>NW_006795410.1:531954-535364 GCF_000442215.2 Lipotes vexillifer
AAAAAAAAAAAAAAAAAAAAAAAAAAAAAAGTTCCACAAGATAAAAACAGGATGAAACAAAATGAACACCAATGCCTTAACATATAAAGGGGGGGCAGGTCTAAAACAAAATAAATTTGTCCCTACTTAGTAGTTGGTACACAGTGCTAATAATAATAAAAATTTTAGTCAAATGCAATGCATGAAACTTGATTGAATGCTGGTTTAGAAAAAACTATAAAAGACATTTTTGGACAATTGGAGAAGTTGAATATAGACTGGATATTAGATGACATTATGGAATTCTTGTCCATTTTCTGAGATGTAATAAGAGTACCATGATTTTATAAGGGAATGTCCTTATTCCTAAGAAAACATGCTGAAGGATTAGGGTAACAGGACAGAAACAAAAACAAAAACGAACAAGTGGACATTTACCCTATTTAATTCTATCCATTGACTGTAAGATGTACCACTGTTGTTTAATAACTAAGAGAGAAAAATGCTGTCAGTAAAAATAATACTACATGCTTTCATACCACTTTGCATTTTATTTTTTATTGATAGAGCTTTTTAAGTCATTTGTGAAAGTTTGCATAATTATACATCTCTTTGTACATACCTAAAAAATGAAAACATAAAAAAATTTCATTAAATTTTCCTGACACTTCTCCACACTCAGAGTCTGACTCTTTCAGATCTTGTTTGGCCTCACTGCCACCCACATCCATGTCATTTCTTCCAGTATCATCCTCTGTACCACTAGGAAAACTGGTGTTGCAGAATTTCTTCAGAGTGCTTCACCCTTTACTTTGGGACTTTTTTCCAAGCTGCAGACACCATTTTGCAAGGGTTGAGGGTGGTGCTTTTGATGCTTGCCCTTGGGCAGGTAATGACCACATCCCCAATGCCATCTGGCAGCAGCAATTACAAGACACCATCGGTTCAGGACACATCCCAATTTTAGAAATATTGAAACTGTGGAACAATCTGTATGTCTTAGAATAGATGAAACTTGGTATGTTTAGTTTAATTCAGGCAACACTTAAAGCTCATTAACTAGATTTCATCTTACTCTTCATTATACTTAGTATGTTTAGTCTGGTTTTTAAAGCCATAGCTTATTATTAAAAGCAACAAATATAGAATTGAAAAGAATAAAATCATTGGCATATTGCTTTATAATTTGAAAGCTGCTTTCATGTGTCCCAACTAATTCAATTTTCCAGCACATTAAATGCTTGCTGGGTACTATTATTGTTGGGTTACTATTTGGGTTGTTGTGGACTATTATTTATTTGCATGCCCACTTCACAGATGATTAAATGGTTAGATCATGAACACTGATAAATGCTCAAATGTGAATTCAAATGCAACCTGCATGGTGCCAACATGAATGCTCTTTCTACCCACTCTTCTACCAGGGAGGAGAGAGTGAGGGCAAGAGGAAGCAATGCTGGCTTTAGGGGAGCAATGACCACAGCTACACAGCCCCACAGAAATGCAGACCAGAGGACAATATTTAAATAAAAGAGCTCAGAAATAGAGTAGTTGAGAGATGCTAAGTCTTGCGGTAAAAAATATTAAGCCCAGAATTTCCCTGGCGGTCCAGTGGTTAGGACTTGGCCCTTTCACTGCCGAAGGCCTGGGTTCAATCCCTGGAGGGGGAACTAAAATCTCACAAGCCATGTGGAGCAACAACAACAAAAAAAATCAAGCCCCTTCTTATTATTAGTCGATGTCCATGATAGTATTAGTTGATTTGAAGCCTTGAAAAAATGTTTAGTGTTTCTTATGCCTGCTGTTTCCTTTTCAGTAGGGAAGCAGTCCAGTTTAGAAAGTTAAACTTCCCAAATATTTAAATAAAATTATTTTATTTCAAAAACAATTTTCTGGGGCTAACATATATTCAAAACATTAATAAATTGTCATGTATTTTACATTGTACTCAAATAATCGTGACTTTGACATCCTAAACTAAGCCTTTGCTATTATTCTTCTGATTATTAATCTAATATATATGTTTTATAGATGATTTGGAACATCCAGGATGGTAAGAAGGTATAAAGAAAGAGTAAAATTCAAATTAAAAATGCCCCACAAAATTCAAACAGTGAAATACAATCATTGTCAAAATTTGGCATATCCTTGCTGATTTTTTTCTGTGCATTCAAAAATATAACTAATATATTGAAAATATTTAGTACCCTGCATTTCTCCACAGACATAATTGTAATCATTACATAGTATTCCATTTAAAATAATAACTAATATTCTTTTTGACTGAGTGAATTTCAAAAAATAATAAAACTATCATGTAAATGATGTATGTTAGATGTTCGGAAAGCAAGGGTATGGTCTATTTTCCTACTGCCTCTTTGAACACCCCAATATAAAAATACTTAAATGTACTAGGAGCTGGCTGGGTGAACAGTCCACCTGCAAGTTAGTCATTTTGCGGGGAAGGCACAGGCTGGAGTGTTAGTGAGGATTGCTCAGGGATTTTGTCCTGTGACCTGGTGTCATATACAATGCCCTGGAGGACATTATAATTATGAAACCTGCCTCTCCTTTGGTAGAGTCTGGCCTGTTTCTCTAATGCTCTGCTTGTTATACATTTAAGGCAAGGATGAAAGATTTCTTTAGAATCAGCTTTATGTTAGCTCAGGGCTATCATAAATCAGCTCTTTGGGGATCACTTCAAAAAGTTGAATGTGAACTGCTTTGCTTGCCTCATTATTAGACTTTAAGATGTTAATCTTCCATTCTGGAGTTTTGTTTTATTCATTTGCCAAATTACTTCAGTATACTTGGATTCAGTTTAGAGTTTGACAGCTGTGAGTTTGATGTTTGAGACCATGGTGGGGACAGTTTACATTTTAGTATTATTGTCTCTATAAAAGCACCTTGAAAGCTTCAAAACCATCTTTAGTGCAAGGTGACTTTGTCTAAGATATCCAAGGAGTGAAGAGCAAAACATTTTGTGAAGGGATTAGAATAATTAGGGTGCTAGGAGTCCAGCTTTGCTGCCTAAGCTCTGTTTCAAGTACAGTCTTTCTCAAAATAGTTACCTTCAAGTCTCTCTGCCATGTCTTCCATCAGAAGATGTAAGATTTAAGATGTAAGTTGCTAGAAACTGCCCTTTGTATTTCCTCCAATCTATCTTGTAGACATGTATATGCTTAGAAAAAGTCAGGAGCCCTTTAATATCCTTTCTATGTTTGAGAAATTTCAATTAAATGTGTGACTCTATTCTCAATTCAGAGTCCAGATATTTGTCCTCCTTATCTTCCTTGCAGCAGGGACACAGGCATATGACCTAGACCCTCTCAAACAGAAACATCCTCACAAGAGAGCTACCTGAGGGAGCATTCGCCCCATGGGAGCCATTTGCAGGAAAGCCTGGTGGCCAAGGTGTCTGGCCTCTGAAC
>NW_006795410.1:535374-539091 GCF_000442215.2 Lipotes vexillifer
CTGCTGTGTGTGTCTCCATTGGTACTAAGAATGGGGTCTGCAAAAGCAGTCCCTGGACTCTGTTCTTGGTTGCACACATCCAACTCTGACTCTGTCTCCAGCTCAGGTATGTTTTAAGCCACCTAACATGCAAAGCAGACTCTTTTTCCTCTTAAAATGGAAGGAATTTTGTGGTTTGCAACTCTAAAGCCCGAGAAACACACCCCATCCCCTTACCCACTATGCTGCACCCATTGTCTCCCCAGCACAGGAGCCATCTTATTCCTCTTGATCATTTTCCTCATCTTTATCCACCATCACAACTAGCACCATTTCACAGGATTTACAAATGCAACAACTCTGTACATTGTTGTGTTTTTTTTTTTTTCTGCGTTACGCCGGCCTCTCACTGTTGTGGCCTCTCCCGTTGCGGAGCACAGGCTCCGGACACGCAGGCTCAGCGGCCATGACTCACGGGTCCAGCCGCTCTGCGGCATGTGGGATCTTCCCGGACCGGGGCACGAACCCGTGTCCCCTGCATCGGCAGGTGGACTCTCAACCATGCGCCACCAGGGAAGCCCTGTAAATTGTTTATGTGTCAAATTAAATTATCCTAAGACAGCCCCAGGCAGCTCTGTAGGAACTGTTTACTTTCCTGTAATGAAGGAAAGAGGCTTTCCCCTACACTCTTCATAAATAATACCTAAAAAATAATTCTTTGGTGAGCAAAATCAATATCTCTGTATAATGTGAACACAGATTTTCTGAACAGGACTAGTAGAGGAAAAACTGAACAGAAAGATTTACTGATTTGTAAATGTAAAAGAGGAAATCCATTTGATTTCCAGAACCCAGGTGAAAATGAACAGTTGCAATTGAGAATAAATCCTTCCAGTTGAACAGTCAGATTTTGTTTGTCCTGAAGTCAACGTGGTGGAATGGACATACGAAGAATAAGTTGGGATACTTGTGTTCAACTCTTGTTCCCTTCCTTAGCTCTGTGATTTGGATAAGTTAGGACTTTTGAAACTTGGCTTTGGTCATTTTCAAAACAGTTCACATGCCATCCCCTTAAAGGCTTGTTATGGGGGTAGGGGAATGAAATTGTTAGCATATGATGGTACTTTATAACTTGTAATAAGGATTATAAAAATTATTCCTAGGGTTTTGTTTTGTTGTTTTCTCTCCAGTATGTTGTTTTTCTATTGAAAAATTTCTAACTGCTCCAGAGAATTTGAGATTAAAGTAAGGAATATATGTTGAATATCTGCTTTCTTAAATATAATCTTTCCATTTTCATGGGGATTTTATTGGAAAGAATAAGTAACATACTTATACTTTGGAGAGCATTAAAACCTTAAAAATGTATCTATATCTTATAATTAAATAAGAAAAGTTTTCTGTTAGGATTTTTGAGCTGCAAGAGACAGATAGTCAAACTTAGCTCAAATAACCACCAAAAAAAGGAATCTTATTTTTCCCTTTTCATAGAACTGGGAAGTTCAAGGAAAAATTTTAAGGCATAGCTGGATTCATGTACTTTAAGTACTGTCATCAGGAGTCTTTCAGATTCTGATTTCTCTATGTTGAGTTGCTTCTGGGCTCTTTACTGGAATCTCTAGACTTGTGTTCTTTCAGTTTAGCAACTGCAAGAGAAAGGGAAGGCCTTTCTGGACAGGGCCAGCAAAGTTCCATGTGTTCTCATTGGTCCAGGCTGAGTTATATGCCTATGCATGATCTAATCACTGTGGTCAGGAGGATGGGGTCCTCTGTTGGGCCACATCTGGATCACATGCCTAATCCTGTAGCTGGTGCAGTCAACAGTCTTTGAACCTCAGAGACTGAGAGTGGGCGGGAGAAAAGATTCACAGGGAGAGACTATATAATGAAAAATTATGCCCGCTTCATACATTTTGAGAAGCAGCCAGGGCTAATGTATTAAGAAATATCTGTAGAAAGTGCTAAAATTTACTTGCCTTCAGGAAGTCTTGTTCTCTATAGCTTTTATCTCTAATTTAGTAATCAGTAACTTAGACACTCTCCTTATTATCTAGACAGGTTGTTTTGCAGCATTATCGAGGATATGAATGATGATAGGGTGCCCATGCTATCATCAAGGTGGGCAGATGCCTAAAGAGTATTTCTAAGATGGCCCCAAAGAGAAAAACAATAAAGTGGTCTGAAGAAAAAAATGCTGTGGAATGTGACCATTTGGAGCCTGCTTCTGTGAATTTTTAATAAAAGTCTCCCCTACTCTTTGACCTAAAGTCGCCTCTGTCTGATATGTAGATTATATCCCATGTTTTTCTTGATTTGACATTTGTTTAATATACCTTTGCACACCCTTTAATTTAAATGTTTCTGAATCATTCTTTTCAGGTGTCACTTTTTATGTGCTCACATTACTACTTTGTGCTTCAATGTGAAATCTTTTCTTTGAATAGGTGAATAAGCTTATTTACGTTTATTGGTATTGCAGATATATTTGTTTTTTGTCTGCAATAATTTTATATTATGTTTTCTGTTACATTTTTTTTTTTTGTGGTACACGGGCCTCTCACTGTTGTGGCCTCTCCTGTTGCGGAGCACAGGCTCCGGACACGCAGGCTCAGCGGCCATGGCTCACGGGCCCAGCCGCTCCGCGGCATGTGGAATCTTCCCGGACTGGGGCACGAACCCGCGTCCCCTGCATCGGCAGGCGGACTCTCAACCACTGCACCACAAGGGAAGCCCTCTGTTACATATTTTTAAATATTCTGAATTCTTTTCTGTGTTTATTTGCAGTTCTTCTTATATTTAAGATGATTGTTATTATTTTTCTCATAATTAATTTATAACTGTACCAATGTGTAATATTCATAGTTCTGTAAGCCTCTACAAAGTATCTGTTATAGTTTATAATCTTTCTCCCCTCACCCAATTTTAGTCAACACTATTAACTTTCTTTACCTTTATATGGTAAAAGATGTCTATTATTCTGTTGCTTTTCTTGTCACTCTAGGTCTTATCCTTTGAGTCCCAGTTACTACTGGAGAGGCATCTCCTAGCTTTATTCAACTTCTACTTTCTTTCTCACCTTCCGCCTCTCAAGTTATATTAATTACATCTTCCCTACATCATCAGCTCTTATAATTAAATTCTATCCTGTCACTTACTCCTAACCTTTTAAAAGTGTCTTTGTTTTGCAATCAAATATCTTCTATTTTCACTGCCACTCCTTTTGCATTTCTCTAGTCATCTCTTGGTTGGCTCAAGTTTTCCCTTCACGCCTAGGGTTGGATTCTTGATCGGGGAACTGCAAACCGAGCAGAGGCCAAAAAAAGAGAAAGGAAATACACTCTGCTTCTGTTTTTGTTTTTCTTTTGTCCCTAGAAAGACTCGGGATCAGCTGTCAGACTATTTCCTTTCTACTTGAAACTCAGCTTGGTTTGATGGAAATTCCTTGGATTGCATTTTATTTCCTAGAATAAGAGATATTTCTTTATCGTCTTCTGCCTTTGAAAGCTGCTATGGGGTAATCTGAGACCAATACAATATTTTCACTTTACTAGTGATATGAAGTGTTTGCTTAGCTACCCAAATAATTCTTTGTCTAAAGTCAAATAACTTCTGTAGGAAATAGCTCAATGTTGACAGCTCTGAGTCACTTTTCCCTGGTACATGATTTACTCTTTTAATATGCAAATTTAAGCCTTTATTTTTTTATGCCAGAAAATTTTCCTTCAGTTTTATATATAT
>NW_006795410.1:539171-587172 GCF_000442215.2 Lipotes vexillifer
GGCTCCGGACGCGCAGGCTCAGCGGCCATGGCTCACGGGCCCAGCCGCTCCACGGCACGTGGGATCTTCCCGGACCGGGGCACGAACCCGTGTCCCCTGCATCGGCAGCCGGACTCTCAACCACTGCGCCACCAGGGAAGCCCCTTCAGTTATATTTTTAAATATTTGTTCCGTCTTATTATCTCAGTGTTTTTCTTCAGAGACCCTGTTATGTCTATATTTGCTCGCTTTGCCAGTCTTCTATATCTGTTATTTTTACTCTATTTCATCCATTGCTTTATTCCATTTCCCCCCCCCCCTTTCCTAGCTATCATTTTCCACTAATTATGTATTTCAATTCCATTTTTAAATTTAATTTGTTTATTTCTATTCTCAGTTTTCCTTCTTGTGTTTTCCACAATGTCCACTCTTTCTTGTGCTTCTTCCAATTTGGCCACTTATATTTCACTTCCTCCTCTTATCTCTCCTCTTTCCTCAATTCTTGTGTTTTCATTTTGCCATCTTCCTTTGGGCAATAATTGCTTTATTAAACTTATGAATTTAATGATAGATTTATGGTTATAATTTTCATACGTTATATGACAATATTTTCTGTGTGTCTTCTTTTTTCTGACAGTGAGTTTTGTTTCTTTCACCTTTCTATTTTATAGTATCTTTTATCAAGGCTGTGTTAGGTCCTCCTTTATGGTATATGGTTGAAAGAGTTGAATTTTCCTGGAGTAGCTCTTCAAAGGTTTGGGAAGGGGAAAAAGAGGACAAGGGATACTATGGTCTCCCAGGATTTGTCCTCTGCTGCAAATGATACCAACTGTTTTCTTCAAATAGATCCGCACTGTGAGTTTTGCTCTGGGGATGTACCTACTCCACACCCCTCAAACAAACTGGGCATAGGAGGGTTCCTTCCTGTCCTGGGCTCCCCACCTCCCTTGTTGGTTAATACAACCAAGGAACATGGTTCTTGTCCAAGGGACATGGCTGAGCCTCTTACTATGAGAAGCTGTGATTTTATGGATCTTTCTGAATTTGTAAAGGCTTAACTCTCATCCTTTGACATTTGTTCCATTTTATCACTCCATCTTACCCCATATGCTAGCTCAGTCTGATCTGAGTCTAGTTCATCTCTTCCTTGTTCAAAATACTTACTTCTCCAAATCTCTTTCCCATGGGCTCCTGACCTCCAAGAAACACATGTTTTTCTGGCTCTTTCTGCTGCTTTTCAACCCCCCTGGAAACTTGATTTCTCTGCAATGCACCACTGCTCCCTATGCCACTGCATCCCAAGGGGTTAAGGGCAAGTTTCTGCTGCTTTAGACTGTATTTTTGAATTTGTGGATTTTTTTTTTTCTGCATCCTAGTTAAAATGAAAATGGAATTTGCTTGCTTTCTTCCTTCCTCCCTCCCTTTCTTTCCCTTCCTTCCTTTTTTCCTCCCTCCCTCCTTTCTTCCCTTCCTCCCTTCCTCCCTTCCTTCCTCTTTCTTGATAGAGGTTCAGGATGAAATGGGAGGACTATTCAGACTAAAGCTAGATCCATATTCATAGTGTGATGTCCAATGATTCAGTATAAACAGCAAATTAAATCTTGAAGTTTTAAATGTCTTTTCACTATTCAGTGCATGAAAATGTAGCCTTTATATCAAGTCTAGAGATTTATTACTAATTTTAGTGTGGCTTCATGAGCCTCTAATTAGTGCAGCTATATGGGGCCCTGCAATTAATGTTTAATGTTCTGTGGTTGGTTCCCATCTTGAAATTCTTAATAATTTGATATTTGAATTTATGTTTTGTAAGCTAAGTCTGATGGGACAATGGAGCATATGCAGTGAGTTTGGGACCTGGGCACATGCACTGTCCTGGCTCCCACCACCTCTCCACCTCCCTGGGACAAGTTCTTGCTGGCTTCCTTCTTCCCTGTGACAAACTGCTGCTCTTTGCCCAAGGAGTTGACCAGATTGCTTGGGAGGCTGTGTTTCACCATTGCTCTCTGGCCATAGAGCATTGGACAGGCAGTTTGGCAAGGACCTCTCACCTATCTCCAGTCTAGGTATTAAACTCATTCCAATATGAAAATTTCAATTCCTTTGGAGGTGATCCATTCACTATAGGTCAGGAGGCAAGCCCACAGGAAGAGGACACTGGCCAGTCCCTCCTTCACGCCTGGGGTTCTGCATTTGTATTCTCCACCAGCCTTCCAGATTATGTGCCAGCCCTGTTATTTACATTTTCAGTTTAGAACATTGAGGCATGTATAGAGCCACAATTCTAGTAAGGTCCTGGGTTAGGATTCTGGAGCTCTTAGCCTTTGTACTCTACTTCTGTCTAATGCTACTGGACTGTTTGCACAATTGTGATAGAGCAATTGGAAGGTAAGTGCTGAAATTCCATTGAGTTTGTCCTCTGCAATTTATGTACTTTAGATTTATCAATGTTTACTGACCTACAGATATGTACTTAGTAATGCCTCAGGCAATGTGAGAATTACAGAGATGAAACACATTTGGTCTTTGACCTCAAAGAGACTAAGTATTGTGTGTGTGGAGGGTCGAAGGAGGCAGAAGTGTGGCAGAGGGTAGAAGAGTTAATGCTAGTAGTAGAGATAAGGTTAACTCTGTTTCTAGGGGAAGTAAGTTGATACAAAGTGCTAATCAAATTTCAAAGAAAGTTAGAATCAAATCCTGTAAAGAAATCAGGGATGGTATCCTAAGAGGCAGTTGACATAGCTTTTTAAGGATACATAAGATTTTGACAGAGAAGGGAAGCATGAGAACCACAGAGAGAAGGGTGTGCATAAAGACACAGGGATGACAGTCAAGGATGTTTTCAGTGACAATGACATTCTGGTAAACTCCTAGGAAGTGAGTGGAAAAGTAATTTAGCTGGAACAATTGTACTTTCACTGAAGGCATCACGAGGTATCATCAGATGAATAAGGGTTACAGCACATTTCAAACGTCCCTAAGCAAAACATGAGCAGACCTCTTGGGTGACTCTCAGAAATACGGAGGTGAAAAGGATTCTTTCTGCAGGAGACTGAATTTCCTGTAGGTATTGGAGACTCAGAACTAATAAGATTCAATTATTCATATAATGAGACCTTAGTTTTACTCATAGCCTGGTGAAAACTCAGATAATTGGTAACATTTAAAGTTAATAATCTATACCCATTCATTTAGCACATATTGACTGTTATGTGCCAAGTCCTTTGGGAAACACTATAATGACCACATCTTGCCCCCAAGGCACTTGGATTTAAATACGCCGACAAGAGAGCCGTGCGCATGCGTCAGCGCTCAGCGCAACAGCGCGCCAGGTCAAGGGTCAGCCTGCAAGAAGGCGGCTGTGGTGACCTTCCTTCGGCTGCTGGGATGGGGCGGTGCACAGCGTGGAGACAGCCCCTGGGCACCAGGTGCTTCAGGGTGCGGACCTCACCTACCAGGTAGAAGGTCATGCACATCGGCCAGGTTTATGACGATAAAGATGACAGGAAATTTCAATTTATAAGTCATCAGAAAGAGGTGATCGAAAACTTTGTACTTGATCAGAGAGCCGAGAAGCCTGTGAGCGAAGTCGAGAGTAGTGATACAGTGTGACGGCGGTGGAGGGGCCCTTGGCCGCCTGAAAGTATGCATAGACTTCAACAAAGAAACAAAGACTGGGACGTGCGGCTATTGTGGACTCCAGTTCAGACAGTACCATCACTAAGGGGGCACGCAGGTGAGCATGTGAGTGTTGGAATGAATTAAAGAGACCCTAGGGATGCACGTATTGCATTACTGGGGCCGAATAAAGGATGTTGTTCTCTTCAAACAGTTTTTAAAAAGGACAGAAAAGAGAAGTAAGTAAGCAACAAAAGCAAAAGTGATAAGATGTGGCTAAAAGGCTATGGAATTCCAGAGGATGGAGACATTTCAAACCTTCAGGATCATCACAGAAGCCTTCATCCAGTGGTTGGAATTTCAAATAGACTTTGAAAGATGGAGAAGATTTCACCATGAAACCATTGACAGAAAGAATCCCAAGTGAAGAAACAGCATGAGCAGAAGTTGGAAAGTAAGGGGCAATATACAGTGAATAGTGAGAAACTCAGTTTGGTTGGGGGTAGCAGTAGAGACTGTAGGAAAGGGTTTTAAATAGCTAAAGAAATGTCAGGAGAGATGCTTTTACAAAGAATGTTCATCATAGAAATTCTTTCAGGTGATGCCAAATTTATAACCACAAAGAATGGCAGAGGGGCAGAATAGTGAAGAGCCCCACAGAAGAAAGCATGAAGCTGCTTCAGAATGGCTGTGAGCTTTCTTTCTCAAGAGAAAATACCACTGCATTTCTTTTTTTTTTTTGCTGTACACGGGCCTCTCACTGTTGTGGCCTCTCCCGTTGCGGAGCACGGGCTCCGGACGCGCAGGCTCAGCGGCCATGGCTCACGGGCCCAGCCGCTCCGCGGCATGTGGGATCTTCCCGGACCGGGGCACGAACCTGTGTCCCCTGCATCTGCAGGCGGGCTCTCAACCACTGCGCCACCAGGGAAGCCCCCCACTGCATTTCTTAAATGACACTAGTGTGACACTGCTCCAAAAAAAAGAGAAAAGGTGCTGACCCCGGTGACTATAATTTCATCTCGCCACTTTCCCTTTATTTCAGTAGCTATGCTGCAGGCTTTTGGTACAAACTTAGAGGATGACTGGTCCAAATGCTCAACTATTCATATTCTTGTCTAGAAAGAAAGTTCCATAACATGCCCATATGAGTTAAGAAATTAGAAATAGCCAATCAATTCAAACAAATTAGGTCATAGCCATAACACAAAATTTAATACTTAAAATTAAATATTTTTAATACTTAGTAAATTTTAATAAATTTTAATACTTAGAATTAAAAATATATTTTAGACAAATAAAGACAATAGCTTTTTTCAATATATTATTATTTTGCAGCTATATAAACTAATAAAACAAATACCTTATTTTTTTATGGTTTCAAAGTGGATTCACATCCATATTCTCAATTTCATTCTCATAACTTCTGAAATTATCAGGGCCTGGAATTTTAGCCCTGTTTTTCATATGAGGAGACTGAGGATGAGATATAAAATGAGAAATGAGAAAGCAAAGACTTTTGAATAGACCAAAGAGCTAGTAGTACCAAGTTTGCTGTTACAGATGTGGAAACAGAGACCTAGAGAGGTGGCTGACTTGCCTAAAGACTTAGATCTATTAATTGCTGAAGCTGGGACTCAAATCCTGCATTATGACTCTTAGACCAGGAAACTTCCCTCCAAACCCTACTACTTCTGAAGATGAAGTAAGAGTTTTTCTTTTGATCATTGCATCCACATGATTCAGCAAATACTCAAATTCTATTTCACAAGAATGTAGTCAATTCTGTTAAACTTTCTGTAGCCAGTATGCATCAGCATGGTTTGTTCCATACTGCACTCTCCGAAATGAATAAATTCTTCACCTGCAGAGGAGTGACATTTAAAATAAAGCCAAATAATTTTCTGATTTTGAAAATGTCAAAGGTGATCAGGGATCACTTCCAGATTTGGAGCTTTAGTGGCAATTTTTTCTTGAACGACTCTGCAGTTTAAACACATATGGATCGATATAATCTCTGGGCCTCTTCTGATGAGTTGCAGTTTAGAAATTCACTTAATCCCTTGCTACTTTAGAATCAGTATCATGCACTAGATGGGCCATCCAAAGATGGGCCATCCAAAGTTTGGATGTTAGTGCTTGGGTGGGCCATCCAACACTAACATCCAAAATTAGTGTTTATGGCTATATATATATAAAAAAAAAAATCATTGCAGTCTACAAATCAGCAGTGTACCCAAATGCTTCCTAACTGCTGAGAGAATTATTCTACAGAATGAAAGAAACAAGGAAAAAGACAGTTCACTGCTTTATACGCTTTAGAAGGTCCAGATAATTTTGAAAATTCTTCCAGCAGGGAAAAATAACATTCAATTACAGACTGAAAAAAAAATGTATGACTATTTATTTATTATATATGAAATGTCCTATTTCCTAGTAGGTGTCACATGTGGATTGTAATTTGGACATAGAAACAATATTTTCCACATTCCATCCAAAATGGATGATGGGAGTCTGATGGGCAATTTGATTCACAGCTTCTTTTCCCACTCTCATCTTGTGTGATCTTAGGGAAAAAATCTTTATGGTGAAACAATTTACCATTTTTAATGGTGCATTTATAATTTCTACTTTCAATAAATGTTTTTTAGAGTGTCCTAGATGTTATGATATAAAAATTTTACAGCTACTGTTGGTTAACAAACATTTGCCTTATGATTTTGGAACAGAGCAAGTTTTTTTTTTTAATAATTTTTATTAACATGTGCACGACTCTTCCAAAGGCTGGTCTGGTGCACATCATTCTTTTAAGGCAGTTCATAAGCAGGGATCAAGCAATGCAAGAATGAAAGCCAGTCACCAGAAATGGGTGAAGGCAGCACTCTTTCTTCACATGTGATGTTTCCATGTTTCCTCATCATGCGTATGTTGTGTATATACTTATTTGAATTACAGATTTTTCTTTTGTGGATAACATGGGATTTGTTCTTCATTTCATGATAGCATGTTTATAAATAATTGAGAAATGACAAAAGGACTTCTTCATGGATCTGGTTTTGGGCTCTGGCCTACAGCATGGCTTAAGGCTGCAGAAGACTATAGTAGCAGAGAAGTCAGGGTCAGGAAAGGATTTGTTTCCCTGATCTTTAGGGCCTCTCATGGTGGCGAGTGACTGGCCTTTCTTGCCTGGAAGAGAGTAAGAGAAAACTGGGGATACTTACTCTGTGATGTAATAGGCTGGTATTCTCCAACCAGGGGTTCATGTATATTACTTAGGATAGGTGAATTCGACGTACACGTTGAGAAGAAATTTATTCAAGTAAACACAAGAGCTTGATCCCCAAATATTCTCTTACTATGGCAGAGCAAACAATAAAAAGTAAAAGTTTCACACCCCACCTGCTTACTGCGGGTTTACTACAAGAGGAAGTCTCTTTTACTTTTCTTTGATTTACACTTTTCTCGTGGATATCTGGTACTCCCTACTTTACCACCCATAAGCTTAAGAAATAAACATAATAACTCCATTTCTTAATTCATCAATTTTTAGCAGTAGCAATTTATTCCAAAAACAGAAGATGCAGTTTGCTCGGGTATAAACTCCTCTCTCTCTTTTTCCCGTCTTCTGTCTCCCAGTTTCTAAGAATTTTAGCATAATTTTAACATTTCCATGGTTCATAGACTAGAGAATTCTACACTTTGTTTAAAAAATTGTGAAAAACAAAGCCCAACAGTGTTTACATTATTAAGATGTAAACACCATTCACTGCAGAAGCAAGCTGTGTAATTGGATCTGTAGAGAAAAGGAAATGTAATCCTAAATCATTAAATGAGTCTCTCTATAGAGAATTTTCCACAAGTCAAGTCCAAATGAATTCTCTTTTTTACAATTCATTAATTGGTCAAAGTAATGCTATATTATAGATCAATTCATGCCTGGACCATAAGGAAATGAGCCTTTTAGAAATCTTCCTGGGTGGCTAAGGAGCGTTTTGGAGAGAATCTAAAAGAAGAGAGAATATGTCAGGACTAAGCAAGGTTTTAATTGTCAGAGTGAAGAGGTCTTCCATAGACTTGTGTCTGGCTCCTAGAGAGGACGTGTGTAAGTTTAATCTAAGGCAGTTAGGGTCCAGGGAATCATTGCTTTGATAATTTGTTACACTGATAACTGAATAAAATACAAAAATAATAAAAGGACTATTTATAGAACTTTGCCCCAAAGTGAAATCTCGAGGAAATTAATGGCACTTAATGATTTTGGCAACAGGGTCTAATGGAAATTGTGGAGTTTGGTAGACATAACAGTATATATAAGGGTAACCGAAACATGGCAGAATCTAGTGGAAACAGGTACTTTATACAATGGACATGGAGGTACCAAGAAGAAGCAGATGTAGACCCAGGAAAGGTGGTGGTACCCAGAAAGAGCTTGTAAGCATCTACAGAAAACAATTCATGTCTGGGAGAAATGGCAGCACTCACTGGAGATGTTTGTACCCAACAGATAAAATAGTCCCCAGCAAAGGAAAATTAGTTTAGAAGATGGAAAAAATGGTGGATTTTATATGGAAGATGAACAGTTTGTACATGAGAGCTCCCTGAGGACATATTTAGGTATGAGCAGATAAGGGGAAAAAAATCAGTCAAAAAAAGGCTAGTGAAAAATCAGTTATACTGACCTTCACGGTGGCAGAGGAGTAGGACATGGAGATCACCTTCCTCCCCACAGATACATTAAAAATACATCTACATGTGGAACAACTCCTGTAGAACACTGACTGAACGATGACAGAAGATCTCAGACCTCCCAAAAGGCAAGAAAATCCCCACATACCTGGGTAGGGCAAAAGAAAAAAGAATAAACAGAAACAAAAGAATAGGGACGGGATCTGCACCAGTGGGAGGGAGCTGTGAAGGAGGAAAGGTTTCCACACACTAGGAAGCCCCTTCGCGGGCGGAGACTGCAGGTGGCGGAGGGGGGAAGCTTCGGAGCCACCGAGGAGAGCACAACAGGGGTGCGGAGGGCAAAGCGGGGAGATTCCCGCACAGAGGATCGGTGCTGACCAGCACCCACCAGCCTGAGAGGCTTGTCTGCTCACCCATTGGGGCGGGTAGGGCTGTGAGCTGAGGCTCGGGCTTCTGTAGGATCGCAGGGAGAGGACTGGGGTTGGCTGCGAGGGTCCAGGGAATCATTGCTTTGATAATTTGTTACACTGATAACTGAATAAAATACAAAAATAATAAAAGGACTATTTATAGAACTTTGCCCCAAAGTGAAATCTCGAGGAAATTAATGGCACTTAATGATTTTGGCAACAGGGTCTAATGGAAATTGTGGAGTTTGGTAGACATAACAGTATATATAAGGGTAACCGAAACATGGCAGAATCTAGTGGAAACAGGTACTTTATACAATGGACATGGAGGTACCAAGAAGAAGCAGATGTAGACCCAGGAAAGGTGGTGGTACCCAGAAAGAGCTTGTAAGCATCTACAGAAAACAATTCATGTCTGGGAGAAATGGCAGCACTCACTGGAGATGTTTGTACCCAACAGATAAAATAGTCCCCAGCAAAGGAAAATTAGTTTAGAAGATGGAAAAAATGGTGGATTTTATATGGAAGATGAACAGTTTGTACATGAGAGCTCCCTGAGGACATATTTAGGTATGAGCAGATAAGGGGAAAAAAATCAGTCAAAAAAAGGCTAGTGAAAAATCAGTTATACTGACCTTCACGGTGGCAGAGGAGTAGGACATGGAGATCACCTTCCTCCCCACAGATACATTAAAAATACATCTACATGTGGAACAACTCCTGTAGAACACTGACTGAACGATGACAGAAGATCTCAGACCTCCCAAAAGGCAAGAAAATCCCCACATACCTGGGTAGGGCAAAAGAAAAAAGAATAAACAGAAACAAAAGAATAGGGACGGGATCTGCACCAGTGGGAGGGAGCTGTGAAGGAGGAAAGGTTTCCACACACTAGGAAGCCCCTTCGCGGGCGGAGACTGCAGGTGGCGGAGGGGGGAAGCTTCGGAGCCACCGAGGAGAGCACAACAGGGGTGCGGAGGGCAAAGCGGGGAGATTCCCGCACAGAGGATCGGTGCTGACCAGCACCCACCAGCCTGAGAGGCTTGTCTGCTCACCCATTGGGGCGGGTAGGGCTGTGAGCTGAGGCTCGGGCTTCTGTAGGATCGCAGGGAGAGGACTGGGGTTGGCTGCGAGAAAAGAGCCTGAAGGGGGCTAGTGCGCCACAGCTAGCCTGGAGGAAGTCCGGGAAAAAGTCTGGAGCTGCTTAAGAGGCAAAAGACCATTGTTTTGCGAGGAGGGGGGATTCCTTCCCCGTCTGCTCACAGAACGCAGAGCCTTGCCTAAACGAGCTCCAGAGACAGGTACAAGCTGCACCTATCAGGTCAGACCCCAGAGATGGGCATGAAACACTAACGCTGCTGCTGCAGCCACCAAGAATCGTGTGTGCAAGCCCAGGTCACTATCCACATGGCCCCTCACCCACCCCCACTGGGAGCCTGTGCAGCCCCACACTGCCAGGGTCCCGTGATCCAGGGACAACTTCTTCGGGAGAACACACGGCGCACCGCAGGCTGTTGCAACGTCATGCCACCTCTGTTACCTCAGGCTTGCACAGCATTAGAGTTATAACTACTGTAACCCTCCCTCCCCCTGGTATGAGTGAGCCAGACCCCCCCAGTAAGCCACTGCTTTAACCCTGTCCTGTCTGGAAGGGAACAGAAGCCTGAGGGCAACCTACACGCAGAGGTGGGGCCAAAACCAAAGCTGAACCCCAGGAGCTGTGCAAACAAAGAAGAGAAAGGGAAATCTCTCCCAGCAGACTCAGGAGCAATGGATTAAACCTCCACAATCAACTTGAGGTACCCTGCATCTGTGGAATACCTGAATAGACAAGGAATCATCCCAAATTGAGGTGGTGGATTTTGGGAGCAGCTGTAGACTTGGGGTGCTCTCTGCGACTGAACTGTTTCTGATTTTTATGTTCACCTTAGTATAGTTTTTAGTGCTTGTTATAATTTGTTGATATGTTTATTCGTTTGGTTGCTCTCTTCTTTCTTTTTTTATTACTTTTTTATTTTAATAATATTTTCATTTTAATTATTTTATTTCATTTTTTAAAATTTTTTCTTCTTTCTTTTTCTCTCCCTTTTCATCAGAGCCATGTGGCTGACAGGGTCTTGGTGCTCTGGCCTGGTGTCAGGCCAGAGCCTCCGAGGTGGGAGAGCTGAGTTCAGGACACTGGTCCAACAGAGACCTCCTTGCCCCACATAATAGCAAATGGTGAAAGCTCTCCCACAGATCCCCATCTCAATGCTAAGACCCAGGTCCACTCAATGACCAACAAGCTACAGGGCTGTACAGCCTATGCCAAACCACAAGCAAGACAGGAACACAAAGCCACCCATTAGCAGAAAGGCTGCCTAAAGTCATACTAAGTTCACAGGCACCCCAAAACACACCAACGTATGCAGGCCCACCCACCAGAAAAACAAGAGCCAGCCTCATTCATGAGAACACAGGCACCAGTCCCCTCCACCAGGAAGCCTACACAACCCACTGAACCAACTTTAGCCACTGGGAGGAGACACCAAAAACAAAGGGAACTACGAACCTGCAGCCTGCAAAAAGGAGAAGACAGAAATATGCAGCAGATGAAGGAGCAAGGTAAAACCCCACCAGAACAAACAAATGAGGAGGAAATAGGCAGTCTACCTGAAAAAGAATTCAGAGTAATGATAGTAAAGATGATCCAAAATCTTGGAAATAGAATAGAGAAAATATAAGAAACTTTTAACAAGGACCTAGAAGAACTAAAGAGCAAACAAACAATGATGAACATCACAATAAATGAAATTAAAAATTCTCTAGAAGGAATCAATAGCAGAATAACTGAGGCAGAAGAATGGATAAGTGACCAGAAAGATAAAATAGTGGAAATAACTACCACAGAGCAGAATAAAGTAAAAAGAATGAAAAGTATTGAGGACAGTCTCAGAGACCTCTGGGACAACGTTAAACGCACCACCCATCAAATTTTAGGGGTCCCAGAAGAAGAAGAGGAAAAGAAAGGGACTGAGAAAATATTTGAAGACATGATAGTTGAAAATTTCCCTAACATGGGAAAATTTCCCTCACATGGGAAAGCAAATAGTCAATCAACTCCAGGAAGCACAGAGAGTCCCATATAGCATAAATCCAAGGAGAAACATGCCAAGACACATATTAATCAAACTATCAAAATTAAATACAAATAAAAAATATTAAAAGCAGCAAGGGAAAAGCAACAGTTAACATACAAGGGAAACCCCATAAGGTTAACAACTGAGCTTTCAGCAGAAACTCTGTAAACCAGAAGGGAGTGGCAGGACATATTTAAAGTGATGAAAGGGAAAACCCTACAACCAAGATTACTCTACCCATCAAGGATCTCATTCAGATTCAATGGAGAAATTAAAACCTTTACAGATAAACAAACATTAAGAGAATTCAACACTATCAAACCAACTTTACAACAAATGCTAAAGGAACTTCTCTAGGCAGGAAACACAAAGAAGGAAAAGACCTACAAAAACAAACCAAAAACAATTAAGAAAATGGTAAGAGGAACATACATATTGATAATTACCTTAAATGTAAATGGATTAAATGCTCCAACCAAAAGACATAGACTGGCTGAATGGATACAAAAACAAGACCCGTATATACGCTGTCTACAAGAGTACCACTTCAGACCTTGGACACATACAGACTGAAAGTGAGGGGATGGAAAGAGTTATTCCGTGCAAATGGAAATCAAAAGAAAGCTGGAGTAGGAATTCTCATATCAGACAAAATAGACTTTAAAATAAAGACTATTACAGCAGACAAAGAAGTACACTACCTAATGATTAAGGGATCAGTCCAAGAAGAAGATATAACAATTGTAAATATTTATGCACCCAACATAGGAGCACCTCAATACATAAGGCAAATGCTAACAGCCATAGAAGGGAAAATCAAAAGTAACACAATAATAGTAGGGGACTTTAACACCCCACTTTCACCAATGGACAGAGCATCCAAATTGATAAAGGAGACAAAGTTTTAAATGACACATTAAACAAGATGGACTTAATTGATATTTATAGGACATTCCATCCAAAAACAACAGAATACACTTTGTTCTCAAGTGCTCATGGAACATTCTCCAGGATAGATCATATCTTGGGTCACAAATCAAGCCTTGGTAAATTTAAGAAAATTGAAATCATATCAAGCATCTTTTCCAACTGCAACACTATGAGACTAGATATCAATTACAGGGAAAAACTGTAAAAATACAAATACATGGAGGCTAAATAATACACTACTTCATAACCAAGAGATCACTGAATAAATCAAAGAGGAAATCAAAAACTACCTAAAAACAAATGACAATGAAAACATGACGACCCAAAACCTATGGTATGCAGCAAAAGCAGTTCTAAGAGGGAAGTTTATAGCAATACAAGTCTACCTCAAGAAACAAGAAACATCTCAAATAAATAATCTAACCTTACACCTAAAGCAATTAGAGCAAGAAAAACAAACAAAAAAAAACCCCAAAGTTAGCCGAAGGAAAGAAATCATAAAGATCAGATCAGAAATAAATGAAAAAGAAGTGAAGGAAATGATAACAAAGATCAATAAAACTAAAAGCTGGTTCTTTGAAAAGATAAACAAAATTGATAAACCACTATCCAGACTCATCAAGAAAAAAAGGGAGAAGACTGAAATCAACAGAATTAGAAATGAAAAAGAAGTAACAACTGACACTGCAGAAATACAAAGAATCATGAGGGATTACTACAAGCAACTATATGCCAATAAAATGGACAAATTCTTAGAAAAGCACAACTTTCCGAGACTGTACCAGGAGGAAATAGAAAATATAAACAGACCAATTACAAGCACTGAAATTGAAACTGTGGTTAAAAATCTTCCAACAAACAAAAGCCCAGGACCAGATGGCTTCACAGGTGAATTCTATCAAACATTTAGAGAAGAGTTATTACCTATCCTTCTCAAACTCTTCCAAAATATATCAGAGGGAGGAACACTCCCAAAGTCATTCTACGAGGCCACCATGACCCTGACACCAAAACTAGATGAAGATGTCCCTAAAAAAGAAAATTACAGATAAATATCACTGATGAATATAGATGCAGAAATACTCAGCAAACAGAATCCAGCATATTAAAAGGATCATACACCATGATCAAGTGGGGTTCATCCTAGTAATGCAAGGATTCTTCAATATACGCAAATCAATCAACATGATACACCATATTAACAAACTGATGTATAAAAACCATATTATAATCTCGATAGATGCAGAAAAAGCTTTCAACAAAATTCAACACCCATTTAAGAAAAAAGCTCTCCAGAAAGTAGGCATAGAGGGAACTTACCTCAACATAATAAAGACCATATATGACAAACCCACAGCAAACATCATTCTTAATGGTGAAAAAATGAAACCATTTCCTCTAAAATCAAGAACAAGACAAGGATGCCCACTCTCACCACTACTGTTTAACATAGTTTTGGAAGTTTTAGCCACAGCAATCAGAGAAGAAAAGAAATAAAATGAATCCAAATTGTAAAAGAAGAAGTAAAACTGTCACTGTTTGCAGATGACATGATACTATACCTAGAGAATCCTAAAAATGCTACCAGAAAACTACTAGAGCTAATCAATGAATTTGGTAAACTAGCAGGATACAAAAGTAATGCACAGAAATCCCTTGCATTCCTATACACTAAAGATGAAAAATACAAAACAGAAATTAAGGAAACACTTCCATTTACCATTGCAGCAAAAAGAATTAAATACCTAGGAATAAAACTACCTAAGGAGACAAAAGACCTGTATGCAGAAAATTATAAGACACTGATGAAAGAAATTAAAGAAGATACAAAGAGATGGAGAGCTATACCATGTTCTTGGATTGGAAGAAGCAACATTGTGAAAATAACAATACTACCCAAAGCAATCTACAGATTCAGTGCAATCACTATCCAACTACCAATGACATTATTCACAGAACTAGAACAAAAACTTTCACAATTTGTATGGAAACACAAAAGACCCCGAGTAGCCAAAGCAATCTTGAGAAAGAAAAATGGAGCTGGAGGAATCAGGCTCCCTGACTTCAGACTATACTACAAAGCTACAGTAATCAAGACACTATGGTACTGGTACAAAAACAGAAATATAGATCAATGGAACAGGATAGAAACCCAGAGATGAACCCATGCACATATGGTCACCTTATCTTTGATAAAGGAGGTAAGAATATACAATGGAGAAAAGACAGTCTCTTCAATAAGTGGTGACGGGAAAACTGGACATCTACATTTAAAAGAATGAAATTAGAACACTCCCTAACACCATATACAAAAATAAACACAGAATGGATTAAAGATCAAAATGTAAGTTCGGACACTATAAAACTCTTAGAGGAAAACATAGGAAGAACCCTCTTTGACATAAATCACAACAAGATCCTTTTTGACCCATCCTCTAGAGAAATGAAAATAAAAATAAACAAATGCGACCTAATGAAACATAAAAGCTTTTGCACAGCAAAGGAAACCATAAACAAGATGAAAAGACAACCCTTGGAATGGGAGAAAATATTTGCAAATAAGCAACTGACAAAGGATTAATCTCCAAAATATACAAACAGCCCATGCAGCTCAATATCAAAAAAACAAACAACGTAATCCAAAAATGGGCAGAAAATCTAAATAGACATTTATCCAAAGAAAATATACAGATTGCCAACAAACACATTAAAGGATGCTCAACATCACTAACCATTAGAGAAATACAAATCAAAACTACAATGAGGTATCTCCTCACACTGGTCAGAAGGGCTATCATCAAAAAATCTACAAACAATAAATGCTAGAGAGGGTGTGGAGAAAAGGGAACCCTCTTGCACTGTTGGTGGCAATGTAAATTTATACAGCCACTACGGAGAACAGTATGGAGGTTCCTTAAAATCTAAAAATAGAAGTACCATACGACCCAGCTGTCCCACTACTGGGCATGCACCCTGAGAAAACCATAATTCAAAAACCGTCATGTACCACAATGTTCATTGCATCTCTATTTACAATAGCAAGGACATGGACACAACCTAAGTATCCATCAACAGATGAATGGATAAAGTAGATGTGGCACATATATACAATGGAATACTACTCAGCCATAAAAAGAAATGAAATTGAGTTATTTGTAGTGAGGTGGATGGACTTAGAGTCTGCCATACAGAGTGAAGTAAGTCAGAAAGGGAAAAACAAATACCGTATGCCTACACATAGATATGGATTCTGAAAAAACAAAATGGTTCTCATGAACCTAGGGACAGGACAGGAATAAAGGTGCAGACATAGAGAATGGGCTTCAGGACATGGAGAAGGGGAAGGGTAAGCTGGGATGAAGTCAGAGAGTGCCATTGACATATATACAGTACCCAGTGTAAAATAGATAGCTAGTGGGAAGCAACTATATAGCACAGGGAAATCAGCTCGGTTCTTTGTGACCACCTAGAGGGGTGGGATAGGAAGGGTGGGAGGGAGATGCAAGAGGACGGGTATATGGGGATATGTGTATATGTATTGCTGAATCACTTTGTTATACAGTAGAAACTAACACACCATTGTAAAGCAATTATACTCCAATAAAGATGTTAAAAAAAAAATAAAGTCCTGTAAACTCAGTACAATCAATGATTTTTGCCAAGAAAAAAAATTCGTAAATTATGACTGTTTGCTACTATATGTTATAAACCACAAGAAGACAGCTACTACTGTTCTTTTCATTTCATAAATTTATTTATTTATTTATTTATTTTGGCTGTGTTGGGTCTTCGTTTCTGTGCTAGGGCTTTCTCTAGTTGTGGCAAGCAGGGGCCACTCTTCATCGTGGTGCACGGGCCTCTCACTGTCGCGGCCTCTCTTGCTGCGGAGCACAGGCTCCAGACGCGCAGGCTCAGTAGTTGTGGCTCACGGGCCCAGTTGCTCCACGGCATTTGGGATCTTCCCAGACCAGGGCTCGAACCCGTGTCCCCTGTATTGGCAGGTGGACTCTCAACCACTGCGTCACCAGGGAAGCCCCATGTTCTTTTCATTTTATAGATGAAGGCACTAGGGCACAGTCTGGTTAAGTAATTTGCCCAGGTGGTAAGTGGGAGAGCCAGAATTTGAGCCTCTTCACCCACCCCCTTCTCTTAATTTTAATTTATTGTTTCAATTTTTACTGCTGAGATTTTCAGATCTCATCTCTTTTTGCTTGTTTAAAATCAAGTGGTCAATAAGTAATTGGAGAATTGGGAAATTATTTGGAATAAATATAATTCATCTTCATCAAAAAAAATCAGTTACAGTCATTTGTTGCTTTTTCTTTAGGCCTTTGATAAATGTCGTGAACATTTTAATTTGTAGTTACATGAAGACATTTCTCTATAGCAACATGACATCATGGGAAAATTTTGGTCTGAGAAACTATGTTTGAGACAATCTTGGGCAAGTCCCTTTAAGACAATCAGAAACTAATTTTCCAATCTGTAAATTAGGGATAAGTAAAACTCCTTCCTCACAAGGTATTGTAAGAATTAACTGGAGAGATGTGAAAGTCATATGTAAACTCTAATGGGTTATAGGACTGTTAGATTTCACTCTGTAGAATAATTTCAGAAATTCTTTCCTTTAAATGCTTCCCAAACACTTGGGGCTCAGACAAGCCTTCTTATCCCTTGCTCAGTGGAGCAGTGATGGTAATTAGAATCCTCACTCCCTTTATCAATACAGTTGGCTGTCTCGGCCTGCCTTGAGGCTAAAGTATCTTCAGTATTTTGATTTCTCCCAAGGGCACTCAAAGAGGATATACTTTACAGTCCTTAGAAAGGAATATATTACCTTATTGTTCAGACTGTCATGGGCAGAATTTTCTCCTGAGGGGACAATTCAATTCCCCCAATTTCAATGCCCAAGGGAGTCTAGACAACTTAGATTTATTAACAAACCTTTTGCTATTGTTGAGAATATTTAAAAGATATTCGGGCTTCCCTGGTGGTGCAGTGGTTGAGAGTCCGCCTGCCGATGCAGGGCACACGGGTTCGCGCCCCGGTCCGGGAAGATCCCACATGCCGTGGAGCGGCTGGGCCCGTGAGCCATGGCCGCTGAGCCTGCGCGTCCGGAGCCTGTGCTCCGCAACGGGAGAGGCCACAACAGTGAGAGGCCCACGTACCGCAAAAAAAAAAAAAAAGATATTCATTTTTGTTACGGTCTTTATTTGGATTTTTTCAATATTTGTTTATTGAACTTCTGTGGGGATGGTGACCAGAGTGGTGTACAAGGAAAAGCACTAGAATAGAATTCATAAAGATGGGGACCCCAAGCCTGGTTCTTTCTCTTTCCATCTGTGTAATTTTGAACAAATATCTTTATCTCTTTGAGCCTTATACATCTTTTCAAGTAAATTATTTTCTGTTTCCAATAAGGAGCTGTGATGTGGGGAACAGATATAATTAAATGGGAAGATTACTGCCCAATGAGTCAAGATATTAAATTTCTATTTGTTATATCTGGAGTTTGGGGCAAGAAATTTGTCCTTTCTGAATATGTTTTCTTCTCTGTTTAAGGAGGGGATACTCCCAATCATTTTTGAATACTTCTCAGCTCCATTCTATTTTAACCCTAATGTGAGCATCTGTGGTAGGCAGAATAATCGTGTCCCAAAGATATTAAGGTCTTAATCCCTGCAACCTATGAATCTGTACCTTACATAGCAAAAGTAACTTTACAGATATGATTAAAGATTTTGAGATAGGGATATTTGGGATTATCTAGATGGATCAAATCTAATCCCATGAGTCCTTAAAATCAGAGCACCTTTCCCAGCTGAGTCAGGGTGAGAAGTTGTAACTATGGAAGAAAAGCACAAGCAAGGAAATATATCCTCATCTAGAAAATCCTATAGAAAGGAAGGTAACTCTGCTGACACCTTGATTTTATCCCACTGAGACCTGGGTTATATTTCCTAATCTGTACAACTAGTAAGATAAAGTTTTTTTGTTGTTTTATGCTACCGAATTTTCAGTAATTTGATAAGACAGCTATAGAAAATGAGTACAGCATACATATCACTTATTTTATTAGCATTTATTTGTCTCCAGTATGTACTGGTTACTATAGAAGACACAATGAAGGGTCAGACATGGGTTTTCTCCCCAAGGATCTTGTAGTTAAAGCAGAAGAGTGCATCTTATGCATATCTGTGATTCAAGGGGGAAAAAAATCCAAGATAGCAAATGAAAGCTAGCTGGAAATAAACCCTATCTGGGGAGGGTAGGAGAAAAGGTGATCAGGAAAACTTTCACTGAAATCATACTCTTAGAACTCAACTTTTAAGAGTGTATAGAATTTGAACATGCAAAGATGGGCCTACATTTTAAGCCACAGGAATAGCACATGCAAAGATTCTGGGGCCAAAAATCATGGCCTGGGTATAAGAAATGGCAAAATAAGTATCATTTGGCTTTGTCTGAGCATGAGAAATTGAATGTTAAGCATCCATTTTACATTATAATGACTGTGAGGCAGAATGAGAAATGTTTCCTATTATGCAATGTAAAAAAGCCAAATGTAAATTAGGTCTGCACATGAGCAAAAGCTGGAAGGAAATACCAACCACAACAAAATTTATAAATAGGAGATATTAGGGTGGAAGCATTCCAGTTAATTCTTTTTCTTTTTTTTGATTATTATTATGTGTGCAATATTTGGAAATGCATGGAAGTAGTTTGTGGATGGTTATGTTTTGCAAATATGAGGGTTTGCAATGCATATACATAGCTTAAAATACAAGTAACTTGCATATTAAACTCGATGGTCATTGTGCATACTCTTTAACTTCTAGGAACCCTGCAAAACAAAGAGAGTCACAAATTCTCTTTTTATTTCTCATAATTATTAGCATTTGACAGGAGGCATCAAGTATATATGCAGGGTGTCCCTGCCCACAGCAAAAGACTCATCGAATAGGTACCCATCTGATAGGAAAAGCTGATTTTTCAGCACAGCACTGTGATGACAGAGCTTGGCTATCTGTAGATAAAGTAAAATATGGGGTATTATTTAAATTAAAGTGATGAAATGCAAGGATTAAATAACATTTCATAGAAGCCAACTTGTGCTCAAGGGACTCACTCATTAGCCAGTCTTGTGACAGAAAGTAAAATATATCCATCTATATGAAAAGCAATTCATTGCCCACCTCCCTGTCTTGCTAACCTTGGCATTCTCTCAAGGTAGCTGGAAGCAGAATGAGTTGCAATAGTACTTATAGGTCTATCCACGTCTATCTTATTGCCAAGATGAACTAGCCAGCCATCAAAATATATACCTGTGTATTTCTGTCTTCTACAATGCATGAGACTTCACAGATGCTGCAGTCAAACATCAAAAGCAGAATGACTTACTTGACTAAATCACTAAATCCTATGTCAAAATTAGAAGGGCACTTAGGAATCATTTATCAAACTACCTTACTTTATAAAGTGGGAAACTGAGGACCAGAAAGGGCAATACTTTCTTGAAATTTCATAGTAAAAGTTAGTGGTAATGTAAGCATGGAAATAAGTTTTCCTATTCCTCATTTAGTACTATTTCTAAACAACATACCACATTCTTTTTTTTTTTTTTTTTTAACATGCCACATTCTTGTTAGAAACACAGATTGGGTTCAAGGAAAACAATTATAGGCGTGTCTTAGAATGTTTTAATGGGAAACCAAGTTTGATTTTGGGGAGAAAAATGAAACCAGATTTACCTCTCTTTGAGATGGGTAGTAATTAGCATGTTACTAGATGGTATAAAGAGGGAGCACTACTGGAGAGTAATGAATCTCCTGTGTGTTTTTTTTGTTTTTTGTTTTTTGCGGTACGCGGGCCTCTCACTGCTGTGGCCTCTCCCGTTGTGGAGCAGAGGCTCCGGACGCGCAGGCTCAGCGGCCACGGCTCACGGGCCCAGCCGCTCCGCGGCATGTGGGATCTTCCTGGACCGGGGCACGAACCCGTGTCCCCTGCATCGGCAGGCGGACTCTCAACCACTGCGCCACCAGGGAATCCCTCCTGGTTTTCTTAATACCATTTTTTTCTGGGTTTCTTTTTACATCATTGCCTGTTCTTTCATTTCCTTCATGAGCACATTATTCTGGCTCCTTAAATGTTGGTTTTAACAGGACCTCATTTCTAGAAGTCCAGCAGATTTCTTTATGTCTTTAATTCGAGTTAGGAAACAAAACAGAAAGTTTTCTAAGTTATCCATGGACTTTGGCTTCTTATTTATTTATTTATTTATTTTTACTTTAAACATGCTTCTGCAAAATTTCCACCATTATTTAAGATTTAACGATTACCTAAAAGGTGATTTCCAAATCTATTTCTTGACTGCATACTTTATTTCTACACTATAGACCTATGGTTCTCAACTGGGAGCAGATGTGTCCTCCAGGGGACAATTGGCAATGTCTAAAGACATTTTTGATGGGCAGGGGAGGAGTGTGCTATTGCCATCTAGTAGGTTTAGGCCAGGGGGTGCTGCCAAGCATCCTTCAAGGCATGGGTTACTTACTCCCCGTCCCCTCAACTCCCAACATAAAATGATCCAGTCCAAGCAGTCAGTCGTGCTGAGATTGAAAAACCCTTTTGCTATAGAACCATATGTCAAACTGCCAATTGGCCTTCATTTGAGTGTCTCATAAATGCCTCAAATTCTACTTAATAAAAATGGAATACATCACTTTTCCATTTCCCAAACTTCAAAGAATGTCTGACAGTTCAGTTAGTTAAGCCTTGATAATATTTATTTATTAACTATTACAGTTTCTATAATGAAGTTAGGTCATCCAAGTGAGAATTGCATCAGCATTTTTTCACCAAGTCACAGCAACAAATTGAGGAGGACGGATTTAAAGTAGCTGGCCTGTGAGCCTTTTACTTCCTTGATCACATTCCTATGCCCTTGGGAATCTATTCCCTATGCTGTATTTTGTTCTTTCCTTGGCTGCTCAGGGCTTCCCAGGAGCCACTCATGCCCTTCTCCAGGTCATGCTTACTGTCCTCTTGGCTAAGTTAACTAATCACCATATCTTGATAAGATCACCATAAAAGTAAGCCTGCTTTTGTAAAATAGCTATACCTATTTCTAATCTGGTAAGAAACTAACACAAGAGAAGCACAACTAAAATTGAAATCCTCAATTCTCTGTACTGTGGATTGACATTCTCTATCACATGTGGTTATACAAATTTCACATATGTCCAAGTGTAACTCTTTTAAAATATGGAATTCTGTTTCTAAGCTTTTCCTGCATGAGTAGGATACACCGTTAATTAGAAATGCTAAGTATGGCCTTAAAAAAAAATCAACATTTCTAGTCTTTAGTATCAAGCTTATTTTCTGTGAAACCACTAACTGCTATCTAATTGCAACTTGAGGACTAGGGCCAGTGGTGTGTTGTTTAACCAACTCCCTGAAAAGAAAGAAAGAAAAAAAAAAGCCACATGGTGTAAATCCACCCATCATTGTCAATTTCAAGTTGCCACTTGTTAACCTCTGGCTCACAAAATTCCTGAATATTCTCGCCTAGTTCTGTGTATTTTTCTATGGGTAAAGCAACACTGAAGTAGGACTCTCACGATGTGAGATTTTGTTTTGGCCCTGGCATAAATTTCCCCTGTGACTTTAGGTTCGTTATTTTATGTCTCTCATGTTTCAGGCTTCTCAACTGCAAAATATGATGGTTTAATTGATGATCTCCAAGATCTATTATGGCTGTTAACAGTCAAAGTTGCAAAGCATTCCCCTCATTAATCACAATGACTCTCAATGTACAAACATCAAATATTGGTACTATCAGGAAAGTGTAAGAAAAATTTAAGATTAAATTGCTATAAATGAGTTTTCTTTTTCTTGGTTTTGTCTACGATAGATTATTTTGAGCAATTTGTTATTTTCTGGCAATACAGCTCCAAGCTCATCCTGTATAATTCCCTCCACAGCCCTAGAATCAACCATTTCTTGAAGGAGCCCTGGTGTCCTTTATTGGAAAATGGTATTTTAAAATACTGTTTTAAATCATTTAAATTTACCATTTAAATAATATTTAAAACAATTTAATCTATTTAAAACTTGGTATTTCAAACCAAGATTTGGGTGCTAGTTGTGTTCACTGTTACTACCCATATCACCAGACAGAGCAAGGAAAAATATATGTGTATACTAACTGTGTGTATTCACTTATTGATATATATTACTATATGTAATCATCTCTGTCAATATCAAGCTAAATATGAGCTCACACTCTTGTCTCCAACTCTAATCCATTATCCCATGGATCATTCTAGCCTCCTAATCTTAGTTATCTATAATTTCCCACTATGACAGAGAGATACTTGGCTCCCACCATCTGTCATCCACTTATTTTACGTTTAAATTACAGTATATATGCATAGTGGTTTCAAAATTCCTAAACCAATCCATGCGGGAAATGACTTTTGGAGTAGAGTACAGTACGATATACAGTTCCTTTTGACTTCAGTCTTACAGATTCTACTCATTTACAGTTACTTAGATCAGCACATTTCCCCCCATCCCTTTCAGTGAAGTTATTCATATATTGTGGTACAGTTGGATTCTAGTCACAGTCTGCACTCTATCCTGGTATTCCCCAATCTCATAAATGAGTTTCCTTTGAAGGTCTACTCTTTGTATTAAATTTCTGTGAGTTTTGACAAATGCACAATGCTATGTAACCACCATTACAGTATCATACAGAATATTTTTATCACCACCTTAAAATAGAATTCCTTCTGCTTCACCTATTCAATCTTCTTTATCTCACCACTCTCCAAACCCCTGTCGACCACTGATCTTTTTACCATCTCCATAATTTTGTTTCTTCAGAATGTCATATAATTAGAATCATACAGAATGTAGGTTTTGATAGGTCATTTCTTTTTATCACTGAATAATATTCCATTGTATGAACGTACCACAGCTTGGTTACCAGTTCACCTTTTGAAAGATATCTTGGTGATTATAAATAAAGCTACTATAAACATTTGCATGCAGATCCTTGTGTTGGTATAAGTTTTCAAATCAGTTGGGTTAATGCTTAAGTGTGAAATTGCTGAATAATATGTTAAGACTATTTTTAGCTTTGTAAGAAACTGCCAAATTGTCTTACAAAGTGGCTGTGCCATTTTCCATTCCTATTAGCAATAAATTAGAGTTTCTGTTGCTTTGCATCTGTAGCAATTGGAATTGTCTTTTTTCTTTTTTAAGGTATTGGCTATTTGAATAGGATTGCAGTGGTTTCTCTGTTGTTTTAATTTGCATTTCCTGAGGAAATGCAAATTAAAGTTATTTGTGCAGCTCTTCATATGCTTATTTGCCATGTGTATATCTTTTTTGGTGAGGCATCTGCTCAAAATTTTGCCCATTAAAAATTTTTTTTTATTATCTTATTGTTGAGTTTTAAGAGTTCTTTGTATTTTGGTTAATAGTCCTTTATCAGAGTTGTCTTTTACAAATACTTTCCCCACTCTGTGGTGTGTCTTCTCATTTCCTTGATACTGTCTTTCACAGAGCAGAAGTTTTAACTTTAATGAGGTCCAGCTTATCAATTGTTTCCTTCATGGATTGTGCCTTTGGTGTTATATTTAAAAAGTCATTGCTATACCCAAGGTCATCTAAGTTTTCTCCTATGTTATTTTCTAGGAATTTTATAGTTTTTTGTTTTACATTTGTGTCTGGGATCCACTTTCAGTTAATTTTTGTGAAGGGTATAAGGTCTGTGTCTAGATTTGCTTTTGGTTGTGGATGTCCAATTGTTTCAACACCATTTGTTGAAGAGACTATCTTTCTATTGCCTTTGTTCCTTTGTCAAAGATCAGTTGACTATATTTATGTGGGTGTGTTTCTGAGCTTTCTATTCTATTCCATTGATCTATTTGTCTATTATTTTACCAATACTGTTTTTATTACTGCAGCTTTATAGTAAGTCTTAAAGTTGGTTAGTGTCAGTTCTACAGCTTTGTCCTTCAATATCGTGTTGACTATTCTGGGTCTTTACCTCTTCATATAAACTTTAGAATCAGTTTGTCAATATCCATAAAGTGATTTACTGGGACTTTGACTGGTATTGCATTAGCTCAAAGATTAGTATGAGAATTTATTTTAAACTGGATAGGGGTTGAGCTGTGTTTAGTGATTTTTTTTTTTTTTTTTTTTTTTTTTTTGGGTTTGCGGGGCCCGGGCCTCTCACCGTTGCGGCCTCTCACCGTTGCGGCCTCTCCCGTTGCGGAGCACCGGACGCGCAGGCTCTGCGGCCATGGCCCGCGGGCCCAGCCGCTTCGCGGCATGTGGGATCCTCCCGGACGGGGGCACAAACCCGCGGCCCCTGCATCGGCAGGCGGACCCCCAACCACTGCGCCACCAGGGAAGCCCCTCTTGTGCAGTTTTGCCTGTGTCTTCGGTACTGTATCAAAACAGTCTAACCTTTATCTATAGTCTGTGTATTTCACTGTATTATGAAACAAGCTCTTTCAACATGGTCTTTCTTTCACTCAAAGATATCCAAGCAACATGGATTGGAATTTTTAAGTATGAAGATAAAGTGGGTTTCGATGAGCCAAGAATACTAGCGTTTAACTGAGTTTATAAATTGATGAATAACTGTTGTGGCCTCTCCCGTTGCGGAGCACAGGCTCCGGACGCGCAGGCTCAGTGGCCGTGGCTCACGGGACCAGCCGCTCCGCGCCATGTGGGATCTTCCCGGACTGGGGCACGAACCCGTGTCCCTTGCATCGCCAGGCGGACTCTCAACCACTGCACCACCAGGGAAGCCCTAGTGTTTGTTTTTGGTACCAATGGCTTCAAATGCCACTTGTGTCTTTGTATTTGTCTCCCCTCCTCACTTTGTGATTTCCTCATGTAATATACTTCTCAGAGGGAGTCTATTCATAGGCCTTTCTGCTCTAACCTGTGGTTATTATACTAGAGCCCTGTTGGTGTAGTGGTAAGGTATGGGGGTGGGGAGGGGGAGTGTTCTATAAAAATCCAATTTAGACTCAGTTTTTCAGTAGGCCTGTGTACCTGGCTGGGACCTAAAGTGATTTTTTTCAGTCACATAGTTTTTTTCCTCCCCTGACCCCATTCCCTTTCTTGGTTGCAGTTTCCAATTATTTCCTTGAAGTGCTTTCCCTATTGACTATGAATGTTTGTTCGCTTAGGTCAGACAGGACTTCTGGAGGGGACCGGAGTGAAGACGAATTCCATTTCCCCAGCTTGGATATGGTGTCAGAATTGTGTTCAGGCAATATGATTTTTTTCCCTGGAGTATAGGCCTTTGCTATGGAGAAAACTCGATGTAGTTCACAACGGTGCTTCTTTGCCTCTCCCTGCCAGGGCCCATGATGAGATTTTTCTGGGATCCTCACAGTGAGAACCTGCTAGGGTTTCTGGAGGGAAAGCCCATAAAAATGTGGAGCCCCCATGAGACTGCAGTCCCCAGGATTTCTTCACTCTTATCCTAGTCCATAGTCAGCCTCCAGTAACTCATCAAAATAATCATTTAAATGTTCCTACCAGCTTAGGGTCTGGTGGTTTTGGCTCCAATTAAGTGGATCTTGGTTGCTGTATCTCTCTGGATTTGCCTATTTCTCCAGATTTTGGGTGTAGCAGTTTTCCCTATGATCTCAGTTATCTGGTAAATTCAAGAAAAGTCATTGATTTTATTTAGTTTGTCCAGTTTTTTTGTTGTTTTTGACAACTTCTAAGCACTTTATATGTGAGAGTTGATCCCAGAAGTTCTCCATCATATATATTTTTTTGAACTTTTGAGCACGGACTAATAGAGTTACTGCTTGGCAGTGGGCATGGGCTTTGGGTTATACTGATGATTCAGGTTACCAATCCACTCATGCTTAATTTTTTCTCAGAGGGAAAACTGTATCTCAGTTTTCCCAAGTGAAAATGAGTTGCAATACACTATCTTTAAGGGCCCTATGACTTAAATGTTAAATCTTAAGATTCAAAATTCTCCTTTTAGAATTCAAGGTCATATGACAATCCATCATTTCTCTCTAGTGTCTGGTTGCGTGCAGAACTTTCAGGTCTACTTAGGCCCCGTTCTGGTCCCTCACTAGATGGCCTGAAACAACCTCCAGTCCATGCTCCAAGCTACAACTTTCTAATGTGTTGGAGTCAAACTATGCATTATGTTCTGTCGGAGCTGGAGGAAGCCTAAACATTCTTCCAGTCTACATTCCCATGGGAGACTTAAGGACCCTCTCCTTTAGGGACACCAGTTGGAAAGTCAGTTGCTTTTTTCAATTTGTACCTGTTGTAAATGTTTTATGGCTTTACTATTACCACCATTACAAGTTATTATTTCTTGAGCTCTTGCTATGTGTATAGCAGCATTATATGCCGTAAGCACATTACCTCCCATATTCTGCATATCAACTCTCTAAGCTAGATCAATGTTTTTCCATTTTATTCATGTGCCAATTGTCATTTCAAGGGGATAACTGGCTAACCTTTCCACTGTTTGGATGTGGATGATCTGGATTTGAATTCAGATCTGTGTCGCTACAAGCCTTGGGCTTGTACTGTGTGTGTGTTCAACTGTTTGCCATCTTCAGCCATCTTTACCTTTTCATGTGATTTGCATTCACATTTCATAACTCTAAGGGTTTGCTGGGTGGACATGTCATCTTTTGTAACTAAACAGATAGAATGTTCTTCTTCCAGATATTGCTTGCTAGCACTGAACTAAAATGTCAGAGATATGAGTGATGGCCCAGATGTTCTAAGTAGCTGTGTGACCTGAAGCAAGTCACATTTTTGTATTATACCACTTTCCAGTTACTGTTCTAAGCACTTTGTACATATTAGATCATTTCCCTTCATCTCAACAAGTCTGTAAGACACATACTGTTAGTAATACAATTTTACAGTTGAGAAAACTGAGGTACAGAAAGGTTAAAGAACTTGCCCAAGGCACACAGCTTGTTAGTGGCGTTGGGGGCATGTGAGCCTAGGTAGGATGGCTCCCGAGTACAAATTTCTAATCACTATACACTACTGCCATTTTTATGCACCAATTAATTACTCGACAAGCCTTTATTAAAAGCCTACTGCACTGACGTTGTGTCAGGTGCTGGAAACACAGTAAAAAAATACTTCTAGCTCTGCCCCACTGGAGCTCACGGTCTTCCCCACCTGTGCTGCTACAAATGCATGCAGTACCACCACTAGCATCAGAAGCAGCACGTGGGAACTTTCCAGAAATGCACAACCCCACCTCCACCCACCCCAAACTACTGCATGCACATTAAAATTTGAAAAGCTCAGATTTAGAACACTAAAGATAGTAGAGGGTAGACTGTGGTCCTTTGTTGTTTCCTCTGGCCTTTGGTGTCTTCACCTGTAAAAGGAAGAGGTTATCCCTCCACCTTAATATTCCTTAATGGTATCCTCTAGGTCACACTGCAGACCGCTGCAGAGTGGCAGTGACCTGGGCGATGGATGCCAGCAGAGCACTGCCCCGTGTGTGGCTCCGGGTGCGTGATGGAGTGCGTGCCTTCTGCAATGGGGAGCAGACATTGATCCTGGGTTTCCACCTTTCTCGTTGTTTCTGTAGGCGGTTGAGGAGATTAGATTGTGCCCCGCAAGCTAGATATCGCCTCTAGACAATTTATGTGGCTTTTATATTCATTTAGAGAACAGGAGGCCTAGCCCAGCTCCTGTTGGATGAGGCAGTGACAGGAGAATTTGAAAGGGCTGTTTCATTAATTTTGGAGGGAATTTATTGCTGACAAAAGACAGCATTATTGATGGCGGGTAGACAGCGCTCGCCTCGCCGCCTCTTGGGAGATGCGCGGGAGAGCCGCCTCCGCTCCTGCCTGCAGTCTCCTGGGTCACCAAGGGAAGCCCTTCCCCCAGGAGGAGGGAGTAGTTCTGGCGCCCGGCCAGCGGGGCGCAGGGCTTAAGTGGCAGAGCCTCCAGCTGGCTGCACCGCTGCAGTCTCTGAACGGGAAGGACAATTAGAGGTCACCCAGCTCCATCCGCGCCCTACACCTATGGGGTCTCGAACACCCAGAGAGGTCAAGTGATTTAGCCACATATCAAGTCAGAAATCAGGTGGAAATCAGGTACAGCTGCATAGCTTCATCTTTTTGCATCATTTTGTGAAATTAAATCTGCTTCCTAAATGACAGTGGCAGGATGTGTGTGGGCAGCTTCCTATGTGTTTCTTTGCACAGCACTGAACTTTCTCAAAGGATGATAATAACATTATACTTTTACAGACTTTATGTAAAATGGGATTTATCTCTCACACATCTCTTTGAAATGTGAGGAATGGAAAGGGCCTTTGGGGCATTTTAACAAGTTTTAGCCACTTGTGATGGGCCATGCTCTGAGATAGATTCTTTGCACGTCATCCTCTTTGATGACAACAACAATTTTGTGCGGTGAGCGTTATAATCCTTATTTATAGAGGCTCGACACAGTTATGGAGCTTGTTCAAGTTCTCAGAGATGGTAAGTAGCAGAGATAGGAGTCTTCATCCAGCTGTATTTTTTTTTTTTTTTAATCCATCTCATGAACCTTGTAAAGTTCGGTTCCAGGATGAAAGAATAAGCTTCTGTAAAAGGTTCCTAGTCGGGTTCTTGAAAGGGAAAGGATGGATCTTTCTGTTAGGAATAGAGTGACAGTGGTGACTTCGATGAAACCAAGAGAAGAGACTAATGTTTGTGAAGTAGATGGGCTTTGCGAACATACAAACAACCCTCAGTGATATCATAACTCAGTCAGAGAATGAGGAGTATGGGGGATGGGAGGGAGAGACTTCGCTAATGGGCCCTTGACAGAGGCAATTGCTTTAGTTCCAACTTTCCTTTACCAGAACGGAAACTGTCAATGTGGACTAGAAAAGGGCTGACAGTAGAATTATGGTCTAATCTTTCCTTATGTACAACTCACGTTCTAACTTTTAAGACTGTGCCAATTGGATCATTTAGAATGTGAGCAATTTGCCCACTCTGTGACCTTAAGATTCCTAAGACACTGCATCTGGAAGGAAGCTTAGACCTCCCTAGACCACCAAATTCAAATCTCTGATTTGGAAGATGGGGACAGAGCCCAGAGAAGGAAGGAAATATTGCAAAAGCTAGTGGCAGAACCAAAGCTCAGATTCATGTTGCCCAATAGCCACTGTAGAGTTCTCTTTAGCACCCCAAATGGCTTCCTTTTCATAATTTATATGTGTGTTTACACAGATTTATAATGTAGAAACAGTGTGTACATACATCATATGCGTGTATGTGTCCACACACTTATTTCCCCCTGCCCAATTATTCTACAAACTAAGGGGACTAATGATCTACCTTGAATGTGATGAAAACTCAGTTACTGCACATACGCTATAAATGCCTGACTATAGGAACTTTAATAGAAAAGTTAAAATGATTGTAGTAAATAGAGCTGTGCTTACAGTACAGCTGTGCCTATTCTTTCTGCTTAAGGCTTTTACCCAGGCAGATTTTGAAGTTGGAGATAATTACATTTTGGAAGTTGAAGGTCAGAGAACAGGAGTGGAGAGATATCAAGTCCTCAGAAATTCTAAGTGTTTTAGGAAAAGCAGTCTGGTTAGAATTGAACATTATAACAAGGAAATTAAGGGAAAAAAAGAATTGAACATTATTTTAAATCAATAAATTGCCATAAGGTTATTTCGTGAGAAAACAACTGGATAATCTGCTATAGTAATGGGTGGGGGGAGCATGTCACTGGGAGTCAGAAGATGGGTTGTGTTTCTGTAATTGGCTTGCTCAAGGCACATGCCTCAGGAGGGCCTCTTGTAACTATCTGTAAAATGAGGAAATTGGTATAGATAATTTTAAGGGCCAACATCAGTAACTGACTACTTCTGTAGTAGTTCCTTCAAGCTAAATTTTTTCCATCTGTGTTTATTCATTTAGTCCTTATTTAGTAACTATTTATTGACCGTCTATTAGTGGTGGATGTTATGCTAGGTCAGGGGAACACTGTAGTGGAAAGGACATACAATTCCTCAGGAACTCAAAATCTTGTCTGGATATCCTTAATTGTTGAGCCTTTAAGTGTCCCCTTTGTTCTGGACATTAACAGAATGTCTTCTTATCCAAAGTCAGACACTAGATAATATTTTACCCTGAGGAATTCAAAAGATTGAGCAATATAAGAATATAAGAACAGTAAATACAGGGCCAAGATATTACATGGAAAAATATGATAGAAGAGGAAAATAAACTGAGTAAATGGGGGTAAGGAGATTCAACAGAGTCAAGTGGTAAAATGAGATGGTATAGAGTCAGTGAAGTGTTCCTCAGAACGTGGTCCATAGATCAATTACCTTAGAATTACTGTGGGCTGGTTGAAATGCAGGCCATAGGGTTCCAACTTCAGTTCCCTGGAATCAGTGCCTGGGAATAGGGATAGATATCTGGTTGTTAAAAATTAACAAATACTCTAAATGTTTCTTATGTACACTAATGTCTGAAAAACACTAGACTAAGTAATTGTACACGTTGCAAATAATTAGAAAAATAAATGACATTTTACAAAATTTAATGAGTAAAGCATTGGTGAGTCTTATTCCTAAAATTCAGGAAACCAGCTTCATAGCAAGCAACATCCATAAATTTTCTACTTTTAAATTATAGAACAAGTATCAATTGGAATACTGGAAAACAGGCACAAAATTTATGCTGATCTGATTTATCCCATGTGATGTGGAACTATTAGAAATGAATTCCCTGATCTCTATTTTTTCCATTCATTCTAAAAATGAGTGTCCTTGGGCTTCCCTGGTGGCGCAGTGCCTGCCGATGCAGGGGACACAGGTTCGTGCCCCGGTCCGGGAGGATCCCACATGCCGCGGAGCAGCTGGGCCCGTGAGCCATGGCCGCTGAGCCTGCGCGTCCGGAGCCTGTGCTCCGCAACGGGAGAGGCCACAACAGTGAGAGGCCCGCGTACCGCAAAAAAAACAAAACAAAACAAACAAACAAAAAAACTGAGTGTCCTTGTACTTATGGAGGAGCAAGGGATGAGGTTAAAAGAAGGGAATACTGGAGGGAGGGAGGGAAGGAAAAGAAGGGAATACTGAGAGACAGAAAAGGAAGATGACAAATGTTTTGCCTAAATATAAACTCATGTTTGCTTAAGGACAACACATGGAGTCTTAGTCCGTATGATTCCAATGACTGATATCAAAATGATTTAATTGTGCTTAGAGAAAAATATTGAAAATGAGTGGAAAATTTTTCCAAATTGAGTTGCCTGTAAACATGCATATATATTGTGAAAGAACAAATAGGCAACTAAAAATAAACTAATTTTTAGAACAATTTCCTTTAAGGAGCTTGGCAAGGCTTGCTTTTTGCTTGCTACTTTGACAAGTCAGTTCCTTATTTTTTCACAAGGTGGTGCTATAAATGTGACTTTCCTTTACTGACATAAAAGATGCCTTGGGTACAGTTTGGAGTAATTGCATGTTTAGCCCTCAAACCCTCTGTTTTATGATTACTTGCCAGTTAACAGTAAAGTGTTTGTCAGTGACTTTATAATCGCTTGTTACTGGCAATGAAAGAATGTACAGGAAATGATATGGAGAAAAATATAACATCTTCTTTGCTCTCAAGGCAGGGAGGAAATCCTCACTCTATTTGCCTGTGTATCCCAAAGTGACAAATCTCTAGTTAGAATTCCCCAAAACACAAAAGTGTGGCAAAAACATGAGAAGAGAAAATTCTCACTGTGTTCAATTCATCAAGACTAAGGTCAGTTTCTTCTTTTTTGTTTTTCTTTTTGTAATTAGGAATTAGGCTAATATTACATTAGATTTATAAAAATCTAGATTAATGTGGTGCTTTGGGAATTTATGTTTTGATGACTAAATTGTGAATAATATACCGTTATTTATATTTTTTTGTTCATGAATGTGTATATATTTGATTGCTTAATTTAATTATCTGACATACATTTCAAGTAGTCCTCTCAGAAAATGTGTATTCTATTTATTTGAATTGTCCATGGGAAAAACATTTGCTATTATTTGCAATTTAAAATATAGTGAAATCTACAAAGAAGTCAAAATTCATGGGATTTATTGCATTAACATGCTTTCTTCTCCCACTCTCTAAATTGTTATTTTTGTTTCTATTTCTCTTTCTTTCTACCTAATCTTGGGAAATTTCATTAATATTGAGAATCTTTTCTTTTTGTTACAGTATAAAGAATGCAGAACTAACCATTTTCATTCCACTTTTGTGCTAAGATTCATATAGTCCTCATACATCTATACCCAAGTGGTTTTGTGTTTATTAGTACAGAACTTGACTTCAGAAACGAGTATAAATAAAACAATAAAAACAGAATGTTTAGAACTGGAAGAGGACTTAGAAGTAATCTAGTTGATTACTCTTTATGATATAATAAATATATATATATGTGTGTGTGTGTATATATATATATATATATATATATATATTTCGACTTTGTCCCTGGTTCTGTCACAGAGCTCCTAAAACCCCAGGAATTTCCTGAGTAATTGGAATGTCTTGTTTTTCATAAGGAGCCACTTTGACCACACCTGAGTTTTTGCTAATGAGGTGACTCTTCCAGGGTTCCAAGGTAGCTTTAGAATGGGAGGACTAGGTGCCAGAAGGAAAACAATCCACCTGATTAGAGGGTTAGAACTTTTAGCCCCACCCCCTTCCCAACCTCCTGGAGGAGAGAGGGACTGAAGATTGAGTTTAATCAATGGTCAATGATTTAATCAATCATGTTTGTGTAATGAAACTTTGATAAAAACTCTGAAACAACGGGCTTCCCTGGTGGCGCAGTGGTTGGGAGTCCGCCTGCCGATGCAGGGGACACGGGTTCGTGCCCCGGTCCGGGAAGATCCCACATGCCGTGGGGCGGCTGGGCCCGTGAGCCATGGCCGCTGAGCCTGCGCGTCCGGAGCCTGTTGCTCCGCAACGGGAGAGGCCACAACAGTGAGAGGCCCGCGTACCGCAAAAACAAACAAACAAAAACTCTGAAACAAGGCTAAGGGGACTTCCAGGAGAACACACTGATGTGCTGGAAGGGTGGTGTACCTGGAAAGGGCTTGGAAACTCTTGATACTCCCACTCCTCCCATATCTTGCCCTGTGAATTTCTTCCATTTGGCTCTTCCTGAGTTGTCATAAAACTGCAAGTATAGTACTTTCCTGAGTTTTGTGAGTCATTCTAGCAAAGTTTTGAAACTGATGGGTGTATTGTGGGAACCCCTCTGAATTTATAGTTAGCTGAGCTGAAGTGAAAGTAACGTGGGGACCCCATTTGTGACTGGCATCTAAAGCGGAGGCGGTCTAGTGGGACTGCCTTAACTGCGGGGTCAGCACTAAGGGAGGCAGCGCTGCTTCCGTTCTGATGCAGGCTGATGACAGCTTTCACCTGAGCTATCATCCTTTCATTATTCTTTCTCCTCCCACTCTGGCTCTTCACTGTCCATTCTCCTCACAGAAGTTGGAAGCATCCTTTAAAATGCAAATTAGACCGTGCCAGTCCTCTATTTAAAATCCTCCAAAGGCTTCCCGTTACTGAACTTAGAATCAAATTCAACCCCCCTTCTAGGACCCACAATACCTTATAATATCTGACCTCTATTATTGAAACTTTCCATATTAGCATTTTCTACTCTATTCACTGTGTTCCAGCCACATTGGCTTTCTTTGCACATGTCAAGTATAACAAGCTTATTCCAACTAATTTCCATCTTAGGGCCTCTCTGCCAGAAATATTCTGGACCATTTACTTGGAATGCTCTGGCTTTATATTTTTTTTTCCCAATTGTGTTCACTCTCTCACTTGCTCTCTCATCTATTTATTTTTATTATTCAGGTCACAACTCAAATATCCCCTTTTCAGAGAATTCTTCCCCAATGACCTCAATTACAATACTCTCCAAACCTGTTATCACACCACTTTATTTCTGTAAATCCTCTTAACATACTCTAAAGTTATCTGTTTTATTCTTCCCTCTCCGCCCTGCACCACACCCACTGGTTCCTGCTTCCTCTATTAAAATACAAGCTCCATGAGAACTGAAGACGATGCATCTTGTATGACAATGGTATCCCTAGCGTTTAAAGTATTGCCTGGCACATAGTAAGCACTTGATGTTTACTCTATAAATACACACATTTTCCTAGGAGGGTTGGGTGAAAGTTTCAATTAGGAGGTGACATTTTGAAGAATGAAGCTCCAGCCTGGGAGGCTTCCAAGAAGAGAAAGCTCTGTTTGTATTTCGAATCTAAAATTACATATACTTAGGGAATTATTTATCCAATCCCCAAATCTGGGACAGAGATCTCTTTTTCTGGTAAATATGCTACATAAATATAAAATACATTTTCCATTTATGTTTCTCATTGCCTTTCTTTCTTCTGCTTGAGATGTAAACTAAACTGTCTATTCAAATAGGACATCAACTAAATTTTTCAAGGAGTTTGCTGCTGATTTCGCAAATAAGACTGTTTTGCCGAGGAGTGGGACTGGATGCTCTACTCTACCTGGCTTGCCTTCTCCCATCTTCCTGACTCCCCTTCTTCCTTTCATTTCTCTCTTTCCTCCTTACCTACGCTCAGGCTGGCCAGCGACACCTAGAGGCTATCACTGCTGGCAGCTTTCTGGGAAGATGCCTTTGTTGCTGTTATTGTAGAAGCCCATACACTGCAATTGTACCTGCCAGGTCACCTAAGTTAAAGCTAAACAGAGGGTAGAAGCTATTATTCAGGCAATTCAAGTGAATTAAAGTGCTTTATTGCCAGACAGTTTTGCTTCTTTCACTGCTTTGTTCTGGCTATGGGGGCAGTTTGAACTGAGCTTCTGAGAAAGTCCAAGGTACCTTTGTGCAACTACCAGCTGTTCTTCCATTTTCTCTCTTATGCCATCTGTGACTTGGTAAGAAAAAGTGTCCCTAGGTGTATGGTGGGGTGCGAGTGAGGGTAACGTGAACGTAGTTATTGTACCAAGCTGGCCCATATTTCTGACCTTGCATTAATGAACTCAGGCAGTTTTATTACTGTAGAAAAGCACTGTAGTGTTCACTCCTAAGCATTTTGGTATGAATACAGCGGGGCATCTTTTCAACATTTTACAGAGAGTGCTTTATGTTACTTTAATTTATTTCAGGCAACACTTATTGGGACTTTGGTCCTTATTATTAAGACCCCATGCTATGAGGGATATAGAGATGAGTAATTTAATCTAGAAGGGAGATGCAGGGGTGTGTGTGTGTGTGTGTGTGTGTGTGTGTGTGTATTACATAAAATAATAACAGTGTTTGAAGTAACCTCCTATGAGGAATTTAAAGGAGGTTAAGATCTCAATATGGTGGTGTTTACGAAACAAAAATCAGCTTCAAGAGAGCAGATTCATTTGAGGTGGGTCTTGAATGATCAACTGAAGTTAAATAGCCCAACCCTGGGTTAAGAAACTCATTTTAGCTTTAAGATAATGGCCTAAAGATGAGAAACTGGTGCATGTTCAGAAAATTAAATAGGGCAAGTTGGCTGGAATGTATGGTATCAGTTCAGGGTAATGTGAAATGAGATTGGAAAGATAGAAATGAGACTTATTATTGTGGAGTTCTTTAAAATGACAAGGAAATGACTATCTTATAGGTAATGGGGAATCCAAGAGCTTTTGAGTCAGTAGTTCACAGGTTTGGAGGTAATTCTAAATAGATTTAGTAAACTGTGTAGGCTACCCTAGAAACGGAGCGGCCAGAACAAAGACAGTGAAACCATATGGGGTGTTTTACTTGCATGGTACTTTAGCGCTGGATTAGGCATGTGAAGGGGAGGGGGTCACGTGGACCCATCATCCTTGGGAGGCCATATATCCAGGTTGCACAATTTATGGTATTTAGAGAGAGGGGGGGATGCTATCATCCGCAGAAATGGAGAAATCATGGGAAGGTGTTAATATGAGGGTAAAAAGTAGGTCCACAAAAAACAAAGACACTTAATGGTGTCCCATCCTGTCTTGAGACGCTCTCTGCTGAGTGAGTAATTTAGATAGACCTTGACCAGTTTTTAGGATATGTTCTTATGTCCCAAGTTGCAGAATTAGTTCATACTGTAACTCATATGGTAAATATAGTGAAAAAACTTCTTGGCTTGTGGTGTAGTTCGTTGTCTGCTCTACCCTTTAGGCAGGTCTCAGTATTAATAAAGCTGGTATGGACAAAACATGTTGCCTGCCACATAAGTAAACAAAGAATGTTGACACCATCAAGCTATCAGCCACTACAGCCACCCCCAATGTGTTGCCTGAGGGGATTCAGTATGGAGATAAAACAGGATACTGACCCTAGATAGTTATTATCAGATAAGGTAATTATCAAAGGAATGATTTCAATGAGCCCAGAGTTTTGTATCTTCCCATAGAAAAGCACTAAATTCACTAACTAGAGATGGCTGGTTAATAGTAATCTTCTGATGGTCCAACTACCTGGGTTTTTTTCATTTGTTCGTTTCAAAAACTCCTATACATCCCGGCTCCTCCCTCACCTCTTTGGAGCAGTCCCTCAGAGCCATCTGAGAGGCTGTCTCCCAGGCTTAAGTCCTCAAAAAGTCTACCAAATGAAACACAATTCTCAACTTTTAGGTTGTGCTTTTTTTTTTTTTCAATCCACACTGGGTATAACAAAAAGACCATAGGCTTTAAAGACATGAACCTGAGTTTGAAGCTTGGATCTGCTACTCAGTTATGGTATGACCATAAGACAGTTAAAGGAAATATCTGTATGAGCCAAAGCTTTTAAGAGGAGTTCACTACATATGAAGTCTTTTCCCATTTACTTCACAACATATTTGGCAATCCTCAGTTATAAGTACCATACACTTTCAATAGAATATTTTATTTTAGCTAGGCTCATATGCATGTGGATTGGATTTTTTTCTGAATTCTGTCTCAAGAAGATATGTTCTTGAAATGCCAAGATGATCTTGCCATAAGATTATCTTCCTTAGAGCAGCCTTATAGCTGATAATTAGTTCCTCCAAAAGGCAGCCATGTTAGAAAGCATTGCCTAATCCATTCACCTAAAATAAATCAAAGTTAATCAGGCTGATGGTTTTGTAGAACATTGACCAAAATGCCAAAAGACTTCATCATAGTCCCTGTCAGAATTTGAAAAGAGTACGTGGGTTGGAAGGTCTGGAATGTGGTGCAAAGCTATCACTGAATTATAGTTTGCTCCTGCCATTTATGGACACCAGGTTCGATACTTAAGGAAGAAACTGACGGGTGGAGTCAGCTGGGTAGATAGGTGCTTGTTTATATGAGTATTATCCAAGTACCTGGGGCTGATTTGTTAATAAAAGAATAGTTTTATGAGAGACCTGAGAGTTTTGTATAATACTTAGAGCTTTATCACATGAGTGCCACAATTTAAGACTAACAGTAAGATTTACATCTAACAAATTATGGCTTGACTGAATGAAGACTCATATTTTGTCAAAGTGGCTAAGCATAACCATTTCTGGTTTGGCTGTAAAAGAAAGTTTTATATTTAGTAGAAGAAGGACTAATAGACTTCTAAGGACCTTTTCATGAGTTGCTTGAAGAAATTGGGTGAGTCACAGGACTTTAATAACAGGAAAGGGCCAGTCCCTGTATCATCTTAATCTGTCTGTGCTTAAACTTACCTTTAAAATTCAACTTGAAAATTTGTTTAGGTATTAGGTTTTAACAACTTCAGGAGATAGTCAATGAAATTACCCACTGTTAGGTTAATAAACACCAATACATCTATTTAAGTTAATCAATACATACTTACTTAACATTCTCCTGTCTCATTAAATACAAATTAAATGCGTAGTTGGGAAGCTAAACTGAAAACATTTTCCAGCATTTATACAAAGCATGAATACAAAATATGTTAATGGCAGCTGGAGGCAGAGCAGCTTCAATACTGTGATGCTGAGCAAAAAGCATGTTGCTACGTTGGTGAGCAAAAACCAAAGTGAAAAACAATTAAACATCTCTAGTAAATGCACATTTTGTTATTCTGTGAAAAAAAAATCAAAGCCATTGTCATGGCAACGATGGAATTTTTCCATCTATAATTACTATATGCAAATTTAGTAACTGATTTCATTTCACCTATTTCTGGGGCTATAGTTCAGTGTATTTCTGCCCGGTTAGTTCAAAGATTGTTAATGTAGGTTAAATTGAAGTTAATTGAAGATGCCATATAGAGAACTGAACTGTAGCTAAAAAACATGCTACAACTGAAAAAAATATGATGGTTAATGTTCAGAAAAGGAAAGAACAATCAACACATTTACTCCATTTATTTCTAAAGCTTGGAATTTAAGTGAGAGGTTTTGTGTTGGATATGGCAGTTAGTGACCATAAATAAGTGCGGTCTGTTGGAAACTTATTAGGGTTCTAATTCCATGCTAGGGACCCAGTGTCTGCCAAACAGTCAAGTATTGATTTCTCTAACACATACAAGGATTTTTTAAAAATAAAGAAACAATTTTGGAATGTTCTCCATTGCTTGATCTATAAGACTTAACTAGCGTATAGTCCCTGTGTTATCGCTACTATGATTCTCCTTTCTTCTCTCCTGGTCTTCCAGGATTCCCAGAGGAGTAGGGGGAAATACTGATAGAAGTGGGTATTTCCTGCTTTCCTCATAGACATGCCCATAAATTTATAGAAATACATTTATTTCCCCCAAAATTTTGAGAATTCTTGATATAAAGAATTGAGGAATACAAAGGATTAGATTTACTATTGTCCTTCCAAGTTGAACATATTGTTTAGTAAGTTTTAAAAATGTGCTGGGGTAACAGTTAAGAAGCAGTGTAATTTTTATATTAAAGGGATATAATTTCATTTGGAGTTCTTATCATTTTAAGAATATTGTAGTGATGAATAGGTCAGAGAGTCATCAAGAGTTAATAGAATCTCTGAGATTAAAATAAATCCCCCAGTCTAGCTTTAGTGTTATAAATATTACAAGCATTCTGCATTTTAGATCAACTGGAATTGTCAGGTTATAATGACCATACCAGTTTCAATGATGAGATGACATGCCCTTGGTCTTATGTCATGAAAGGATTTTTGCTCATCTATTTTCTAAATTAAAGTTAAGACCTGAATATCAAAAGCAAAACCAAACAGACAATAATGATAGAATAGTAGTATAGTTCAGAGATTGGGCTTTTCTTCTGAGGGTACAGTCATGTCATTGCAATTTTATTTTCCTATATATAGAATTTCTGTGGATGTAGATATTGACTTATGTGAGTAATTTAAGGAGTAATAGATAAGAAATGGCTGTAATTTGCAACATTAAAATAATCTTTCTTCCACTAGCAAAGTGACTACTATGAAAGTTAAGATAGGCAACTTGGGGAAAAAAAAGTATTTTGTCAATAAGTTAGGAAATTGATTTTATCTGAAGTAGAAAACTTTTATAACAGGAAACTTAGTCAAGACTAATTTTTTAGCATGAACCTCTCTGAAAGGAAGAGTGACTGCATACAGAACAAAAGCATCTACGTAAGGGATATAATAGAAATCTCCAAATCACTTATGTAGAAGTGTGAACACCTGAGTTTTTGTTCCTGTTCTCCTCAAGTTGTGTTATGTGACCTTGAGTAAAGCCCCTTTACATTTCTGATTCTGCCATGAAATGACTTGGTTGGAAAGGAAGATCTCAAGATTACTTAAATCTCTGGCATTCTATAGCATAGCCATAGAGTCTGGAAACACAGACTGTCTTTAAATTGTCTTTGTTTTTCCTCCTTTCATTTTATGGGAATTCATTTGTATTTTATTTTACAAAAGTATCAGTCTTTGATTCATGAGAAACTAAAAAATGGTGGCTCCACTATAGACCCACTGAGAAGCACTCTTCTAGATGATAACAATGAACCAAAGTCATTTTAAGTTCATGTAAATTGAAGCAGAAGTCATTTCCTCTTATTAGAGTCTTTTAGTCTTCCCAGAGCCTGGAATATCATATGGCATTGCCACTTTTGACTTTTGCCGTTTGGTCTTTGATGTACTCACCTACCCTTCTTACTGGACTTCAAGTTCCTCAAGGGCGGGATTATCTCTGAATGTCCCTCTTTTCCTAGTATGTATTTAATAATGAAAGATAACTAATTTGGTGCAGGAACCTCTTCTTGTTGATTTATTAGATATCCCCCTTACCTAGAAAAGAGAGGCGTAATAAAGAGTGGGCATATATAGTGGTAGACTACTGGGCAAAGACAATGAGTCATTTAAATTCCCTCATGGAGGGAAGGCAGCACACTTTCATATCCACTTAGCAGATGCTCAGTTGCTCTCCTTTGTACTTGACTTTGATGAGAGTTACATGGTGTCTAAATTTCAACTTCCAATGACACATTTATTTAACTTCTAAGGTGGGGAGGAGGTATCACTCCCATCACAGAAATGTTTTGAGGATCAGCTTTTATAGTGCAAGACTCTAAAATATTTTGCATGGAAATACTGTTGTTTTAAATATCTTACTACTATTGTTTATTCAGCAGGTCAATACTTTTCTCCTCATTTTATGGATAGAGGAGCAGAGATGATGACTGGGAAGGAAATGGAATAGACGATACTGCAGATAAAGAAGCTGAGAAGGCCCAGAGACATCAAGTAACTTGCCTGAGGTCACACACACAATTAGTAATAGAACTGACGCTAACAGTGAGGTGTCCTCATCCTTGTTTTAATGTTCTTTGATCTATGCGACCCTATTCCCCTGAAGGAGTTTCAAGCTTCTATTAGTGTGCTACGTCTTGTGCTTACATTGCCCTTTTCTTAGAAATAAGTCAGTAAGGAGGATTAAATACATGATTTGATCAGTTATCAAAATTGGAGAGGTTTGTTTTGGATACAAGGGCTAAAGGTCACCATAGGGAAGACAATTACCAAGCCATGCTGTGGATAAGTAGAATCACTGTGGAAGACATGTCTTTTAAAAATAATCATAATCCGTTAACAGAGTGCTTACGTTATGTCAGCATTATTTCAATTGCTTTATCTATTTCAAGTTTTTGAATCCTCTCTATAATCTTATGGTAATTGCTATTATTATCATCATTCCTACTTTGCAAATGAGAAAACTCTGGCCACGGAGGATAAGTTACTTGCTTAAGGTCACACATCTGTAAGAGCTTAAACTAGGATTTGAACTACATGGTCTGGCTCCACTGCTGGCTCCAGGGTATACTGCTCCTCCCCACTCTACCCTGCTATCTCTCAAAAGAGCTGTTTTATCTTTTGATGGAGAATTTTGTTTTGTTTTGTTTTGTTTTGTTTTTGCGGTATGCGGGCCTCTCACTGCTGTGGCCTCTCCCGTTGTGGAGCACGGGCTCCGTACGCACAGGCTCAGTGGCCATGGCTCACGGGCCCAGCCGCTCCGTGGCATGTGGGATCCTCCCGGACCGGGGCACAAACCCGTGTCCCCTGCATCGGCAGGTGGCCTCTCAACCACTGCATCACCAGGGAAGCCCGCTGGAGAACTTTTAAAAAATAAAAAAATATACGAAAAACAAAGTTCATCCTCAGTCCTATCACCCAGAGATAATCACTGTTAACAATACTGAGTTGCACTGTTGTTCAATAGCAAATCAAATTGCTTGAAGAGATCCTGCTATGCATTTCAGCAGCTCTATAATTCAGTGTTTAAAGTTCCTTTCATTGAATGTTACCATACATCCAGGGATGGTGTTGCCTCAGAATATTTGGGGCTCTGTAAAATAAAGGGCTGCTATTTGAAGGCTTACTTCCTATTACCTAGCACAACACTAGTGCATGTCTTGCTCCTTTGGCCTGCTGATAATATATAGATTGAAATGGGCATTCTTAAATGAAGTGCTTACCACTAGACAGATGGAAGCTTCCTGTGTATCTGGCCTACCTCCAACCATTGCTTAGGATAGAGGCAGGTGGGAGTTAGTACATCAGAACTGGTGACACTGCCTAAATTAATGTCTCATACTTACAATCATAAAGTTCTGTAGAATTCCTGATGAGAGTGGCTTTCTATTATGTAAGCAGTGATTCCATTGCTGCCAGTAACATGACAGTAGTGGGAGTAAATCCAAAAGAAGATTTCTATTTAAAAAACAGACCACCTTTTCCAGTAACATGATGAGTAGCTTTAAACACTTTGGGTTCACTCTTCTGACTTAGATCAATAAGGGAACTGTTAAGAATCAAAGAAGCGCAGGATAGCATCAGTTCTTAGCTGTGCAGTGAATGGCAATTTTCTGGGATCTGACTTGAGTGTCTGAGTGCTAAACGTGGGCTCATTGTTTATATTCAGTGGCATTGTGTCACTAAGGAGGAAGTTTTAGAACATACAAATGAGAAGAATTTATTGTGTTCTTTAATTTTCTTTTTGTGCCTTAGAAAATCACTTAATGAAAATGTATGAAATCTCTTAAGCAAGTACAAAGGGTAAAGGAAGTGCTGGTTTCAAAATGCCAAAATCCTTTGGCATCCTAGAAAATGCATGTGGCTTAAACATTACAAATCAATTTTCTTTGCTACTCTTGTGATATTTCACACATTGCTGTTTACTGGTTTATTATACAATCTGTATTCAAGGAGATATTTAACTTTAAGAAATAAATTGTGTGTATGTGTGTGTGTGTGTGTGTCTATGTGTGTAGAGTCCTAGTACAATTCTTTTCACTTTAGCTTCCAGTGAATTTCTAAATAATCTTGGGGATAAAACTTTTTGTTTTTTAATTATTTGCAGATAGACAAAATTTCTGACATTTATTCTCTAATTAAATCATCATGATTCTTACAGCCAAGCGAGTTACAATCATTGTGACTTACATAATAAAGAAGGAAAATCAAATAAAGTAATGACAAATTTAATAAAGCATTTCTAAATGGCAATTCTGGCAAGATAAAAATGCAAAAAAATTCCATTTAGTTTAAAATGTTTTTGGAGGGGGCTAGAGCTTGTGCTGGAAGCTGAGAAGAAATAGACTTCCATGAGATATGTATTCCCCCTCATAGAACTTATGTCCTAGTCGGGTAATGAAAAGAAGCTAATAAGAGTAAGGACTAAACTCATAAACTGTGATCCACATAAAATAGTGAAATTCTATGTGTATAATTTATATTTTATTTCTATATAATTTTCATTTTTGTTATTGCCTTCAGTTATGGAAGGATCTCAAAGAATTTTATAATATGGAATTAGTCTTTCCATTTTAGGGACTGGGAAATTCAGGCATTAACAAATTGAATAACTTGGCCCTATCATTAATGAAGGATAGAAAAGTTCTTGAGATATAGGTCTCAAGTTCTCATTCACTCTTCACATCTTCTGCCATTCTAAATAACATGATCGATTTGTCACAAAATCACAAGGTTCCAATCCATCCTTCTTGACACCCTTGGTGTTATCTGACACTTCTTGGTAGAGAGAAGCATTAATGCCTGACTCTAAATCAGAGCAATAGGACCATCGCCATACTTGAAAATGAAGGAACATATAACCTAGAGATGACTTAGAGACATTTTTCCTCTAGGGAGCTCTAAGAAAAGACTAGGCAGCCATTTAGTTTAGAAACAGAAAAATCCCTGGAAGATGGGAAAATAAAACTGGCTAGAGGACATTCAAAAAACCTTTCAACCTTGAATGCCTATGATATCTTGAGGACACCTCTATTGCTATAATTCTGTAAGTCTAAGAGCTAATAGAATACTAGAATGTGGGTAGAATCAGAATTTTTTCCCTTGCCAAATCTTCAGGAAAGAGGATCTTTCAAAAAATATATATATAAATCTCTTGACAACATTCTTTGTCAATGGTTATGACATAAAATACTTTCTTGGTCAACAAAGACCACATGCCAATCCTGGAGACGCTACAGCTAGAATAGAACTTCAGCTGACATTGATATTCCTGCCTAAACAGTAACGTCACCAATAAAGCTCTGAGTTGGGTGAAGAGGAGAAAAATGAAAAGCTACCTTTTTAAAGGATTACTGTCCGGGCTTCCCTGGTGGCGCAGTGGTTGAGAGTCCGCCTGCCGTTGTGGGTTCGTGCCCCGGTCCGGGAAGATCCCACATGCTGCGGAGCGTCTGGGCCCGTGAGCCATAGCCGCTGAGCCTGCGCGTCCGGAGCCTGTGCTCCGCAACAGGAGAAGCCACAGCAGTGAGAGGCCCGCGTACCGCAGGAAAAAAAATAAAAAAGGCTTACTGTCCACTTTTGTACAGACACCCTGTGCTTGAGCCAAGCTATTACTTTTCCTGGCTATGATTTATGCCATCTTTATGCTTCACCCCTACAATATTTATTCTTATGAAAATCATCAGTTTCTTGTCAAAATCTTATCTATCTTCAAATCTTTTCTTAAATGTAATCTCCTTTTAAAGTCTTTTCTGGTTGGGATCCAATCTCCTTTCATCTGAGGTTCTAAAGCACTTGGTGCTTTCTGTATACCCCTGTAATCTCTCTGACTTGAATTAAAGTCACTTATGTTCAGCTTTATCCATTCTTTTGGACCTTGAAATCTATGTGCAGAAACTGTCTTCTTTTCTCTGTATCTTCCTAATCGTCTAGCAGAGTTCCTGGCTCCTGGCAGGTGCTCAAAATATTTTTTTTCTATTAGGTTGAATGAAATTCTAATTAAATCTACTCCCATTTTCATATTAAATGATGATCCATTTAACAGGTTGAGTAATATAAGTAAATATATGATACTGACCATTAAAGATAGCATTGTGTGGTTACTAGGAGCTCAGGCTTTGGAGTCAGGTAAAATAGAATAAAACACTTGCCTCTGCCACTTAAATTACTTGAATAAATTATCCAGTCTCTCTTTTCCTTAATTTTCTCATCTGTGAAATTGGGATAACATTTGTACCTCTCTCCAAAGGTGGTTATTAGATAATCCTGATAATATTGAAAATGGTATCTTAAATAAGATAATTCATCTAAGCAGATCAGCATCATGCCACATTGCTATTATTTTTAATTGTATCTGATACTAGGGCTATCTTGGTGTGTATATAGCAACTACTGTCCTCAAGCATCTTGCAGTCTAGTTGAGAGCACAGAGAAGAAAACAGATGATTAGAATGTGTTGTGATAAAGGTTTCGCTTAAGTGGTTTTCTGACAACAGCATCTTTCTTTTAGTTACCAGCTGTGTGTACGCTTGCCAATGTAAGCTGATCATTAGGATCAGGAAAATGTCTGCTTTTCTGCCCAACAGCTTAACAGCAATCTAAACTTTCCAACTAAGGAGCTATGTGTAGGTTCTGAATTTATATTAGCCCCAAATGTAACATATAATCCCACGGTCAGAGGAATCCATTTCTCCCAGCATTTTAATGTACTTTATGGGCATGAAGAGTCATAAAAGTGTTTCTGTCAGCAGTTTAAGAGTCAAACTTCTGGGCTTCCCTGGTGGCGCAGTGGTTGAGAGTCCGCCTGCCGATGCAGCACGGCTGCTGAGCCTGCGTGTCCGGAGCCTGTGCTCCGCAACAGGAGAGGCCACAACAGTGAGAGGCCCGCAGAAAAAAGAGTCACCTGTGCTCCAGGAGAGGCCACAACAGTGAGAGGCCCGCAGAAAAAAGAGTCAAACTTATGTTAAAAACTTTCCTTACATAAAGCAATCTGAAGGAAAGTGATAGTTACAGAATCATGGGAATTTTAAAGCTTAAAGATTATTTTACCTATATCTCATATTACAGATAAATGAAACTATGACCCTTAGAAGGAAAACGACTCATCCAAAGTCATTAAGATTTTAGGTGGGAGAGCTAAGGCTCCAAGGACACCAGCTTTAGCTTTTTTAAATGCCTTGATGTCACATCTACACCTTTAGATCATTAAACTTAAGAATTCAGGTAACCTCACCTAAATTCTTACAGAAAAAGAAATTGCTTCAGACACCTTTGGTAGATAGCCATCTCTCCTATTATTTGTCACATACAATATAGGAGAACTCACTACTTTTCTAGAGCAGTTTCACTATTAGACAACTTTATATGGTATAAAGTTATCTTTTACTTATTCACCTCTTTCCCATCTTCACATACTTAGAAGCAATAAAAATAAAATGTTGTGCTTCTGTTCAAAATGATACTGTGAACCAAGCAAGAAAGGGAAATTTTCAGATGTCAAAGATGAATGAAGACTGAATATATAACTCTGAAGTGAGTGGGAGTAGTAACCTCGTTTCACACAGCAGACAATATCAAAGCTGTCAGGGCTATGAGCATTTTAAAGTCCACATAAGACCAGGATCATGCCGACTAGGGAGTTTCAAGCTGGGCTCCCTTCATAAATGAGGAATCTTCAAAATATGCCTATTATTATTATTGTCACCATCACCGTCATCATCACCGTCATCATCATCATCATCATCATCATCTACCAGTACTAGAAAAACTTAGACAAACAGGCTAAGGATATAGTTACTTGCCCTGTCTTTTTAAATAAAAATAGTTATTTGAGGGACATTTGGAACCTCAAGCTTGTACTGAATGAAAATATAGGGCAGGAATTCCACTAGCCATTCAATGCTGAGAACAGCAGAGAAGTGAAAATTGAAAACTTAAAAAAATGTTGTGGAACAAGTGAGCCCAGTAAGGATAAGTAAATACAATTGCAAAACTACCCTTCAGGGTAAAAGAGAATGCCCACTAAAAATTATGTTATAGGCACACATTTCACTACATAGGAGACCATACACAGTAATAGGAAGCGGCCAGTGAATTTAACAGATAGGTAAATTGATACCCAATGGCACGGAGAATATGGACTGATCTGACAGGAGCTTTAATTAAATATGCTTAAATGTTGAAATATTAAAAAAGAAGGAAGAGAATTCATGTACCAAAAACAAGATTTCAAAGACAGAATAGACTTAAATAAATCTGTGGACAAACCCAATAGAAATCCTAGGAGTGATAAATGAAATTGTCAAAATAAAAACTAAATGGAGTAAAACAAAAACAAATCCTTACCAGTAACTTTGGTAACAAAGTAACCAAAAGTTAACAAACAAAAATATAATAAAAATACTTTCTAGTAATTTCTGGATTGTAAGAACTCGAGTCTTTGGGTCAATGGTATAGTAATTTTTTTTTTTTTTTTTTTTTTTTTTTTTTTTTTTTTTTTTTTTTTTTTTTTTTTTTTTTTTTTTTTTTTTTTTTTTTTTTTTTTTTTTTT
>NW_006795410.1:587327-607825 GCF_000442215.2 Lipotes vexillifer
CCCGCGTCTCCTGCATCGGCAGGCGGACTCTCAAGCACTGCGCCACCAGGGAAGCCCAATGGTATAGTAATTTATAATTCAAACCTCCTTGGTTCCAAACGTTTAGCAATAAAATTCTTTATACCAGATAGATAGATAGATACAGATGAGAAAATAGAATAGAGAGAGAGAGACAGAGGGACAGAGAGACAGAGAGAAGAAAGCAAATAAGACACAGCCAGAGCAATAAAAACGACATAACTATCTCAGTGGATCAGAGACAGAGATATGCAAAGTGGTTATCAGTAGAAGAACCGTGATAAATGTTGTGGTCTGGATTTAAAAGCAAATAGTAACGGAAGGCTTGACCCCTGCATGTGGTAGTCAGGATTGTAATAGTTTCCCCAATATTTTCCTACTCCAGGATACGTGCCCACCCAGACCATGAAAATTATGGATTTTACTCCCGTGATTAGATTAGCTCAGAGAGCACAGTGGATCTTATCTCAGTGGGCCTGACCTAATCACATGAGCCCCATTAAGTTTTCTCTAGCTAGTAGTTGAAGAGAAAGTTAGAGAATCTCACTGTGGCTGGTCTGGAAGAATGCAAAGACACACGTTGTGAACTGTCTGTGGATAGAGAGGGGCAGCTTTTAGGAGCTGCAAGCTGTCCTTAGACAGCAACTAGCCCTAAAACCCCAAAGAAATGAATTCTGCCAACAGCCTGTATAATCTTGAAACCATCATAGATGATTTGACTTCAGGAGTTAGGGCTAGAAGGGGCTTTAAAAACTTATAACAATCTGCTTGTTTAATAGTTAACAAAACCAGGACCTGGAGGTGTAAAGCCACCAATCACCAGCTGATGAATGGGAGAGCCAGGCTACGCATTCCACATTGTTTTGAACTTTTGTCATTGTTGTAGCACAGAAGCTTTATTTCCACAATTGCAAAACAAAGAGATAGAGATATACAGTCTCTTAGAGCACCTCTAATTTAGCATTTGAGGAGTGAGTACAAACAAACTGTATTTGACTTTCCTCCAACCCACCAAAGCAGTCTCTTACTATCTAGAAAAGCAGCCTTTAGACTAGTTAGAGGACAAGAAGTGATGTCCAGAAGTAAACAAATAAGATATGCACTCTGTAAACAATTCCAGATAGATCTCTGGGAAACAGCTTGAAAGGGCAGTCTTACACAGAATCAAGCTGCTGCCGCAGGAACAAGCACTTGATAATGGGACAGGCTTTATTTGCCTGCACTCTCCACATTTGCTTTTGGTCAGATGGGAGACAAAGCTTCTGCCAGCCAAGCAGAACAAAATTCTGCCTCTGTTTTTGTCTTAGTCCCCAAGGTAGGAGGTTAACTTTGGGGGTGACAGATGAAATGCTTTGGTTTGTCATTTATAACACTGTGCCCAGATGGCTCTCAGCCACATCTATATGATCTTTCTCTGTACTATTTACTGCTTTTCCACTCCGTCCCAGGAGACCAGGTGTGAAATTCAGAGCTAAGCAGGTTTTGCTAGCTGTGAATTGTGTTGAGCCAAAGGGGCCATGTGGCTGGACTTTGGAATGTGAAATCACATTCTTACTTACACCATGAAATTCAATTGAATGTTAACCAAAGTCCTAAAATATGATCCAGGGAGAGATTTTTCTCCTTTTAATGACGGTAGCATCAATTTGGGTTATTACTTAAGAAAAATGACAATTTATATAACATTTTAATTTTCCTGGTATAAATATGGACACTTGTAAAATTTTTCTTATTTGCTAATATAATTATTGCGTACTATGTTTTAATTCAGTTCACTAGATATTTATAGACATCTTAGTATGTATAGGTATTGCTTGAAAAACGGCTAAGGATAAAATGGTAGATAAATTGCAGTTACTATTGTGAAGCAGCCCACAGTCTATGGGAAATATTATGACATGAGTGGAAAAATTGCATAAGAAATGCAAGAAGTGCCTTGTTGGAAGATTAGAGGAAGGAGAGATGATTAGTTGGGTAAGCTCAGGCATGGTTTCAGGGTGGGTTGATATTTTATTTGCTTATCCTTAAGGGATGGGAAGAATTTTAGCGCATGAAGTGGAAGAAGAAAGAGGGTCATTTCACATATATAAAAGTCATTTTTGACACGGGAAGGTACAAATTGCATAATGTGCAGAGCAAGGAATGGCAAATAATTCTATTTAGCTGAAGCCGAGTTCTTTTGACTTCAAATTTGAACAGAGGCTTCTGCTCTTTTGGGTTTTGTTGTTGTTGTTTTTAACATTTGTTGCATGTGAAGGCTTCATCTTTCAAATAGAATTATGTCCCCCATTTCACAGAGAATGGAACCAAGGGGCAGATAATGATAATAGTAGTTAACACTTACTGGGGCATCGTGCGCCCACAGTTCTAAGATGCCTTCCGGTGTTCCCTCATTTAATCTGTAAAAGAACCCTATGAGGACAGTACTATATTAACCCCATGTTACTACTAGGGAACTGAGATACAGGGAGGTTAAAAAACTTATTCCAAGTTACACAACTACTAAACATAAAGTGAGCACTGATTTTCACAGTCCATGTTCATTGTTTTCTATTTACCACTTATGAGACGAAAAGTGAAAAGAAAAGTTAGAAATTTGCAATTAATTTGACAATGAGACATTAAATTTTTTGAGGCCACAGATGGTCAAAAGTAATGTTCAGGCAAGATTAGAAGAGAGAAGCTGTAATGGAAGTGATCTGGAAAGCCATTTCTGAAGTCCAGATTTGTGTCAGTGAGATCTGTATTAGAGCTGCTCTAGAAGAACCATTGGTATGGTCAAGGCTATGGGTGGCTGACTCCTGAAACATCTTGAGCTACTCTCAATCAATTTGCTGTTTCTTTATAATGAGTTTCTTCAAGCCCAAATTGGGCATAAATCCAGGAAACTTCATGTGATTGGTTTAGTTATGACACTTTCCAGGTATTCTAATTTGCTCCTGCTGTTGGTTTTAAAGAAGTTTATTAGTCAAGACTCTGCTTCTGTGATGATCAACTGAGCTCATAATGAACATACTTTCCCATAGATAACAATTATAAACTCTGAAAAATACAAAAAAAGTAACTACCTAAAGGATCTGGAGAATGAACATGAGGAGAATCAAAACAAGGAAGAAAGGGCATGCACATGGTGCATTTCCTGCTGTTTTAGCCTGAGGGCAGGTGACCTTTAATGTCATGAATAAGGAATAAAACACCAATAATTTGCAGGCTTTCTGGCATGAAGAATCAGATGACAGAGTTTATGGTAATTACTGCCTCTGAATAGTAAGTGTAGAACCCCAGGCCATATAGAACTAGAGAGGAGGACCCCAAATCTGTATATAAACTTTGCTCAGATCTCTGGCTGACCCCTGAACCATGCATGTGTGGGCAGACTCTAAGCAACCCCACTGAGGCAGAACATAACAAAACAAAAACAACAACCAGAAAAACTGGGCTGAGATTTGACCTATTGCCTAGGAGACAAAGGTTGCAGCTTATGTTTAACCAAATAACTGCCTACTAAACAAAAATGTCATCATTCTTGGGAAGAATAAATGTGACCCATTCTAAAAACAAAGACAAAAAATGCCAGTGGAGGCCAAATCAGAGATGACCCAAATGTTAGAATAAGCAGATAATTACTTCAGGCAATTAATAAACTATTAATGAGAAACACTTATAATAAATAAAAAGATAAGATCTCAGTGGAGAAATAAAATCTATTAAAAAAACAGTGGAAATTCTAGAACTAAATAAAATCAATATGTACTTCTTTTTATGGTGGATATAGACCCCCAAATATGGTGGGATCCAGAGCAGAGTAGACCAGAGACTTGTGTTTTGAGAAAGGCCCAGAAGACCTAGTGACTATAAAAACCTTTCTGGGCTTCCCTGGTGGCGCAGTGGTTGGGAGTCTGCCTGCCGATGCAGAGGACACGGGCTCGTGCCCTGGTCCAGGGGGATCCCGTGTGCCACGGAGCAGCTGGGCCCGTGAGCCACGGCCACTGGGCCTGCACCTCCGGAGCCTGTGCTCTGCAAAGGGAGAGGCCACAACAGTGAGAGGCCTGCATACCGCAAAAACAAACAAACAAACAAACAAAAAACCTTTCTGACCCACTCCAGTATGACTGCCAGGTAACAAGGACAAAGTTTCAGCCAAATTTCAGCAGTTGAAGAGAGTCCTCTTAAAAATATTTCCCCAGAAAATATGCTATTGGAAATTTTACCATTAAGAAAGTAACTCTTTAAAAAGTTATTACCCTTTGTACTACATTTTGAGAGCAAAACATGTCACCAGATTCAAATAAGAGTAAGGGAGAACAATGAGATGCACCACCAATGAGATAAAGGCTACAGAATGAAAGGAATAATGATTCCCCTCTCTATCTCTGCCTGTCACCTCCCTTGTCCCTCACTGAAAACAAAATCCAAGCATGTGATCTTTAGGATATGTTCATTTGTTTGTTTATCTCATTTTTGTTTGTTTGTTTGTTTTTGCGGTACGCGGGCCTCTCACTGGTGTGGCCTCTCCCGTTGCGCAGCACAGGCTCCAGACGCGCAGGCTCAGCGGCCACGGCTCACGGGCCCAGCCGCTCCGCGGCATGTGGGATATTCCCGGACCGGGGCATGAACCCGTGTCCCCTCCATCGGCAGGTGGACTCTCAACCACTGCGCCACCAAGGAAGCCCTGTTTATCTCATTTAATTATGTACATCACTCATACTTCAAGGAATAATTTGAGAATACTTAAAATAGCACATACCAATAAGAAATAGGTGTAGATATCAATAGAGGTTTCAGAAGTCATGCAGAGTAATAAAGTCAATAATAACTACTCTCCAAACCTGGGATATGAGGGTTTTAAAATTAAATATTATATTTATTTTGACTAAAATTTAAAAACAATATTCATGTATAATAAATTATATTAATAAATAGTGATTTCCTAGTCATTAAAACATTAATTATGAAGCCTGTGGAGCAACTTGGAAAATGCTTCTGCTATGATTGACAAAAGCACATTACAAAATAGTATTTAAATATAACTAAGTTAAAATTATCTTTGTTAGGACAAGATATAGAACACCAAGAGAAAAGCAAAAAATGGGAATTTCTAAATTGAGGGAATAAAATTGTGATAGGATTTTCTTAATTTATGTAATTATTAGTTTATATAATAAATAAACTTTAGATTTGCCCTTCTGGCAACTAAGACTATAAGGAAAAAAGGATTAAATTTTACTTTGATTATTAAATAAGTGATAATCTCTGTATAAAAGAAAACTATTAAAAAGTAAGAATTTTAGAATTGCTCCAGATTTGGAGATTCTCTGAGATTCACAGTGTGGGTCTGAAGCTACCCTGATGTGCTCTGACGAAGCACAAGGGCTGGGGAGCTCCATCTGCCTCTATCCCTCTAACCCACAGAAGACTAGAGTATGGCCTGAGGATGGGCAAAAACAGATGAAATGTCTTGTTATTTGATGATGCTAATGAGACCTGGAAGTTTTGTTTTGTTTTTTCAAGTCAGTCTTAAAAAATGATTCTCACCTCACAAGCCACTTTAGCACAAAGGCAATTTAAATAACGTTTCAATCAATAATGCAAATACAGTGTTCCCTCCAGCCCAAGAGTAGGAAAATAACACACTATCAATTATTTCCCTAGTTTCAGATAGAATCTGCAAATTTTTACAGTTCTTGGAGAAAATGAGAGGATAGTAATTCCCACATTAAGTTCTTATCTTAGTAAATGTGTGTAAGTCTGGAAGGCAGTGCCAAACTCGTAATTCATTTGGTAACAAGAGAGAGGCCAACGGGATTGAGCAAAACCCCCTAAGACACAGAGACTATGATACCTTTATGCCAGTTTGGTTCATATCCTTATATACTAACTTTTTGGAAAGACTTTTCTATGATTCCATCTCAGAGAGGTCTCTCTCTTCTCTCAATCCAAAAGTTTTTTTTTGTATGTTTGTTTTTTTGCAGTACGCAGGCCTCTTACTGTTGTGGCCTCTCCCGTTGCGGAGCACAGGCTCTGGACGCACAGGCTCAGTGGCCAGGGCTCATGGGCCCAGCCGCTCCACGGCATGTGGGATCCTCCCGGACCGGGGCATGAACCCGTGTCCCCTGCATCGGCAGGTGGACTCTCAACCACTGTGCCACCAGGGAAGCCCAATCCAAAAGTTTTTAATTTACCATTTCCTATGGCACACATCATGTTTTAACTTCCATTACTGTTATATGAAGCAATACAGAGAACATCATCAAATTTGATGATAGATTTCACATGAAACCCCAATTCTCTGATCAGTTTTCATGTGACACTAGGTAAGCTTTCTTAAATTCTCAAATCTGAATATTTCTCATCAAGAGATATTATATTGGACTCATGAGTTTTCCTGAGGATTATGTGAGACAATATATGTAATGCGTTTAGCACAGACCTGAAAATGAGTAAATGCTCAGTAAACTGTAGCTAACATATACTTTCCTCATCTCTTTGACTAAATTTCAGCTTCTTGAGAGTTAACTCTTTAAGGTTAATCTTTTTCTGCACTATAAAATCAGAGAAATAAGGAGAATACTAACATGGCTTCTATAGGAGAACGTTCCTGAATTAAAAGAACTATGAGCACATATTAGATAGAGTCCTTGTTAAGTACCTTCTATTACTCCTAATCTCTCTGTCTTCAGTGAGTATTGATCATGGAGGAGTTCTTGACCTTCTCTGTTGGTTCATTGGCTTGTTTTCTTCCTGCATTTTGCTCTGGTTCGTCTGATAGATGAGGCTGTGGAACTTGGAGAAAGTAACTCTAACTTTGTCTCCCACACAAGATAACAGAAAGGCAAGGAAGTATGATTGAAGTTATTAAAAGGAAAACTTCATATCTTTTCAATTTATATTTAAAAAGGCACATCATGGGCTTCCCTGGTGGCGCAGTGGTTGAGAGTCCGCCTGCCGATGCAGGGGACGTGGGTTCATACCCCGGTCCGCGGAGATCCCACATGCCGCGGAGCAGCTGGGCCCGTGAGCCATGGCCGCTGAGCCTGCGCGTCTGGAGCCTGTTGCTCTGCAATGGGAGAGGCCACAACAGTGAGAGGCCCGCGTACCACCAACAAAACAAAACAAAACAAAACAAGCAAAAAAAAAGGCACACCATTAAACACGACTCATACTTTAGCTATTATTTTTTCTGTAATATACTTCACAACTGATCAAAAATCAGGAACATGTGCCATGACTTAGTAGTTGAAAGCAGCTTTAATGGTTACTGTTTTTCAGAGGTCAACTTTTTTCTTTTATGCAAGTGATGATTTTCAGTTCTTCACTTTTCTCTATTATTCTTTTAGCGCTTTCTAATAATTACTTTGATTATCCAATAACATCCTTTTTCCTTCTAATTCTTATAATCATATTAGAGGATTTTTCCTGTATAGTTAACACACCTGGGTTAATTCTGAACTTTAAAATATACGTATTTAAAATTTTTTGTGTTTTCCACATGTCATTGCAATTGCTTAAATCAGTCCACTCTACTTAATGTTTATTCTGCCTATCAGAAGGACCTATTTATCATTTTTTCTCACATAATCTCTTAAACAGTACCCTTTATTTTATAGTAATCAAAAGTCAATCTATGGAAGATTGTCCTGGAAGGTAAATCAGACAGTGAGATAATTCACCAGAGACTCATATCCAGTCATATATTTTGTTCCTTATACATAACTCAGATGAAGTCTTTCTACTTAGTGCAGAAGAATGTTTCAAAACTCCAGAAAAATTCAGAATTTCACAAATTGGAAAGGTTTCATCATTTTGTTAACTTCTCTAGCTCTTAAGCTGCCTATTTACTCAGTCACAATGGACACTCTTGCTCATTCTTCTTTCAAGGCCAGATCTGGTAACCTTAATCCCAAGGTGTTGGAGACATAGACCAATACAAGAACCAAGCCAGAAAATAATGTCTTACTCTTTTTGGCACGTTCCTCTTCAGGCGGGACTAAACAATGAGCATTCCCTGAGAAGGTGACTTTGAAATCCAACTCTGAAAAAATTGCTCTAACAGTGAGTGTATCTAGAGACTGCAGAAGCCACAGCATCAGAAAACCAAGCCCTCATCTCTTGCCTAATAACCCCACCCAGGGAGAAACTCTGATAACCATGCAGAGGAATTGGATGATCTATGGTCTGTGTCTGTCTATATTGTTCCTGAGGAATAGGCTGTTTGCTGAGAGAAAAATCTCCCCAGTTCAGATTATGAGTAAACCTGTAGGGGGTATAATTAGTTTCATAAATTTTCAGGGACTTTTAAGAGTTATTTGTTTTTAAAATACTTTAATCATTAGGTATTTCAGGATTCAGTCTTTACAGAAGCAAAAAATAAATGTCAGTTTTAATCTCCCAATCAGTGATTTCTCAGAATTAATCTGGCAAACCATCTCACATCTATCTTCCAACATGCGCATGAGGTGGAAACTGGAGCAAATAAGATGGAAACCCCGGCAAGGTGAATGAGTAATGATGACTGAATCTTTCCAATTTATCTTCTCTCTCACAGAATAAGTGGCTGGAATTTGAGATTACTGTGGGGCTGTTTGTTAGTGGTGGCAAGTGGATGGTCGTGGTTTGAAAAATGTGTTCTGTACTGGGTTGTTGAGCCAGGTAAGGTCACTTGCAGTCTTTTTTCTTAAAAAAATGACAAAGACTGATAATTTAATTTCTGAAGTCTAATGGCCATTGAGCACTTAATGACCAATTCTGCCTAGATTCTCCCTTTTTTTAAGATAATAATATTGAGACAATTTCAAAGATGAATTTCAAAGAAGCTGAAAGCCAAAATGTTAAACGTAATAAGAATTAGAATTTCTAGAAAATAGTTTATTATTAAAAATATGTATTAAGCATATTTGCTTGTGAAGTATTATGTTAAATGTTGAAGGATCAGAAATAAACAATGTATTTCTGCCCTCAAGAAGCTTTTAATTCTGTAATGGAGGCAGTGTAGGTAAAAAATTCTTTTGGAACAAGAGGGAAACAACTTATAAGACAGAAGCAGAAACAGCATTGCTATGGCTATTTTAAATTCTTCAGTGTAGACAATATGATTACATATATAAACAACATATATATTATGTATCTATACATACATAGGCAATATTTGTATGTATGTATATACATATGTATTATATATGTAAACGATAACTATAATTGTTGCTAAGCAAATCCCAGGGGCACTTGGAATTCTACTCAGGGACACACAGTTTGGACCTCAAAAACTTCTACTCAGTAAACGTATACTGGCAGCTACAACATCTGTATTTCTGCAGCTGTAATCAAACTTTTGCTAGTTTTCATCCTGAGTGCCAGAAATGGGTATTTAATGATGAACTTAGTGTCCTGTTAGTACAATGAATTGATGAATCCTAGAAATGGTTCTTTTCTGGTGATATTAAAGCTTTCCAAGAGGTAGATTGTCAAAAATATCTGAGACACTTGATATACTTGCATGAACAGTGTCTAAGAGTCCACAAGGCCTCTGCCCTTCATCAGTGAAATCCCCCAAAATCTATATCTAGCCATAAATTTGACTTCTGCTTACCCAGCAAAAACTATAAGGGTGACAATTATAAAGAAAACAGAATCCTGCCTCTGGAATCTTGACTATCTCCAGTGAATTTTTCTTGTAAGGTGGTATTTTGATATCTGAAAGAACAAGAAGGCTGGCCTTTCTTAAGGTCCAGAAGATATTACATAATTTATCTTGCACTAACTTGATAGTAGATGTTTAGTTAATTCATGTTTCCATTTGTGCAAAATTTATGTGAGAACTGCTCTCTTGATAAGTTAGTAGCAAGCTTGTACCAAACTCAAAATTCTTCTGAACTACTGCTACCTGCCAAAGGACCCTGGACTTGGCAGGTAACAGTTCATAAAAAGCAATATCAAGAATAATTAAGCATGAGAGTGGAGAATACATGTTGGTACCAGTGAATACTATAGTTCATAATTATGTTTCCATTTTGGTATTGAGCCTATATATGATGAATGACTTTTCTCACTTTTTGGGCTGTTTTGCAACAGTTGAGAGTTATTTCCTGGCAGATATAACTATTTCTTATAAGGCCATCCACATTGGATATTTTCCATTTGGCATATAATATTGCCAGTGTTTCACTGGAGAGAACGTGGAGTCCAGAAGGAGAAGCTACATGAATGTCACAGTGAACAAATAATTTTGGCATTAGTTTATGTTTTTATATATTTGTTTTTATTTATAAGACTTCTAAACAGGTTTTTTGATTCAGAAGTTCATACTGACATTGGTCATAATTTAGTTATTTAAAATCATTTATTATTAAGTCTTCCATGGAAATACAAAAAAGGCGAAGAAAGAAGTCAACGTGAATTCATTCTTAGTACGTTATAGGACAAGTAGTAGCTCTGAAATTAGTGGAAGGAAAATGTGGCTATCAGGAGTATATTCACAGTAGCTGGGAACAAAAGGCTAAAGAGGCAATGGAGGTAGCATCTTTAGATGGTGATAACTGTTCATTTCCTTTTCCTTCCCTTCCTGGAAAGAATTCTTATAGGACATTTACTATTATTTATCAATACTCTGTTAAGTAGGTCATCTCTCTTCAGACTTGGAGTCAGATGTTCAGAAAAATTTCCTGAACTTTGAGAGTATCCAATAAAAAGTCTGAAATAAAATGCTGAAGTAGAGATTAGGATTCATGCCCATTAGTACACTGAGGGTTAAAAGGGATATTGAAATCCATCGTTGAAAAGTTTGGTCTAAACTCTTATTTTTCAACCTCGTCTGCATCTTTGAATGATATAGGAAGATTTAAAAAATACTGATTCCCCAGGCCACATACAAGAATAATTATATACACATTCTGAAGGTATGGCCCAGGCATCAATATTTTTATAAGCACACAGGTAATTTCAGTGTGTATCTAAGTTTAGGAGCCACCAAGTCTAAATGACAGCAAAAATGCCATTAAATCCTCTGGGAATTCTACTGGCAGAGATATTTATGAGTGACTAAAACAATTTAAACATAAAAGCTTATGGCTGGGGAAAGCTGTGTGGTGGTGAAATTTTTCAGTGTCACTATAACCAATGATACGGAGGTAGTGGGGCTTTATTTTAAAACAATTTGAAAAGACACCAAGTAATTCAGTATGAAACATTTCTCTACCAATGCTCTTATCATTTTAGTCCATGTGTTTCTGGAATCATTAATAAAAAGACTCAAGAAATATCTTTTTATCCTTTTGCAGAAGCAGGAACAAAGGTTGTAGTCATCAGGATTGTCCAGAATCAGAGTCAACAGAGATAAATATAGATATCAGAAATAAAATAAATATATCTGACCTCTTTTTCTTAGCCTTTAGCTGTAGGGACTAAGCTATTATCCCCTCCAATCCATTTATCCCTCCATTCTAAAGCCGTCTAATAGGAAATGGAAAGATGCTTTATTATTAGCTTTGCCAAGGAACTGTCATTACTGGGAAATAATAACTAAATAATGTCTACATCACTATGCCTTTTCTTTTGAATTTTTCAACATTGATAAAATGCTGTGGAATATTCCATTACATTTATGAAAGTACTTTAGAGCAACTGATCAGATATATTTTTGCAAATAGCCAGTCAACTTTAACATAGTTTCTAATGAATTCTAAGATACTGATTAGTACCATCTGTTACAACTGGTTCTGTGCCTTTCTTTGTTTTTGTTTCTCAAAATCATAGAAGGGAGGTGACAAAAGTATTCTACTTGCTCCCTCTTCCTGCTTTTATTTCGTATTTTCAAAGAAGTAGAGTAGAATACACTACATCTAAGACCATCACTAGTACAAGTTTCTCCTAAGATAGTTTGAACTCAATATGTACATCCTTATTTCTCAGACATAATGGACTATATGCTAAGGGTCCTTATTCAATCCACTTGTATGTAACTCGGGAGTTTCCTTAGCAATAACATACTGCTTTTGTTATTTTCTTGTTATCTTCCTATGATGATGTCTTGTCGAGAATTTTCACCCGTTCAGCGTGAGAATCATGCTGTTGTATTCTGTTTCTTTTGGTCAGGATTCTCATGTTCTCATTGGAAACGAAGAAATGTTGACAAAATATCTAGGTAAGCTTTGAGAGCCCGAATAGTCCTACATTTATCTTGGAAGACTTATCACTCATGATTATTAAAAATATCCCAAAGTGTGTCATGCAATGCAATTAACTCCTGTGAGAAGTTCCTTAAAAATAGGTGCTTTGGGAATTCCCTAGCAGTCCAGTGGTTAGGACTCCGGGCTTTCACTGCGGAGGGCCTGGGTTTTCAATCCCTGGTCAGGAAACTAAGATCCCACTAGCCGCATGGTGTGGCCAAAAATAAAAACATAAAAATAAATTTTTAAAAAGGGTGTCTTGCTGATTAAAGTTTCTAACTGCCCCATACAGTATCTTTCTTAGAGATTTATAATTCACATTCTGCAAAGACCACAGTTTGGATCTATTCAGGGCAGAGTTGATGAGCAGAGAGAATTGAACACTTTTTAATTTCAAAAGGAAAGTCAGATGACACTCTACTAAGAAGCCTGGCTTGAACTAGTTAAGCATTAAAAACTTGTATGAAGAAAGACAAAAATTACCTAATATACATATGGCTCTGAGAAAGGGAGTGTGAATTTTATAGACGTGAATTGTGCATGGATCCTTTCCTAACATAACTTATCATCTAATAGAGAATATTAAGAAGTCTGGAAAACTGACATGTGGAATACAAAATGGGCCACAAGAGAGGTACAGGTAAGATGGTATGACTATTTAGTGCTGAGAGAGATTATTACCACCTGGGAATGGGGCAGAATCAGAGAAATCTTCATGGAGCAATGGCATTAACTGAGCTTTAAAGGATATATTTGAACATGGAAGGAAAGCATATTAAGTAGAGATGGATACACAGGTAGGAAGCTAGAAGGTGTGGCTTATGCTTGGTAGAACACAGTAGTCTATATTTGGGTGGAGGGGAGGGTGGGAATAGATGGTGAAAGGTTGGCAAGAAAGTGATTAAATCAGTTTAGATTATGAAGGTTCCTGAATTTCAAGCTCAGGAGTTAGTTTAGTAGAAAACAATTTGATGATAATAAGGTATAAGTAATCATTTTTGTACTATGGCAATTAGGCATACATGGCAAGCAATTTACGTCAGTGACCCTAGTCAGTAGTACATTTTCACATGGAACTTCAGAAGAGAGTCAAATGAGAAGAAATGGGAGACGTGGGGAAAGCCAACACTGCCCTCGGGTGTTTAGAAAAGCAATCCAGAACAGGGCGGCTCATACTTTAATGTGCATGGTAATTACATGTGGTCTTGTTAAGATACAGATTTTGATTTGGTGTGTCGGTGAAGCCTGAAATTCTTCAGTTCTGGCAAGCTTTCAGGTGCTAGGGTTTGTTTGGTTTGGTTTTGGTTTTGATTTTTCTTTTTTGCTATAGACCACATACTGAATGATAAGGATTTTAGAGCAATTAGCCTGAAACTTGATAACACAACAATATCATCTGTGGAGCTTGAAAAACTACCAGTGCCTGGACCTTACTTACAGAGCATCTGATTTAATTGGATCTTGGGTGGAGTCTTGGCAACAGTATTTTTAAAAGTCCCCCAGGAAATTCTAATGTGTGGCCAATATTGAGGAGAACTGCTCTAGGTTATGTCTTAAGTTAGTGTTTCTCAACCCTGGCTGATATTAGGATCACTCAGGGAGGTTTTAAAAGTCCAAGTGCCTAGGCAGCATGCCAGACCAATTAAACGTGACTCTCTGGGGGAAGGGCCTGGGCATCAGTATTTTTCAAATCTCCTCAGGTTATTCTAATGTTCAGCAAAGTTAGAATCACTGACCTGGAAGGATTTAGGAATTTCTCTCTCTTCTATCCCTGGCCAGATACTTGGGCCTCTACAGCTGTTTACAGAGCAAGGTGAACATGATATTCCATTGTCAAATCTATCAAAATTGAACAGCCTGTGTGTAATTCATTAATGAAGAGAAGACCAGCTGTCTAGGGGTTTTGGTTTGGGGGTGAAGAAACAAAACTGAAATTTTTCTAACATAAAAACTGTTGAGGAATAAATAGACCAACGAAGGGTTGAGTCCATTATTTTGTTAAGAGTCAGTGGGCTTAGTTTAGTGGTCTCTTACAGGTCTGCATTGTAAACACATGGCCATAGATAGTCTCACTGAGATGATACATGTAAAATTACTGTAGAATAGAGAAAAGAAAGTGGTGTTTGAATTAGCAGGACAGGACTGGGCAGGGAGGGACCAGTGCAGTCACATATGCCATGGGACGCAGAGAGTTTGGCCCTGGCTCTATTACTGACTCATTTATGGGCCTCTCAGTTTCATGGTTTATCAACTGGAAAAAAAACTGAAACCTATTTATATGGTTGTTATAAGGACGTAATTCACATGACTATTTTGCAGTAAACTGAAATGTACAATGTAAATGTCAATCATTAAAGGCAAATTATATCCAGAACCTCAGGAGTGATGATAAATGGCATTCATGTTGTCCAATTCTTTATTTTCTGTAATCATTGCTCACAAGCATACAGGTGCTAGATACTGGCACTCAGATTTCTAAATGTTTGTTTAGGGTTTAATCATTTGGGAGAAAATCAGAGACAGGAGAAAAGTTGAAAAAAAATTCCTGTCCTGATCCAACCTTACTTTATTTTTTAAAATTTTAAAATTTTTTTTGCAGTACGTGGGCCCCTCACTGTTGTGGCCTCTCCCGTTCCGGAGCACAGGCTCTGGATGCGCAGGCTCAGCAGCCATGGCTCACGGGGCACATGCCGCTCCGCAGCATGTGGGATCCTCCCGGACCGGGGCACAAACATGTGTCCCCTGCATCGGCAGGCGGACTCTGAACCACTGCGCCACCAGGGAAGCCCTACTTTATTTTTTACACACCCAAGATGGTATTATTTTTAGGGTTATGGGATGTTACTCTGTCATTGATAATAAAAAGATGAAATCATTATTCAGACATGGATTAACAAGAGCAAACTTGTATTATCTGTGCTAAATAGATAAGTAAAAACATAAATCCTAAGTTGTTTACGAATTTAGACACAAACTGCATATGAAACACATCTGGACTCAGATTTAACAGACATTAGAAGCATCTCACCTTGAAATATCATCCAAGGTTCTCAGAGCTAAAGGATTAAATGTATGTACTTGGATTATCCATAAAATATGATTATGTACGGAGTTGTCATTGCAACTAGATTAGTCAGATACTGGAAAAGTTAGTCAAGATATTGAATTTACAGAAAAACAAAAGAAAACATGAGAGTTTTCTTAATTTCTTTCTGTTTTTTAATCCAATAGTTTTCCTTACTGCTAATTATAAGATTCAAGTATCGATATTACTCAGAAATGGAGTGACACCCAGTACAGACCCATACATACGGTAGATGGCTGGAATCATTGAGATGCCCAGATATAGGGATATGAGTAAAGTCTTGAATGTTAGACTTCTGATCTACAACTTTTTATAGCCTAAATCAAATGATATAATTTATTTTTATTATTATTATTTTTTTTGCGGTATGCGGGCCTCTCACTGTTGTGGCCTCTCCCATTGCAGAGCACGGGCTCCGGACGCGCAGGCTCAGCGGCCATGGCTCACGGGCCCAGCTGCTCCATGGCATGTGGGATCTTCCCAGACCGGGGCTTTTTTTGCGGTATGCGGGCCTCTCACTGTTGTGGCCTCTCCCATTGCAGAGCACGGGCTCCGGACGCGCAGGCTCAGCGGCCATGGCTCACGGGCCTAGCCGCTCCGCGGCATGTGGGATCTTCCCAGACCGGGGCACGAACCTGTGTCCCCTGCATCGGCAGGCAGACTCTCAACTACTGTGCCACCAGGGAAGCCCCAGATGTTATAATTTATGTAAAAATATCTAGCATTGTGCTTGACACTTTTTATTTTGGCATTCTTCCCTTATGGTAATAAGTGAAGCATTTTTGGACCTCTTATTATGTGCCAGGAAATGTTTTTAGCCCTTCACAGGTATTGGTTTGTGCGATGTTTATAAAAACCTCATGAGGAAGGTATAATCATTCCCATTTGTCTCATGAGGAAATGTAAGTACAGAGAGTTTAAGTATTTGCTTATGGTCACATAGCTAACAGGTAACAGAGCTAGGACTCCACCCCAGGGAGTTGGTCTTTTGAGTCCACATGTTTTCGCTAAAGAAACTATCGTTCTTACCTGATTCAAAGCTCGTTTATAATTTGATTTTCAGTTAGAAAGCAAAAGATGGTAATTGTGCTGGAAATTGCCTGTACAAAGATAAATATGATTTGTTATTCATTAGACCTCACTATCCACAACAACCCCCTTGTCACCATTTTTTAAAAAATATTAACTCCTTTGATAACCCTCTACTACCTCAAATCACACAGGTAGGCCAAGGAATCATAGACTCTTAAAATTATTGCTCGTATGTATTACACTATATATTCATGTATTTCACTGCCAGCCCTTCCTCTGTCCCGGACTCACATTTTATTAATGAGGAAAGTGAGGTCTAGAGAAAGAAATTTACGAAACCATGAATTAAACTGAGTGCTGGGAGCTTCTTTTAGATAAGAGTGTTACAGCTGCTCCAAGGAACAAGAGTCAAGAGTCATTTGCTTCAGGATCAAGTCCATATTCTGTGTTCTAATAAATTGTATCTGAAATCCCAGCCCCTTTGCTGTTTGGTCCTCTGAGAACTTCAGACTTCAGTAATATAAAAGGTCTTGGGACTTCTACTATTGATAGTGTCTTTTAAATTTCTCATTCGTTTGGCTTTTTCTATAGCCCTTGTATCTGGGAAACAACATATCCTCCACATCTTTCTTGGTTAGTGTTTGGCATCACTTGTCTGTTCCTGGTTTTTATTACCTATATCTTGCAAACTTTGTTAACTATTTACTGAGTTACTACTTGGCCAGGTTTAGTGCTTGTTACTGGGGATGAGTGAACCAGGTTAATATAACCTGTATCCTCTAGAGCTTACAGTCTAATAGGATTACTAGACCATTAAGCAGGAGGTTATATCCTGAGAGGTAAATCTATGATGAAGGGTGTAGATCCAGGTGAAGTGGAGTCAGGAAAATCTTCATAGAGGAGTAAATCGCTGAGCTGAGACATAAAGGAGGAGTAGCAATTATCCAAGTTCTATAAGGGCAAAGACAGACCTGTCTCATTGATCTAAATACAGTGCCTGTCATACTTAGAATTCAATAAATATTTTCGAATGAAGAGATGAGCGTAAAGTGAAGAGACTGACAGAGACTCCCTCTTTGACCAAACTTTAGTCAGGTTCCTCTGAGCCCTCTCTTTTCGGCCTTGGGCCCTACTCTTAGCCTCCTGAGCCCAGTTTTAGCAAACAATCTGCTAAGCCAGTATATTGAGAATACCCCTATCCTTGGTATCTGATCACTTTTGCCTGCCTTTATCAAGAATCCTTCTACCTCTGATATCTAATCAAATTATTCTTAGTAATTTTTTTATCCACTGATATCCACTTAGTAATTTTTTTATCCCCCTCATTCTGTTCATTGGCTATAATTCCCCAACTGTCTTTGCTGTATTCAGAGCCTGAGTATCTCCTGAAATTATGTGCAAAATTATTTATATTTTAGTATAATATTTCTTTTACCTGGGAAGAAGATCTATACTGTTAATTACATTCTCCAAATATCTGTAAACTTAAGAAAATATTACAAACCACATCATACTTATTTTCATGTAGAGTATGTCTATTTGTATGATTTCAAGGTGATAGTTCCCAAATGTATTCATCATATTCAAATTCTCTTCTATATTCTATTTTTATATCTGCCACATTAAGATTCAAACTCCACACCCCTAACCCTTTCATTGCTACTGTCCCAACACCTATCCCAGTCTGGTTCCTCTTTATTTTTTTTCCCTTGGAATAAACTTTTGAAGGTCTTCTCTACCCTTTGCAGCAGTTCTACAATTAAATGCCAGAAGTGTTTCTCTGAAAAATACTATATTTTGTCAATTTTTTCTAGTCTCATTTTGGACCACCTTCACTTTGTACTAAAATTTCTGTAAGAGCCTTCTAACTGGTCTCCTAGCCTCTGGCTTTTTTGCAGAGTTAGTCTATCCTTTACGACCTTGCTATATTTTGTCTTTAATGGATTGTTCCCATACTCCCAACTCCGTATTATTTATTGGCTGATTCCCCTTACCCATTATGGACAGGACTTGACCCCTCCCACTACCAGACCATTTTAGAAAAATAAAATATATTCAATAAATAATTATGATTGATAAGCAATCTTAACCATACATTAGGTAGAATTTTAAACCTAAATTCTTAAGTATTTTTGAAAGGTGCAGGACAAGGTAGCCATGTACATTTTAGTTCTTTAGAGTAACAGCATACTATTTTTGACAAGCTGTCAATTCCCCCCTAGATACATAAATCAATAAGGCATTTGTTATTTTCAAACTATGTCCTCCTGCAGAACACTGTTTAAGATAAATTCCAGTTTAAATCAGAAATCACACCACTCCTGCTGATTATGTCATAAGTTACTACCTGACTCTGCAGTCTTGGATATTGTTGAGTTATTTCTACAAAGACCAGGGTATGGGCTCGATGCTTTGTAAGGGTCTTTGCCATCTGAACATTTCTTTAAATAGTTCTACAGAGATACACTTTCACACGTGCATTGAAAGTTTTGAACATATATCTCTCCCTGAAATTTATGTGCAAAATATACCCAAGGCTAAATGAAGCAAATAAATTATATACACTGTTTTTCCACTTTCTAATTCAGAAAAGTGACTAAGCTTAATTTTAAGCTTAACAACATCTTACCTAAGAGAAATGATATAGAAACATTTTAAGCAGTGATTATTTCAGAATGCCTGAGAGAAAGAAAACAATGAGACAAAGTGGAATAATAATAATAGATATTTTATTCATTACTGACTATGTTCCTGGCTCTGGTGCATACTTGTTATCAACTTTTTGTTCTCCAACTCCAAAGTGAAATACCTGGTGAGCTCATATAAACAGAATATTGGAACTTTATGAGACTTTAGAGATTACCTAGTCCAACCCTTTAATATTATAGAGAAGGACACTAACGTGAGGAAATGGCAGTTAAATTGTCTAAGGTCACAGAACAGTTTAAATGTAGTTTAACTGGGATTAAATATACAGTTTTCATGACCTTTCTGCAACTGGTAATTCCATCTTAATCCATGCTAGTGTGAAAGATGAAATTTGCAAATACTGACGACTTCATGGTGAGGTCTGATCTCATATCAATAAAGACTATTTATACATCCTTGGATAAAGTTCTAAGTATTATTATGGTGTCACACTCAATGAGCTGTGAGGGATAGAAAGTCAAATGCCCGTGATGCCCAAGGCTAGCAGAGCTTCTTCTCTGTTGCTATGACTGTTCTGGAGTTGGCTGACCATGTTGATGCCCTTGAATAATGAGTATTTTATAAACCTCATGCCGAGTTTCCTCCTTTGGAAAGAGGTTACTCAACTAAGATAATTGTGTAATATTGTGTCACTGCAGGCTGTATTTTATGTTTAAGAATCTTACATAAAGGATGGCTGATTTGTAGGATGCTATTTCTGATTCACATTAGACAAAGGTATTCTAAGCCCCATCAGTGAATTCTCCTGCTAGTTTATTCATTTCAGTAAGCAAATAGATTTCGTTGGCAAACACAGCCAGCTAACTTTCACACTGATAATTTGGTAGGGTTAAGTTATTGCCCTACTTGCTGTGGTTTGTAGCTATGACTGATAAGTTATGCCAGCACCAGTCATACTTTCTTCTTTGTTTTAAGAGTAAATTGTCTGAAAAAAATGCAAGAATGAATTTACCAAATGTTGGGGGCTATTTAAAACATTATTGCATTTGACAAAACACTCTTACCTCTAATGTAATTTGATCATTACAGTAATCCTGCTAGGCAATAATAGGTATTATTCTTCTGTTCATCAAGGAGTACATTCAGCAGTAAACAAATGAAGTAACTTGCCTAAGGTTTCATAGCTGTGAAGCATTCACTTTGATTCTATCTCAGGCATCCTAACTTCAAATTCAATGCTTCAAACACACACACACACACACACACACACACACGACTTAATTCCATTATTATATAGTAGTAGTATTATTATATTACTACTATATATTATTATATAAATGGTAGAATTTCATTTATATATATATATATATATATAACCAGCATGGAAAATCTGCCCATAAATAAAAATAGCTGCTTTTCAAAACAAGCAATCTGAATTGAATAAATCTAGTACACCCATGTGTAACAGAAACTATTTTAGCTGCCAGTCAGTCCAAATATTGGAATATTTTCTAAGTGCTTTCTTATCTTTTTTTTTTTTTTTTTTTTTTTGG
>NW_006795410.1:607835-639736 GCF_000442215.2 Lipotes vexillifer
GACCGGGGCACGACCCCGAGTCCCCTGCATTGGCAGGCGGGCTCTCAACCACTGCGCCACCAGGGAAGCCCTTAAGTTACCTTTATGTTTATCTTGCACAGCTTAGATCAGCAGTCAGTTTGCATTTACATAGAGCGTTGCAATTAGGTTGTTTTCACATGGCTCTAATTCAGAAGTCATAAACATCGTCATATGTGACCATCAAATGCATTTTATTTTGGTTACCTAACACATTAAACTGATTTGAATTAAATGTCAATAGTTAAAAAAATTGGAGTTCTTGAACATGCGTGTGCAGATATTCCTTCAAGATCCTGATTTCAAGTCTTTTGGACATATATGCAGGAGTGGGAGTGCTATATCATAAGGTAGTTCTATTTTTAATTTTTTGAGGAAACTCCATAGTGTTTTTCCATAGTGGCTGCTCCATTTTACATTCCCTGAACAATGACAAAGTTTCTAATTTGTCCACATCCTTGCCAACACTTGCTGTTTCATATTCATTGTAGCGTTTTTCACAACAGCTAAGGTATATGGAAACAAAGGTCTATTAACAGATGAATAGATAAAGAAAATGTGGTATATACATACAATGGAATGTTGTTTAGCCTTAAAAAGGAAGGAAATCCTATCATTTGCAACAGCAAGGATAGATACAGAAGAAATTGTGCTAAGGGAAAAGTCTGTTACAGAAGGACAAATACTGCATGATTCCACTTATATGAGGTATCTAAAACAGTCAAATTCATAGAAGCAGAAAATAGAAGAATGGTTGCCAGTGGATGAGGGGAAGAAAGAAATGGGGAGTTTTTCAATGGGTATAAAGCTACAGTTATACAAAATAAATAAGTTCAAGATATCTGCTGTACAACATTTTGCCTATGGTTAACAATATGGTGTTATGCACTTAAAAACTTGTGCCTGCGCGTCCGGAGCCTGTGTGCCGTAACATGAGAGGCCACAGCAGTGAAAGGCCCGGGTACCGAAAAAAAAAAAAAAAAAACCTTGTTAAGAGGGTAGATCTTACATTAACTCTTCTTACCAAAAAAGAAGAAGTAACAGCAGCAAGGGGACACAAATATTTGGGAGATGACTGATATGTTTATTACCTTGATTGTGGTGATGATATCACAGATATATGCATGTGTCAAAAGTGTATACATTAAATAAGTTACAAGGTTATATTGTACCACATGGGGAATATAGCCAATATTTTATAATAACTGTAAATGGAGTATAACCTTTAAATATTGTGAATCACTATATTGCACACCTGTAATTTGTATAATATTATGCAGCAACTATACGTCAATAAAAAACAAAAACAAAAAAAAGTATACATTAAAAAGATATAATTTTTTAATTGAAGTATAATTGATTTACAATATTATATTAATTTCAGGTGTACAACATAGTGATTCAATGTTTTTATATATTATACTCCATTTAAAATTATTACAAAATAATGGCTATATTCTTGTTGCTTATTTATTTTATACATAGTAGTTTGTGTCTTTTAATCCCATACCCCTATCTCACCCCTCCCCGCTTCTATCTCCTCACAGGTAACAACTAGTTTGTTCTCTGTATCTCTGAGTCTGTTTTTGTTTTGTTACATACATTTGTCTGTTTTATTTTTTTAGATTCCACATATAAGTGATAACATAGCATATTTGTCGTTCTCTGTTAGAGTGATTTTACTAAGCATAATACATCCATCTACATTGTTGCAAATGGCAGAATTTCATTCCTTTTTATGGCTAATATTCCATTGCATATTATTTATATATATATATGTATATATACACATACACACACACACACACACACACCACATCTTTATCCATTCACCTGTTGATAGGCACTTAGATTGCTTCCATATCCTGGCTATTGTAAATAATGCTGCTATGAACATTGGGGTGCATGTATCTTTTCAGATTAATGTTTTCATCTTCTTCAGATATATACCCCGCAGTGGAACTGCTGGATCATATGATAGCTCTATTTTTAGCTTTTTGAAAAACCTCCATACTGTTTTCTGTGGTGACTGCATCAGTTTAAACTCTCACCAACAGTGTACTCGAGTTCCATTTTCTCCACATCTTCACCAACATTTGTTATTTGTAGACTTTTTGATGATAGCCGTTCTGACAGGAGTGACGTGATATCTCATTGTGGTTTTGATTTGCATTTCTCTGGTAATTCATGGTGTTGAACATCTTTTCATGCCCCTGTTGGCCATGTGTATATCTTCTTTGGAAAAAATGTCTATTCAGGTCTTCTGCCCATTTTAAAATTTTTTTATATTGTGTTGTATGAGCTCTTTATATACTTTGGATATTAAGCCCTTATCAGTCATATCGTTTGCAAATTTTTCTCCCATTCAGTAGGTTCTTTTTTCATTTTGTTGATGGTTTCCTTTGCTGTGCAAAAGCTTTTTAATTTAATTATGTCCCATTTGTTTAGTTTTGCTTTTATTTCTTTTGCATTAGAAGACAGATCCAAAAATATATAGGAGACAGATCCAAAAATATATCGCTACAATTTATGTCAAAGAGTATTCTGCTTATGTTCTCTTCTAGGAGTTTTATGGTTTCCTGTCTTAAATTTAAGTCTTTAACCCATTTTGAGCTTATTTTTGTATATGGTGAGAGGAACTGTTCTTATCTCATTCTTGTGCATGAGGCTATCTAGTTTCCTCAGCACCATTTATTGAAGAGATTATCTCTTCTCCATTATATATTCTTCCCTCTTTGTTCATAGATTAATTGACCATAAGTGCATGGGTTTATTTCTGGTCTTTATATTCTGTTCCATTGATCTATGTGTCTGTTTTTGTGGCAGTACCACACTGTTTTGATTACTCTACCTTTGTAGTATAGTCTGAATTCAAAGATTGCTTTGACAATTCAATGTCTTTGTGGCTCCATATAAATTTTAGGATTATTTGTTCCAGTTCTGTGAAAAAGTGTCACAGGGATTTCATTAAATCTGTAGATTGCTTTGGGTAGTATGGACATTTTAACAGTGTTAATTCTCCCAATCCAAGAACACCAGGTATCTTTCCATTTCTTTGTATGATTTCATTAATGTTTTATAGTTTTATAGTTTTCCAAGTATTGGTCTATCACCTCCTTGATTAAGTTTATTCCTAGGTATTTTATTTTTTGATGTAATTGTAAATGAAATTATTTCTTTAAGTTCTCTTTCTGGTAGTTCACTATTAGTGTACAGAAAAAGCAACAGATTTCTGTATATTCTGTATATTAGTCTTGTATCCCACAACTTTATTGACTTTAGGGTTTTCTATATATAGTATCATGTCATCTGCAGAGAATGAGTTTTACTTCTTCCCTGTCTCTGCAATGAAGTATCACCTGAAGCTTTCAATGAAGTATGTGCTCTTCCATTCACCTGGCCAATCAATCTCATGATAATGTGACTTTACTGTTCCCAGTTATACCTTGAGTTTCTGATCCTTGTTCTACAGCTTTTGTCTGTACATACACAGGATTTTTCAGTCGTACTTTTTTCTTCCCCTTTGCCTTAATTTAAACCATTTGCATTTGTTCCTTGTAATACTAATTAGGAAACTGATTTTCTTGCCTCTTATAACATATGATAGCTAGCTTTCAAGGCCTATAACTTGATCTCCTGCTTCCAGAAGTAGCTGCTAGTGTAGCAACAGAGGAGGTAGGAATAGTTGCTTACTTTCTTGTAAAGCAAACATTTAAAATTACTTTTCAAGCTAAGATGGAGCCATAACCATTATTAAGTTGGTGAGACATAGAGAGAAATTTCACATCTGCCTGTGCTGTCCCTTGCCCGCTTTGATCTCTGCCTTCTTACACTGTCCTGCAGCTGATCTGTGCCTGCCCAAACATGCCTCTCTTCTCACTGTCCTCTGGGGTCAATAGGTCTTCAGAAAGGTTTTCTCTCTGCCCCTAATACCTTTCCCTTTCTATCTCCCCCATCATTTATGTCTGTATCTCTAACCTAGGGAAGATATATAAAAGGATGTTTCCAGCTTTTAAACATTTTCCTTATCAGTGTGTTTGTCCTGGGTATAGTATTTCAATTTCACAAATGATCTAGGAGTGTCTCTCCATGGAAATGATCTCAGGCATTGAATGAGAAGTATAAAATATATGCTAATGATGAAAGAAAGGGCAAAAGGGACATTACAGGAAGAAATATTTTATGACTGATATAATGGCATATCAAACCACTTTTAGAATAGTTAAGCATTCCTGTAAAAAACAGAAAAGGTCAAATATCATATCTCACAATACAGAAAGAAATCCATTCAATTTTAAAGTTGTTATACTATCCAAGGTTACTTAGAGGACAAAATAATTAAGGTTAATAGACTTTAATATGTCACTTGCTTAAGTGGATCATCAAAATATAAATTTAAAGGAATAAGGAAGATATTTCAAGCCTGTCATGACATGTCATCAATCTCTGAAACAATTTTGTTTCCAGTTTGTCCTAATACTGTGACAGGGTTTTTTGTTTGTTTGTTTGCTTGTTTCAATCCTGCATATTTTTCCACCAAAGAAGCAACTTTCAATTTCTCCATTGTTTTAACATTGTGATAATCATCATTATAAATAATGAAACCCTATTTGGCCTTAAAATCAATAATTAAAGATGAGGCTTACTAGAGTTTGGAGGCAGGAGGCTTATCTTGGTATACAGCTTATGGTTTGACTTCTGCTAACTGATTTCACCTTTCATTTAAGAAAATACTTGCTCATTTAGGACTTTCAAATAACCAGGATTCTGGGACACTAACTCTTTCATCATATCACATTCAATTATTTTATACTTTGTTATTTCATTCTATCTACACTTTAACTTTAGGTTGTTATATTGTTCAAGATGATGGCAACTAACCCTAAGTGAGCAAGATGCCAAAAGGGAAGCATTTATTATTTTCAAAGTTCTTGTTAACAATACAATATTATTGGTATTAACAGTTATCTCATTGGGAACTTTCAGAACAACAATAAAACAAACAAAAACACAGCAAAACAAGAGAAAACAAAAAACTAGTAAAAAGCAGTGGCTTCTTCTATGATCAAAACATTAAGATTCTGACTAGAATTGAGGATGTTGTCTGTGTGCACCAACTCTTTCGATAATTTTTATCGTGTAAGTGAGTTGAGATAGTTTGTAAGGAACCTATAGTAAAACAATATGAAAACCTTTGCACGTGCTGTTTCCTATGTCAGGAAAACTCTTCCCCCAGATGTTCCTTTACTCTGCTCTTTTGTTACATCTTCAGATAACTTTTTTTTTTTTTTTTTTGCCAGCTGGCTTGAGCACGACAGTTTCCTTGTAGTGCTTTGTTTTCCATATCATTGTTACTCACAGTGCATTTTGCATTTACTTGTAGATTATCTACTTCACTAGAATATGAGTTTAATGAGAGCAGGGATTTCACCTGTTTTGTTCACTGCTCTATCCTCAGAGCATAAGACAGGGGCCTGGCACAGAGCAGGTTCTCAATAATTATTTGTTGAATTAATTAACAAAATATGGGTCCCTTAAGAATATTTTATTTAAAACTATGCATGAGGTAATTATACCATCATAATGAATATCCAATCTACCACCTACCTTAAAGTTCCAGTACACATTTGTATTGGTATGCACTCTTTAGTTCATCAGATATATTTGCACAAGTAACCAGTTATTTTAAAAATCAATACAACTTATTTAAGACAAGCAGTCAATTAAAAACAAAACAAAAATCCAAAAAAAAACACTCTTTATCTGACTTCAGTGTTCTGCTTATTTTGCATACCTACATATGTATCTTTTTAAAAAATTAAAGTTTTTTTCCTCCTTTTCATGGCAAAGGAATGGAGACACGAGATCAACAGAACACAGGCAAGTGATTTTAAGGCAGGAGGTGATCAGTTTACATTAGCAAAAATTACCACTCATATTTTTCACCCTTTTTTCTACATGAGGATCTATAATATACTTATTATACAGAATATCTAAGTTGGTATATTTGATGCCACTGGGAAAAACACTTGAAAAATCTTATCTACATAACCAGAACATTTTATTCACATTTAAAAGCATGTACATTTTCTTTCAACAAATGTATCATTTAAGATGTAAATGCTATGCTTGCTTCTGTAACACATACACTAAGATGTAAATGCTACTTTATTTCAAAGTGTTCAAAAGTAGCTCTGAAAGAAAAGTTACAGTTTGATTTTTGACTCAAATTGATCAAGCACTTGCCATATACCATCTATTCTGCTACTTCCGGGCCATCAAAGGTCACCAAAAGACAGTGGCTGCTGAAAGGATTGCACAGAACAGTAGGAAAGATTATTTCTTTGTTTATTCACACATTTATTCATTAATATATATGTCCTCTTGCGCCAAAAATGATTTAATGTAACCTACAAAAGTTTACACACTATAAAGCATTATGAGTTATGAGCAGGTAAAAAAGATAAGGTGAAGGATAAACAAGGGTAGGGCAATAAAATATGCCTAGAGATAGGTTATTGCATAAAATGCAGACTATGGAATAGTATATACTTCTGAGGGGTATCTATGAATTGATAATGTCAATGTGTCGCTAAGTGTATCACTGGAAGTATGCACACGATACAGTTTTAACAGATAAGGGAGTGAATAACACTCTAAATATGTCTCAGGAGATTTTGATTGAGTCAAAGATGTCCTAGAATAAATGGTATTTACCCTGAGTTCCTGAGGAAGAATAATAATTGTTCAGGCAGATTGAGTGGGGGGATACAGTACTTTAGGCAAGGAGAAAAGTATGTGGCATGTGTAAAATTATGGAAGCATGCATAATTAAAACAGCATGAGATGTCTGGGAAATTATAAGGATAAAGTTGAAATGGGAAAACAAGTGATGATGGTTAAGATGGAAAGCTGGCCTCGGGCCAGTTCTTGTGCTGTATTAGGTTGGTGTCAGACAGAAAAACATAGGTGATGGTGCATGACAGTGGACACAGTTTTGGATGGTGGCTTAACTGTGTTTTGGGGAGAAGATATTGTGAATCATTCAACTTTCAAATATGATGTAATGTTTACTCTTAGCCAGAGAGGTGAGCTGTTGTTCCAGATCACCTGTGGATAACCTGAAGCCATTTCCAGAATAGAGCTGCATTCATCTATTGCCTCACTCTGGAAGTGATCCTCCAAATGCAAATCCTTCAGAGCTTAAAATGACGGGGACAAGGATCATGGGGATTTACAGAATCCTAGTTATTTCATGGTTGCTTTAAATATTTTTTTCAGCAGTAATATTTCAAAAAGATGCTGCTGCATGGAATAATTATGACACCTTACTTTTTTTCCTCAAGGAAATATATCTCATTTCAGACAGGAACAGGTAATGATTTAAAAAGGACAGAGATCTGATGCAATACAATGTTTTTAATTTTATTCTCTGTTGCCTGCAACTCACACCCATTCTTTTTTTTGACCACGATCTTCACCCTCCGTGAGCCTTTTCTCATGTACAGGCACCATTACAAGCCAAGTAGTTCCCCTTCCTTTGGTTTCTCACCCCATGGCTAACAACACAAGCCTCTAAGCACTTAGATTGTATCGATAGCCCTGTTCACATGACTCACTTTTGCTCATTGGAGAGTTCTAACTGAGTAGATGGGCATTTGCAGTCCTCCACTATCTGCGACATACACAAACCATGTACTTAAGTTATCCTAGTCTATAGTCACCATGCTTGTGACAAGCTTTTCTTCCACATGTAGCCTTTTCTCTCCCCTTTGCCCTATGTCATATCTCCAACACACACATACCCCATCTCTACAGAATGAAATTCTGAATATTCTTCTAGGTCCAGTTCAAATGTATCTTTCTTCATGATGTCATTTGTCCTAATGGCCCTTGAACCAAAACTTCCATTCTTTTGACTCCAATAGCAATTTATTTCTCTTATCTCATTTGTGGTATTGTGTACTTTTTTTTTTACTAGACTCTGAGATTTAAAAAAAAATTATTTTCCCCTCTTTGTATCTTCTCATTTCAACCATCACCCCCACCGTAAACTTCATCCACAGTGCTTAGCCTAGTGCCCTATATGTTGTGTGTGTTTGTGTGTGTGTGTGCGTGTACACAATTTTTTTTTAAATTTGTGAAAGAATTCCCCTCATCTAGTCAATTTAACACCTCCATCAATATTTATCTGTTTTTTTTTTTTTTTGGTGAGAATGTTTAAGTTCTATTCTCTTAGCAAATTTCAATTACACAATACAGTGTTATCAATTACAGTCACCATGTTATACATTATATTCTCAGACCTTATTCATCTTATAGCTGATGTACTTTTTACCAAACTCTCCCTGTTTCCTCTACTCTCCAGCCACTGGGGATCCACTTTTCTATTCTCTGCTTCTGAGTTTGCCTTTATTTTTAGAGTCCACATATCAGTGACACAATGCAGTATCTGTCTTTTTCTGTCTGGCTTATTTCATTAAGTATAATGCTGTCAGGGTCCATCCATGTTATCTCGAATGGCAGTATTTCCTTCTTTCTCGTGTATGAATAATATTCCATTATGTATATATAAAATCTATGTATTATATATTAAATACATGTATATTTCATATATATATTCATATATATATATATATATATATATATATATATATATATATATATATACAACTTTATCCACTCATCTGTTGACAGACATTTAAGTTGTTTCCATATCTTGGCTATTGCAAATAATGCTGCAATGAACGCAGGAATACAGATATCTCTTTAATATCCTATTTTAATTTCCTTTGGATGTATATCTAGAAGTGGAATTGCTGGATCATATGGTAGTCTAATTTTAATTTTTTGAGGAACCTTCATACTATTTTCCATGGTAGCTGCACCAATTTACATACCCACCAATAGTGCCCAAGGGTTCCCTTTCCTCCACATTATGGCCAGCACTTGTTTATCTCTGTTTTCTTGATGATAGCAGGTGTGAGGTGATACTCATTGTGGTTTTGATTTGCATTTCCCTAATCATTAGTGATGTTGGTCACCTTTTCATGTACCTGTTGGCCATTTGTATGTCATCTTTGGAAAAATGTCTATTTGGTTCCTCTGTCCATCTTTTTAAAGATATTTTTTGATGTGGATCATTTTTTTTTAAAGTCTTTATTCAATTTGCCACAACATTACCCTGCTCCATTTTTTTTTTTTTTTTTTTTGGTCTTTTGGCTGCAAGGCACGTGGGACCCCAGCCCCCCAATCAGGGATGGAGCCTGCACCCCAACCTCCCCACATTGGAAAATGAAGTCTCAACCACTGGACCACTAGGGAAGCCCCTCTCTGTCCATTTTAATCCGATGTTTCTTTTTTTTTTTTTTTTGCTATTTAGTTGTGTGTAGGTTTTATACATTTTGGATATTAACTCTTTATCAGATATATTATTAGCAAATATTTTCTCTCATTCCATGGGTTGCCTTTTCATTTTGCTGAGAAGTTTGTTTGCAGAAGCCTTTTAGTTTGATGTAGTCCTACTTGTTTATTTTTGCTTTTGTGCCTTTGTTTTTGGTGTCAAATCCAAAAATTCATTGCCAAGACTGATGTGAAGGCGCTTACCCCCTACATTTTCTTCTAGAATTTTTATGTATATCGTGTGTTTTTCATTAAAGTGTGGAAAGATAATAACTCATAAAATAAAAGCAAATAGCATCTTTGAAAACAGATGTTTTGGGCTTCCCTGGTGGCGCAGTGGTTGAGAGTCCGCCTGCCGATGCAGGGGACACGGGTTCCTGCCCCGGTCCGGGAAGATCCCACATGCCGCGGAGCGGCTGGGCCCGTGAGCCATGGCCGCTGAGCCTGCGTGTCCGGAGCCTGTGCTCCGGAACGGGAGAGGCCACAACAGTGAGAGGCCCGCGTACCGCAAAAAAAAAAAAAAACCAGATGTTTTGGTGACAGGTAACAAGTAAGAGCTGCACTGCATTGCACCAGGAAAATCATTAGGAAGATATCGAAGTCCCAGCTAAATGACAGTTCAAACAAATTAACCACGTACATTGGGCTATAATGGATTTCATTTACTGCTGCTGGCCACATGGAAAGAAAATTTCCCACAAGTAAATCAGGCAGCTCGTTGAAATGCTGGAAAAATGTCATAAGGACCTGGGCTGAGGCCACATAATATCAGTTATAATCTCTGTAGTTCTGTGACATCATCTGTCTTTGTGGTTCACAAAAATGAAAACAGATTTAATAATTCTATTACTTGTGTGTACCTTACTCTTTATTAGTTAGAGAATATATCAACATCCATTACCTCATTTACTTATATCAACAAATCAGTGAATGAGGAGAGGCTGGATTTACTTGTCCTAATTACAAGGGGGCAAGCAGAGCCTTACAGTTGTTAAATAAATGAACATATATCACAGTTTCCAAGCTGCAAAACTGATTCTGGAATGCAGAACTTTGACGTCTAGAAAAGCATTCTCCATCTTTAGAATAGGCAGTACATCTCTGATTTTGGAAGAAAAAAAAAAATAGGGATGAATTCTAAAAGATTAGAAATCTCTTACATTCTAATGCAGAATGATTTTTTTTTTTTTTGCCTGCCTTGGAATGCATAATGGATTTGTATTGTACCAATTTAAGTGGGCTGTAACTATGTTTTTCAGAATTCCTTTCTATGCCTAATCCTTAGTTAGTGTAGTTCACCTGGATCATCCTTTTTCTTCTTTGACTTCTAGGCCATGGTGAATGTTTATGTCCAGGTTGAAGGGCATCAGCATGTCCTGCAGAATAACTGCAGCACTGAAGTTGGATACTTGGAGATGGTGAGAGGTTGATATGAGATCAAGACCTTTGTCCTTATGGGTTCCAGCTTGTATCCGTGGGTTCCAATTTGTCCGTGTTCTCATCAACTACATACCCATCTTCCCTTCCATACTGCCTGCCCTGTGGAATTCTGGCTGAATCACAACAATCTTACACTGACTGTTTAACCAACTCCCACAATGGCATTGATCAAATTCCTACACTAAATCCTTTGTCTGATTGTATATGCACATACATATATACATATATGTATACAATATGTATAATACAAAATTATATATATGGCCATGTGTGTGTTTAAAATTTTATATGTTGCTACTACAAGAGGTAGATAAAGAGGAATATATCTGTAATAACCCAGGGATATCCCCTAGGATGCTTTTCCATAATTGCATATCCTGTGATTAAAGTCATGCATATCCTGTGATTAAAGTCATGTATATCCTGTGATTAAAGTCAGTGGAAAAGCTTTAATGGCCCAATATAGGCAGGTGTTCTAATGGTCCAGACCCTTCAGGAATGAAGGTGTGGGACAACCCATCCAGAAAGTAACCATGACCAGATGAGGTGCTTGCCGAGGATGACAGGAACATAGAGCAGGTAGTGGGAAAAGGTAGCTATAAATACCAGTTATGACTATGTGGCCAGTTGCAGAAATGTGAGCTATATTAGTCGTGCATATTTCTTCTTTACTTTGATATGAATAGATTTATGTATATATTAACAATTTTTTCTCTTCACCTCTCCCATTTCCCTACTATCTGTGATAAAATGTATTTATAGTAGTTACCTTTATATCTCAGCATTTACGTTTCAGAATATGAAAGGGGGAATGTGACTCAGCTAGAAGAGGAATAAATATCACCTCAAAATAGATTAAGGAATTCGTAGACTCTTTGGGGGAGAGGATTCTCATGTTTTTGGTTTTGTGAAGGATAGTTGCATTGTGTTAGGTGCAAACATGGTTTTGCTCTTGTCTTTATTTGGAAATTAAGTTCAGTATGGCTAAATGAGGTGCAAATGGATGCCAACTTGACAGGGGGTGTACTGTGGTGGATTTGTATTCTCTCGTTTTAACTAAACTGGGACTGCATTTTCAAGAATTCCCTTTACTGAAGAGTTCCAAGTTAGTGGAGGCCACAAAAGATATTTTGCATAAGATAGAGATGGAAGATGGATGTGCAATAGTGAGAGTGATGTTAAGTCCATGAGCAGTAACTGGATCCACAATGGACTGAGACCTGCACTGGTCTCTAACCACCGTCAAGCATACAACTTGAGTTATGTGGTTGTTCTTTGTCAGGTTGGTAAATGGCACCTGAGACAGATACCAGAGAAACTGAAGGAGGATTTGGTGGAAACTGCAGTAACGGTTGCCTAGCTGTTGCCCCACACTAACAAGGTGAGCCAGCCCCTGCAGCACCCTTCCCAGTGTAACAAATGTATGACTTTCTTTGCTTCCCTCTACCACTTCAGTCTCCAACACCAGACACAAAGATAGCAGCCTTACTTATAACTTTAACCAACTCCCACAACTATATACTATGAAATACGCAGAAAGTTACAATCAGTTATTTTGTGTGTGTGTGTGTGTGTGTGTGTGCGTGTGTATGTGTGTGTGTGCGTGTGTGATTCCTGGTGGTGCAGCTTCTTCTTTTAAAACGGTACTGATTCAAAAATTCAGAAAGTATTAGATTTAATATGAGCAGAATTTGGTGCCCTAATAGGCAAGGTGCTTTGCTTTGAGGCTGTATTAATAATGACATTACAATAGCTAAAATGTATTGTGTCCTTACCATGTGGCAAAACTATTCCAAGTGCTTTATATGAACCTCTTTTTTTTTTTAACAATATATCAATAACCTTGGAAGTAGGTACTATTACTATCATCACTCTCATTTATACAAATCAGGCAACTGAGTTGTACGATATTTAAGTTACATCTCCAATGTTATATAATCGAAGTGGGGAGCCCGCATCAGTCTCTCACCAGCTACCATTGGAAGGCCAGGAGTTGAGCACCCAAGCACCTGCACTAACCATTGTGTTATGGGATGTCCAGCCCAACCCTCCTGAACAATCTGATCTGATTTCCTTCTGCATCAGTTAGTGGGTTAGAGGAGGGGGAAATGAGATAATGAGATTATCTGTGTGCTTAACTGTGGTTTAGGGAGTAGGGTAAATTGGTGATAAAAGGAAAGCAAAAGAAGTAGAAGAGGAGAAAATGGTAACAACTTTTAGACCGTGAACATGCAGCCACCAGGGAATGAATAAGCCACTTGTGTAGCCATCTAACCTTGTCTCAGTGGAAATCAAACATTTCCTACAGAGTACATAATATTTTCTCAAACAACAGTCCGGCTTAGTGTACCAGACATCTGGCAAAAGGCACTATGTTCTAACATTTTCTGTCCTTGATCTTGTCAGGATTTTAGAATCATCAATTTTCATTCCATATTTAGTACCTTAAAATGATAATATCCTATATTTAAACTTACAATCAAATTATTCTCTATTCTTAAGGTAGAATTTAATTTAAGAGAATACTAGTTTCAGTGATGAAATTAACAAGATTTTCTTCATCTAATACCTTTAAATTTTCTGGTCGAAAAAACTTTATGTAACATAAAATTAACCATATTAAAGTGAACAATTCAATGGCGTTTAGCACATTCACAGTGTTGGGCAACAACTATCTCTAATTCCAAAACATTTTATTCCCTCCAAAAGGAAACCTCATACCTATTAAGCAGAGTAATTGTTTATTATCTTTTATTAAGAAAAAAATCTTATGTGGAAATTTCTAGTTGCTTTTTAAAGTCTATGAAAAATATCTCCCCTTCTGCATTGGCTTTTTTGTGTCTTTTACTTACTGATACTAGTATAATCTCCCAATCTCTGACATGTTTTCCAATTTGTGTGTGTAAAATATTAATGTCTACTACAATAGATATCCATAACATGTTATGAATATTCATAAATTTACATATTCATACATATATTTTAATATATCGATATTTTAATGTTTTCTAAGTGGCATTTAATATATTCATATATTTACATATTTAATTTTAATGTAGTCAAAGCTACCATTTTCTTTATGTTTTATACTTTCCAATTCCTGTTTTCAAAAATTCCTTCCTATACTGAGATAATAGAAAATATTCTTTTTCTAAAATATTAAGGCTTACTTTTCAAGGTTTTACTCTGGAACATATGTTGTGTACAGTGTAATATAGGCAATAGCTTTTACATATGTAGAGCCAGTTGACTGCGAATCAGTTTTTGATTGCCAGTTCCTTCTGTCTGATTTGTTATACTATCTCTCTCCTTTATACGTTGCTGTCTGCCTGTAGGTTAAGAGTGATAACGTAAGTTATCTAGACCAGCCCCCTTACTTCATAGGGTAAATAACAAGGTCCTGGCCAGAGCACATAGTGTAGAAATGGAAAAGTTATTCTTGTCAATGAACAGAGATTAGGCAAATGTCTGGCCAGCAGTCTGGTTCTTGTTACCATACTTGCTATGTATATTTTGTACACAAAAATAATACCCATGTTTCTAAAAAGTTTTGATAAAAGTAGATATGTAAGACTTGAATGATGTTGTAAATATACTTAATAAGCTAATTAATTTAAAAGAAAAAACATTTGCCACCACTTTATAGGTTTACAGGTATAGTCAGGCAGTTTTGTGATGCTCTATATTTTCTCTTACATTTCAAATAAACTACCACATGATGGATAGCAAATGTTGGTCTCCTATTATATTTGGCCTTGGATACAACAGACTTATGTTTGAATTCTAGTTTTCACACTTATTAGCATCATGACAATTGAAAAATTACTGAATCACAGTTTGCTCATCTGCATTGTCCTTAAATAAGATTGTTTTGAGTATTAGTTGAGATGATGCATATCAATAGGGCCTAGAGGCAGAAAGGAAAGCTCTCCTGCCCTACCATGATAGCAGAGTCCAGCAAGGAGGAAAATACTCCCTCTTCTTGCTTGGCAAGACCTAACCAATGAGAGACAGGCCCAACTCAGCCAATTAAAAGCCATGGAGTCTTTGTTTACTATAGCCCTCCTGACTTCCTTTTCCCCTCAGTAAAATAATTCTCCTCTCTGTTTTGTACATGGCTCACCATGGTTGCAGACCCTGAATTGCAATTCTTTGCTGATCCTGAATAAGCTTATTTTTAAAAAATTCATTCATTAATTAATTTTTGGCTGCACTGGGTCTTTGTTGCAGTGCGCGAGCTTCTCATTGCGGTGGCTTCTCTTTGTTGTGGAGCACGGGCTCTAAGCGCGCGGGCTTCAATAGTTGTGGCACGTGGACTCAGTAGTTGTGGCTCACGAGCTCTAGAGCGCAGGCTCAGTAGTTGTGGCACATGGACTTAGTTGCTCTGTGGCATGTGGATCTTCCCGGACCAGGGCTTGAACCCATGTCCCCTGCATTGGCAAGTGGATTCTTAACCACTGCACCACCAGAGAAGTCCTAAGCTCATTTTTGAAGAAGAAATGACTAGCAGTCTTTTCGTTTTAGGTCAATAATAGTAAACAATTGCTTTATCACAATTTGTTGGGTCGTACATCTTTTCTCCAGTAATTTATAATGTCCCTATGTCAGTTATTGTTCCTTTGTATGTGTGAATTTGTTATGAGTCACTCTAGTCTGTCCCTTTGGTCCATTTGTCATCCCCTGTACCGATGGCAAATTGTCTTAATAGCCACAGCTTTATGGTAACCCTGGCTATCTTATAGGTAAATTTCTCTGTCTTATTCTGCATTTCCCAAGAAGCAGAGCCTAAGATAGAAAGCTTATGTACTACAACTTTATTAGGGAGTGCATTCCTGGGAGGAGAAATGAGGGACAAGTGGAGTGAGGGAAGGCTAGGAGGGTGAGCTCTTTAGTGTAACTGATTGCTGGACTGTCTTCAAATAAGCCGTATACATTGAATCTCAGACAGTCCATGCAGCAGGGGAAAGAGACTTGATTTATTCATGAGTCATTTATTCTCTTGACCATTCATGTTGTCTGTGTTTTGAGGCTGAGCAGAGTCCTATGACTTGGTGTGAACAGGGAAACTGAGTCAGGAGGCAAAAAGGATGTAGCAAATGTATGAGCTGAGGCATGGTCAGGTTGGAGCACATATGTGGTGAGATGCAGATGCCTCAGAGCTGGATGAGACAAAAGCCCGGGAGGCACAGGGAATCTAGAGTGATGCTCGCATGTGGCTGATATACCTTCCAGCTTGTTTTTCTTCTGCAAAATATTCCTTGCTCTTTTTTGATTCTTTATATTTAATATGAATGTCAGAATCAGATTATCAAAAAGTATTATTTTGATTTTGATTGGAATTACATTAAATTGATAGATTTCTCTGTGGAAAATTGTCAGTTTTATGATGCTTAGTCTTTCATATAGTATGTATAAATATCTTTCCATATATTTTGGTTTTATTAATTGTATTTTTAAAAGGTTTTATCACATTCGTCACTAAAGATTTGCAAACTTCTGTATATTATTCCTGCAAATCTGTTAGCTTTTTTGCCACTCTGCGTTTTACCCAGAGTACATTTACATATTAGAAATCTAGAAGAAAGAAGAAGACAATCTAAGAAAGTATGGTTAAAGTTCATTTCAGGAAATAACTAATTGGTCAAGTAATATGGAAAGACTCTCATGCTTCCTAGAATAATTTATACTTACCAAGAGAACATTTTAGCTATATCATGCATACATATAAAACCTAATAGTAATATAATTAGTCAAGAATGAAACTAAACACATGAAAATTCCTTTGATGGAGCATATACTGGTAAATACATTTAGATAAATTTAACAATTTCTAGTAAAGTTAGAGACCTGAAAACATTTCCAGAGAAATATGCATGTTATTAAAAAGACAGAAACAGAAGAGAACATTGTTGTATCATGCTAGAAAATCATCTGAATGTTCATCAACAGGTGAATGGATGAATAAATTACAATATATCTATAATGTGATATACTACAGGGCAATTTAAATAAATGAACTCTATTTACATATATCAACAAAGGTGAAGTTCAAAGAACATAAGATCGTGGCAAAGAAACAAGTTGCAAAAAATGTGCATGGCATGATAGCATTTATATAAAGCTTAAAGCATACAAAATAATACATTTTTTTCTCAGTGAAAGCAAAATATAGGAGGTAAATGTATGTGACTGTGAATGGTACTGACACATACAACATAAAGCCTATTTAAGACCTTTTGCAAAGGAGGGCAATGGGATGCAAGGAGTACCTGGTGGACTCAATCCTACCTGTAATGTAATGTTTCATAGTAAAAATTATTTTTTGATAACCTCATGATAAAGTGGCTAAATTTTAACATACAAAGTGATGTCTACAGAAATATATGTTAAATATTTTCTTCACAATTAATATTCTTTGGGATCAAATATCCTCAGGCTTGTAGACACTCCCAAGAATTATTTAAGTTTTGAGTTATTTTGTACACTTTCTTCTGCAGTTGATTCTGATATCCACAGAAAATGAGGAGGGCATGCTTTGTGTTAAACCTGAGACAGGTGTAAACAACAGCATTTTTAAATTCAGCTAGGTGCTCTGATTCCATCCATTCAGATAGGCAGCTGTATCTACATATGCCACTTCCAAATGGGACTGTCCTTTTCTATCTAATTAAGAGGACATTTTATTCTGCCTGACCTATTCCACCTATAGATGGATGCTTGATTTGACATTTACATAATTAATTGGCTACATCTGCTTGCTACTCCTTCCTCACAAAGCTTTGCAGCTTCTCAACTCCAGTCAAACATATTACTTGTAGAAAAGAATCTGAATATTTTCCCAGTATAAACTATTTCCTATCATATGAGCTTTAAATAATATTTCTACACAAACTATGCAGTTTAAACAGGGATATCTGAAGTGACGTCTATACAAATTCTATATTGAATGTTTTTGTAGAGTAAAATATCTTTTCGTTATGAGAATTATTTTTGTAAATATGAACTATATCTGTTTTTGAAATTTGTTTTCTTAAATCAAGGTGAATTTTAATTTATTTTTATCCTCATTATATCTGAAAATTTGTTTTTCAACTTTATTTTAAAGAACACTATTAAAGTATAATTGATATGTAAAAAGATGTATTTACCTAATGTTTACAACTAAATGAATTTGAGGTTAAGTATATCCCCATGAAACCATGACCACCATCAAGGCTATGAACATATCTATCACCTCTCAAAGTTTCCCCCCCTACTTTTTTATTGTTTTTATCTGGTAAGAACACTTAACATAAGATCTACCCTCTTAGCAAATTTTTAATATACAGTAGAGTATTGTTAGCTATCCCAGGGCTATTTTGATGATAAATTCTTTTCAGAAAGAGAAACTGTATGTGTGGCTAGTACCCTTTTTGCATATAATCACTTTGTGAGATGGTGGATGGTTCTAGGTCGGGAGTTTCCAAGCTTTAGTCTACTTTAAACACTCTTCAGACCTTAGCAGAAGGTTCCCTCTGTTGGCAACAAAATGGGTACCCAGGAACAAATTCAAGTGTGTTTGTTAAAGATAAAAGGCTGGGGGCTTCCCTGGTGGCGCAGTGGTTGAGAGTCTGCCTGCCGATGCAGGGGACACGGGGTCGTGCCCCACGCCGGGATGATCCCACATGCCGTGGAGCGGCTGGGCCCATGAGCCATGACCCCTGAGCCTGCACGTCTGGAGCCTGTGCTCCGCAACAGGAAAAAAAAAAGATAAAAGGCTGCTTAGGTGGACAGAAAGAGCAACTAAAAAGGACAACTCAGGTTGTCACATAGGGATCAGATGCAAAGTCTAACAGTTACATAAATATAAAAATTCACTTATGTGCAGTTTGGTAGACAGTCTTTTGGGGATGAGATAATGGGGATAACATCTTCCATACTGAATAGCCTGAGAGTAAATACTCGATCTATTTCTTTGGAAACTGGCAATATCCTTTATTTCCATTAGCATCAGGAATTCTTTGCCTTGTTTTGGCTATATCTTTCCCAATTCTGTCTTCAGAAGAGTTAATTACTAAAAAAAACACTTAACCATCAACTTTTTTTCAAGTGACTGAAGAAATTAGGACCATTAGTGTTCAGAATATCAAAATACTATCCTTGTGCTTCCACCTGTTTCACCTGTTCACGTGTTCCGCTTGTGAACAGGGTACCCCTTCCCAGAACAGCTACTAAGCTGGGTGAAATAGGCTCTTGTTCATCCATCTTTGGTAAAGAAATACTACCTGCGGGGGTGGAGGGTTGGGATGGGGAGGGAGGCACAGAATACTCCTCCATAACTCGATGTGGAGATTTGTAGTAGTTCTTCAGTACATTCCACCACATTGTTGAACCCCAAGTATAGGCAACTGTCCTCCAGTACTGACACCGTGGGCTCCACTCTGTTATCCATGGCAGAGCTGGTCCACAAAGGCAATGGCTTTCTCCAGTTGTGCCGTAGGCTTCTTGGCTGCCCAAGTCCATCAGTGCTAGATGCCGCAGGTGGTCCATCACCTCAACTATGACCTGGCCACTTCCCTGAGGACTCTTCTTGGAGATGAACCTCTAGCACATGCCCAATGGTTCCAAAGGCCCAGCCACCTAATACTTTATTTTTTAGAGCAGTTTAAAGTTCACAGCAAAACTGAGAGGAAGGTACAGAGATTTCCTATATGCATGCTGCCCTCACACATGCATAATCTCCCCCATTATCTCCCCCATTATCCAAAGTGGTACATATATAACAATTGATGAACTTACATTGACGCATCATAATCACTTCGAATATGTAGTTTATAATATGGTTCACTCTTGGTGTTATACGTTCTGTGGATTGGACACGTGTATAATGACATGTATGTATCCATCATTATGGCATCATGCAGAGTATTTTCACTGCCCTGTAAATCCTCTGTGCTCTGCCTATTCATCCCCCCTGATCCAATCCCTGGAAATATTTTTTGCAAGGTATTTATTATCCTTGAAGAAATCTTTGATTTAGGGTTAGAGTTTTGGTAAAATTATATAACATCTGTCAAATGAAAGTGTTCTGTAAGTGCTTAAAAATCAATAATCTGATATAAATATATATATATGAATAGATCATAAAGAACAATTACTTGTTGTCTGTTAATATTCTAGCTAGCCTAACATTTTATGCCAACCAAGAACATATACCTTAACTAATATATTCAGAATACACTTTATTCTTTATTATTAAACAATATAAATAATTTCAGAATATTTTAGAATACCAAGTATATTATGCATAAACATAGCATCCGTTTTAGTTACATGGGAAACAATCTTTAAGTATATAATTATACAGCACTGGAGAAACACAAGGATTTGTTTGAGAGTGAAAGACCTCTGGGTCTTCAGAGTGCTTCAGACCTCCAGGGAGGGCAGATGAGTAAGTAAATCAACAGGGGTGCACAGCTTCTAAAATGAAAATTTTGATCTGAATATTTTAGGGTATTTCCCAATTTAACAAAACAGGAATCTATCACACATGTGATTGTGACAGTTCTCCAGATAGTTTGACTCAGAATTTATCATCTTTGTGACCCTGTACCTCACTCAATTTTTTTTTTACTGACTACTTTAAAACCTTTTTCTTTCCCATAGTTGCTGCATAATTTCTTAAACAGCTTTAGAAACTTTCAAGAAGAAAGAATCTAAATGAATAGATTAATGAGGGGCTGTCTGTGAAATTCTTAGAGCTCCTTCAATGGCAGGTGTGATAAATTGCACACATTATCATTGTGGTGATCATGCAGCAAACCATTATTAGAGCTTAATGTAGACTATCTCATTACACAAGCAGTACTTGAATTTGAACATACTTTAGCAGAAAATATAAACATAATTCCAACTAAATAGGCATTTCTGCAGATTGAGAATAGGCTTTCATTTAAAAGCATTAGCCATGTTTACTATCAAATGGCTTAGTCATATTTTACTCATGCACAGAGAAACCTGTAACAAAAGTCTCATGTACATGGGAAATAAATTAACTCTTAAACACTTCTGTGTTTATAATGACCCAATTTTGTTGAAATTCATACACATGACACATTCCTTAAAAAAAACTCTGCTAAAATAACATAGCAGTTCAGTGAGTTAAAAGCAGATATATGACATAATAAGACAGTGACATAATAAGACATAATAAGACAGTGACATAATAAGGAATAAATCACATAAACAGTAAATGAGCAATTGTGTTTGGTATAAGTGTTATATTGTCAATGTTCTTTTTTGGGTAAAATGACTTTGTTAATATCTAAGGGAAATTTTGTTAATATCTAGGGGAAATTTTGGTGCTATAAATCATTGTGTATGGTATTCTAGTTTTTAAACTATATTTTAATACATCATTATTTAATCATTATTTAAACCATCACAGAATAGTTTTTCCTTCTTTAAAATAAAGGAAATTTTGTGCAATGTAGACCAATTGAATATGAATTTAGGGACATAAACTCCATGCTAATTTATTATCAGATATACTCATTCCTCCACTGTATATCCCAAATATGAGCACTGGACATCATCTCCATTGCTCCAGTCCAAGACTTCAGTCATTTCCTACCTGGACTATTGTAAAAGCCTTTTAATTGGTGTCCTTGCTTCTACTCCTGCCTTCTTACATTCATTATCTGCAGAGTCATCATAGTAAACTTTCAAAAACATAAATTGGGGGAGGAGATATGGGAACATATGTATATGTATAGCTGATTCACTTTGTTATAAAGCAGAAACTAACACACCATTGTAAAGCAATTATACTCCAATAAAGATGTTAAAAAAAAACATAAATTGGACTGGTTACTCACTAGAATAAAGCATTTCAATGAATTTCTTCAGTAAATAGAAAAAGAAATTTCCTCCTTGGCCCCCATCTTGTTCCTGTTGACCTTTTCAACGTCCCCACTCACTGCTTCTTTCACCTCATTCATGCTGGACTTTATCCATTGAAAAGTTCAGGCTTATTCTGGTTTCAGAATCTTTACCCTCACTATTAACTTTGTCTGGAATGGTCTCTCTCTTGTTTTTTGTATGGCTGTCTCCTTCACTTATTTCTTAGGTCCAACAGATCATTTTCTTAGCCAGAAATTTTCTTGTTAAGATTCATTGTTGTGCTAGATTTCAGTTTATTTAGATCTAGCTGCTAGAGTCTTTAGAGCTCTAAAATAAAAGATGTTAACAGTTTTGACTGTAATCTGCCATAATGGAATTTGTTCTCTCTCTTTCTACATATATGTATAATTCAAATCTTAATAAATTAAACAATGACATAAAATGCCCCAAATACATGTTTATTGAACCATATGAAAATAATAAATGCACTAACTACATTAAGAAATAAGGAAATACTAGGAATACAAATCCATGCCTAGGTCTAACCAATAATGCACAGTTTAGTTCTAAAAACACTTTATTTTTAAAATTACCCCTTAAAGCCTAGTAAAAACAAAATAAAACTAAATAAACTAACAAAAAGTTTTTCTCTTCACCATGTTATTATTAGCTGCCTTTTTATTTGTTGCAGTTTCCATTATACAAAGAAAACATGTTTCTGAACAGGTGTAAGCGGGTGGATGTGGAAACCTACAAACACTGAAAGCTTTTATGTCTTTTTTGAGAAGGAAAGAAATTACAGTGCCCATTTCTTTTAAAAGTCTTTCTTGGCACCTGCTTTTATATTCTACTGTTATTTTCATTTTTCTTCCCCTAAGGTAGTTGACCAAATAAATAAATAATAATGAAATGCAATTTACTTTTACTTCCTTCTTCAAAATTGAACTCCCACAGAGGGAAAATAACCAGTTGTCCAGTGGTCTGTGTAATAACCTCACACTACCTATCCCATCTGTCTTTTCATTTCCATTCCCCTATTCTAGTTCAAACTCTCATTATTTCTTTTTTTTTCTTTTATTTGCAAACGATTCCTAAATGAACTCCAAACTTAGACTGTTTTTTCTCACCATAGTCTGTCTTAAATAACGTATCCAAAGTAATGTTTCGAACTGGAGATTTAATCAGGGTATGTAGAACCGTGAACCTCAAGTCAGAAGACCTGTTTTAAAACTACTCCTTGCATTTACAAGCTGTTTTAGACTTTCAGGTTATGTATCTTATCTGAGAATCTGTTTCCTCAACTCCGCAGTCTAGTCTCAGACTTACTGACAGGATTAAACAAGATTATGTATATCTAATGTCTGAGAATGATGCCTGATATTAAAAAAACACTACAAAATTGTGTAATGTTTTTCCACTAGGCAAAACCATCAATGGCTTCCTTTTACTAAGAAAATAAATTCCAAACGTCTACAAACAGCATTCAAATATTGCCAAAGGTTGATGTCAACATTTTGTTCGGAGGACTTGCCTCCGCATATTTCAGTCCTTTAGGAATCTGGACATGATTTCTGCACGTGCCTTATATCCCCATCCCTTATGTCATTCGTTGTATAGTTTACTCTATCTGGAATGTCTTTCTCCGTCTTTCTCTACTAATTGAAATTTTGTTCGTTTATCTCTTCCAGAACTTTGTGTGGAAACCTTTCCAGATCTCCTTTCAAGATAACATAAGGCAATATGTTATTATCTATATAATAGTTTATATTTCTGTGTCTTCAAACACCATAGAGTTAAATAGTCAACAATTAAAGGAAGTTTTTTCCTCCTTCAATATACCCAGGCAATGGGTTCTCTGAAGGTGAAGACCTTGTCTTGAGCCCATTTCCCTTCCACAACATACTGTACCCAAATGAACAGAACCTAGTAGAAATCTTGCTACTTAATGTTTGCTGAATTTGATAAAGACAAAATTCTTGTATATGAGTGCCAGTGTGCTTGTTAGTGTGTGTTCTGTGTGCTTGAAGCATAAGGGGATATGGAGATAGTGGTATAGTGCACTATTAGTGACCTTTATGAGCTGCTCAGAAAACTCAACTATTTAGTAAATCAGCATACAATTACTGAGGGCTGAATCTGTGCCAGGCAATGTTGTAAGCCACCAGGGATACAGTCGTAAGACAAATCATGAACTTACATTCTAGGGGGGAGATAGAAAATACACAGGCAGACAAAACTATGGTGTTAGGATTTGATAAGCATTTTAAAGAAAGTAAAATAAAATAAAGGGATAGAAAGTGACAGGTTGCTATTTTAGAATGGGTGGTCAGGGAAGGCCCACATTTTTTGGGCAAGGACATGAATGAGGTAAGGTGTTGAGTCATGTAAGTATCTAAAAAAGGATATTTCTAGGAAGAGGACACAGCAACTACAAGGGTTTAAAAAAAAATCTCCAAAACGGGTATAACTCAGGTTAACCTCTCCTATGGAACTATTGATAGTTCAGCCTGTCTCTCTTATATGTGAAATCACTGTTAGCGTTTCTTTAGCAAAGACAGAGTTTTAATAATTTCTATAATATGTATTATTTACTTCAAGTTTTTTTCTTCATCTTTAAAGTGGGGCTCAACTAGAGGAACCTTAATGCTACTTCCAGCTCCAGGTTACTATATTTTATGATTTAAATGCTTCTCTGTTCTCTTAGTTTCACTGCTTTCATTTGGATAATGAGTGTAATATTCTTTATTTTTATCTCATGAATTTTTATTTTGAATTTATATGTACGGTTAGGACACTATAAAGTAAAAAGTGTTATTGTTTATGTTTTTATTATTAATAGTAGTATTCTCTCTTTCTTTCTTTCTTTTTTTTTTTTTTTTCCATATAACAAAGTTGTAGTTCAAGGCCTAACTGAGAACTAAGATCTTCAGGATATTTCTTTTTTTTTTTTTTAACATCTTTATTGGAGTATAATTGCTTTATAATGGTGTGTTAGTTTCTGCTTTATAACAAAGTGAATCAGTTATACATATACATATGTTCCCATATCTCTTCCCTCTTGCGTCTCCCTCCCTCCCATCCTCCCTATCCCACCCCTACAGACGGTCACAAAGCACCAAGCTGATTTCCCTGTGCTATGCGGCTGCTTCCCACTAGCTATCTACCTTCCGTTTGGTAGTGTTTATATGTCCATACCTCTCTCTCGCTTTGTCACAGCTCACCCTTCCCCCTCCCCATATCCTCAAGTCCGTTCTCCAGTAGGTCTGTGTCTTTATTCCTGTCTTACCCCTAGGTTCTTCATGACATTTTTTTTTCTTAAATTCCACATATATGTGTTAGCATACGGTATTTGTCTTTCCCCTTCTGACTTACTTCACTCTGTATGACAGACTCTAGGTCTATCCACCTCATTACAAATAGCTCAATTTCGTTTCTTTTTATGGCTGAGTAATATTCCATTGTATATATGTGCCACATCTCCTTTATCCATTCATCTGATGATGGACACTTAGGTTGTTTCCATCTCCGGGCTATTGTAAATAGAGCTACAAAGAACATTATGGTACATGACTCTTTTTGAATTATGGTTTTCTCAGGGTATATGCCCAGTAGTGGGATTGCTGGGTCATATGGTAGTTCTATTTGTAGTTTTTTAAGGAACCTCCATACTGTTCTCCATAGTGGCTGAACCAATTCACATTCCCACCAGCAGTGCAAGAGTGTTCCCTTTTCTCCACACCCTCTCCAGCATTTATTGTTTCTAGATTTTTTGATGATGGCCATTCTGACTGGTGTGAGATGATATCTCATTGTAGTTTTGATTTGCATTTCTCTAATGATTAATGATGTTGAGCATTCTTTCATGTGTTTGTTGGCAGTCTGTATATCTTCTTTGGAGAAATGTCTATTTAGGTCTTCTGCCCATTTTTGGATTGGGTTGTTTATTTTTTTGTTATTGAGCTACATGAGCTGCTTATAAATTTTGGAGATTAATTCTTTGTCTGTTGCTTCATTTGCAAATATTTTTTCCCATTCTGAGGGTTGTCTTTTTGTCTTGTTTATGGTTTCCTTTGCTATGCAAAAGCTTTGAAGTTTCATTAGGCCCCATTTGTTTATTTTTGTTTTTATTTCCATTTCTCTAGGTGGTGGTTCAAAAAGGATCTTGCTGTGATTTATGTCATAGAGTGTTCTGCCTATGTTTTCCTCTAAGAGTTTGATGGTGTCTGGCCTTACATTTAGCTTTTTAATCCATGTTGAGCTTATTTTTGTGTATGGTGTTAGGGAGTGACCTAATCTCAAACTTTTACATGTACCTGTCCAGTTTTGCCAGCACCACTTATTAAAGAGGCTGTCCTTTCTCCACTGTACATTCCTGCCTCCTTTATCAAAGATAAGGTGGCCATATGTGTGTGGGTTTATCTCTGGCCTTTCTATCCTGTTCCATTGATGTATCTTTCTGTTTTAGTGCCAGTACCATACTGTCTTGATTACTGTAGCTTTGTAATATAGTCTGAAGTCAGGGAGCCCGATTCCTCCAGCTCTGTTGTTTATTCTCAAGATTGCTTTGGCTATTCGGGGTCTTTTGTGTTTCCATACAAATTGTGAAATTTTTTGTTCTAGTTCTGTGAAAAATACAAGTGGTAGTTTGATAGGGATTTCATTGAACCTGTAGATTGCTTTGGGTAGTAGAGTCATTTTCACAATGTTGATTCTTCCAATCGAAGAACATGGTATATCTCTCCATCTATTTGTATCATCTTTAATTTCTTTCATCAGTGTCTTATAATTTTCTGCATACAGGTCTTTTGTCTCCTCAGGTAGGTTTATTCCTAGATATTTTATTCTTTTTGTTGCAATGGTAAATGGGAGTGTTTTCTTGATTTCACTTTCAGATTTTTCATTATTAGCGTATAGGAATGCCAGAGATTTCTTTGTATTAATTCTGTATCCTGCTACTTTACCAAATTCATTGATTAGCTCTAGTAGTTTTCTGGTAGCATCTTTAGGATTCTCTATGTATAGTATCATGTCATCTGCAAACAGTGACAGCTTTACTTCTTTTCCAATTTGGGTTCCTTTTATTTCCTTTTCTTCCCTGATTGCTGTGGCTAAAACTTCCAAAACTATGTTGAATAAGAGTGGTGAGAGTGGGCAATCTTGTCTTGTTCCTGATCTTAGTGGAAATGCTTTCAGTTTTTCACCATTGAGAACAATGTTGGCTGTGGGTTTGTCATATATGGCCTTTATTATGTTGAGGAAAGTTCCCTCTATGCCTACTTTCTGCAGGGTTTTTATCATAAATCGGTGTTGAATTTTGTTGAAAGCTTTCTCTGCACCTATTGAGATGATCATATGGTTTTTCTCCTTCAATTTGTTAATATGGTTTATCACATTGATTGTTTTGTGTATATTGAAGAATCCTTGCATTCCTGGAATAAACCCCACTTGATCATGGTGTATGATCCTTTTAATGTGCTGTTGGATTCTGTTTGCTAGTATTTTGTTGAGGATTTTTGCATCTATGTTCATCAGTGACATTGGCCTGTAGTTTTCTTTCTTTTGACATCCTTGTCTGGTTTTGGTATCAAGGTGATGGTGGCCTTGTAGAATGAGTTTGGGAGTGTTCCTCCCTGTGCTATATTTTGGAAGACTTTGAGAAGGATAGGTGTTAGCTCTTCTGTAAATGTTTGATAGAATTCTCCTGTGAAGCCATCCTGGTCCTGGGCTTTTGTTTGTTGGAAGATTTTTAATCACAGTTTCAATTTCAGTGTTTGTGATTGGTCTGTTCATATTTTCTATTTCTTCCTGATTCAGTCTTGGCAGTTTGTGCATTTCTAAGAATTTGTCCATTTCTTCCAGATTGTCCATTTTATTGGCATAGAGTTGCTTGTAGTAATCCCTCATGATTTTTTTTATTTCTGCAGTGTCAGTTGTTACTTCTCCTTTTTCATTTCTGATTCTATTGATTTGAGTCTTCTCCCTTTTTTTCTTGATGAGTCTGGCTAATGGTTGGAAGATTTTTAATCACTGTTTTAATTTCAGTGCTTCTGATTGGTCTGTTCATATTTTCTATTTCTTCCTGATTCAGTCTTGGCAGGTTGTGCATTTCTAAGAATTTGTCCATTTCTTCCAGATTGTCCATTTTATTGGCATAGAGTTGCTTGTAGTAATCTCTCATGATCTTTTGTATTTCTGCAGTGTCAGTTGTTACTTCTCCTTTTTCATTTCTAATTCTATTGATTTGAGTCTTCTCCCTTTTTTTCTTGATGAGTCTGGCTAATGGTTTATCAATTTTGTTTATCTTCTCAAAGAACCAGCTTTTAGTTTTATTGATCTTTGCTATTGTTTCCTTCATTTCTTTTTCATTTATTTCTGATCTGATTTTTATGATTTCTTTCCTTCTGCTATCTTTGGGGATTTTTTTGTTCTTCTTTCTCTAATTGCTTTAGGTGCAAGGCTAGGTTGTTTATTCGAGATGTTTCCTGTTTCTTAAGGTACGATTGTATTGCTATAAACTTCCCTTTTAGAACTGCTTTGGCTGCATCCCATAGATTTTGGGTCATCGTGTCTCCATTGTCATTTGTTTCTAGGTATATTTTGATTTCCTCTTTGATTTCTTCAGTGATCACTTCATTATTAAGTAGTGTATTGTTTAGCCTCCATGTGTTTGTATTTTTTACAGATCTTTTCCTATAATTGATATCTAGTCTCATAGCATTGTGGTCGGAAAAGATACTTGAAACAATTTCAATTTTCTTCAATTTACCAAGGCTTGACTTGTGACCCAACATATGATCTATCCTGGAGAATGTTCCATGATCACTTGAGAAAAATGTGTATTCTGTTGTTTTTGGATGGAATGTCCTATAAATATCAATTAAGTCCATCTTGTTTAATGTATCATTTAAAGCTTGTGTTTCCTTTGTATTTTTGATGATCTGTCCATTGGTGAAAGTGGGGTGTTAAAGTCCCCTACTATGAATGTGTTACTGTCGATTTCCCCTTTTATGGCTGTTAGTTTTTGCCTTATGTATTGATGTGCTCCTATGTTGGGTGCATAAATATTTACAATTGTTATATCTTCTTCTTTGATCGATCCCTTGATCATTATGTAGTGTCCTTCTTTGTCTCTTCTAATAGTCTTTATTTTAAGGTCTATTTTGTCTGATATGAGAATTGCTACTCCAGCTTTCTTTTGGTTTCCATTTGCATGGAATATCTTTTTCCATCCCCTTACTTTCAGTCTGTATGTGTCTCTAGGTCTGAAATGGGTCTCTTGTAGACAGCATATATACGGCTCTTGTTTCTGTATCCATTCAGCCAATCTGTGTCTTTTGGTGGGAGCATTTAGTCCATTTACATTTAAGGTAATTATCGATATGTATGTTCCTATTCCCATTTTCTTAATTGTTTTGGGTTTGTTATTGTAGGTCTTTTCCTACTCTTGTGCTTCTTGCCTAGAGAAGTTCCTTTAACATTTGTTGTAAGGCTGGTTTGGTGGTGCTGAACTCTCTCAGCTTTTGCTTGTCTGTAAAGTTTTTAATTTCTCCATCAAATCTGAATGAGATCCTTGCTGGGTAGAGTAATCTTGGTTGCAGTTTTTTCTCCTTCATCACTTTAAATATGTCCTGCCAGTCCCTTCTGGCTTGCAGAGTTTCTGCTGAAAGATCAGCTGTTAACCTTATGGGGATTTCCTTGTGTGTTATTTGTTGTTTTTCCCTTGTTGCTTTTCATATGTTTTCTTTGTATTTAATTTTTGACAGTTTGATTAATATGTGTCTTGGCATATTTCTCCTTGGATTTATCCTGTATGGGACTCTCTGTGCTTCCTGGACTTGATTAACTATTTCCTTTCCCATATTAGGAAGGTTTTCAACTATAATCTCCTCAAATAGTCCCTTTCTTTTTCTCTTCTTCTTCTGGAACCCCTATGATTCGAATGTTGATGCGTTTAATGTTGTCCCAGAGGTCTCTGAGACTGTCCTCAGTTCATTCTTTTTTCTTTATTCTGCTCTGCAGTAGTTATTTCCAGTATTTTATCTTCCAGGTCACTTATCTGTTCTTCTGCCTCAGTTATTCTGCTATTGATCCCATCTAGAGTATTTTTAATTTCATTTATTGTGTTGTTCATTGTTGTTTGTTTCATCTTTAGTTCTTCTAGGTCCTTGTTAAATGTTTCTTGCATTTTGTCCATTCTATTCCCAAGATTTTGGATCATCTTTACTATCATTATTCTGAATTCTTTTTCAGGTAGACTGCCTATTTCCTCTTCATTTGTTAGGTCTGGTGGGTTTTTATCTTGCTCCTTCATCTGCTGTGTGTTTTTCTGTCTTCTCATTTTGCTTATCTTACTGTGTTTGGGGTCTCCTTTTTGCAGGCTGCACGCTCATAGTTCCCATTGTTTTTGGTGTCTGTCCCCAGTGGCTAAGGTTGGTTCAGTGGGTTGTGTAGGCTTCCTGGTGGAGGGGACTAGTGCCTGTGTTCTGGTGGATGAGGCTGGATCTTGTCTTTCTGGTGGGCAGGTCCACATCTGGTGGTGTGTTTTGGGGTGTCTGTGAACTTATGATTTTAGGCAGCCTCTCTGCTAATTGGTGGTGTTGTGTTCTTGTCATGCTAGTTGTTTGGCATAGGATGTCCAGCACTGTAGCTTGCTGGTCGTTGAGTGAAGCTGGGTGCTGGTGTTGAGATGGAAATCTCTGGGAGATTTTCGCCGTTTGATATTATGTGGAGCTGGGAGGTCTCTTGTGGACCAGTGTCCTGAAGTTGGTTCTCCCACCTCAGAGGCACAGCACTGACTCCTGGCTGCAGCACCAAGAGCCTTTCATCTACACGGCTCAGAATAAAAGGGAGAAAAAGTAGAAAGAAAGAATTAATAGAAGTAGAAAGAAAGAAAGAAAGGAGGGAGGGAGGGAGGAAGGAAGGAAGGAAGCAGGGAAGGAAGGAAAAGAAAGAAAGAAAGAAAGAAGATAAAGTAAAATAAAATAAAGTAAGATAAAATATTATAGTTATTAAAATAAAAAAAATTAAGAAAAAAAGAAAAAAATTTAAAAAAATAAACACAAAAAACAGACATAGAACCCTAGGACAAATGGTAGAAACAAAGCTATACAGCACAAATCTTGCTGTCCAAGTCCACCTCCTCAATTTGGGATGATTCGTTGTCTATTCATGTATTCCACAGACATCAAGTTGATTGCGGAGCTTTAATCCTGCTTCTGAGGCTGGCGGGAGAGATTTCCCTTTCTCTTCTTTGTTCTCACAAATCCCAGGGGCTCAGCTTTGGATTTGGCCCCGCCTCTGTGTGTAGGTCTCCGGAAGGCGTCTGTTCTTCTCTCAGATAGGACGGGGTTAAATGAGCCGCTGATTCGCGGGCTCTGGCTCACTCAGGCCGCGGGGAGGGAGGGGCACGGAGTGCGTGGGGTGAGCCTGCAGCGGCAGAGGCCGGCGTGACGTTGCACCAGGCTGAGGCGCGCCGTGCGTTCTACTGGGGAAGTTGTCCCTGGATCCTGGGACCTTGGCAGTGACGGGCTGCACAGGCTCCCCGGAAGGGGGGTGTGGACAGTGACCTGTGCTCGCACACAGGCTTCTTGGTGGCGGCAGCAGCAGCCCCAGCGTCTCATGCCCGTCTCTGGAGCTCCTTTAAGCAGCGCTCTTAATCCCCTCTCCTCGCGCACCAGGAAACAAAGAGGGAAGAAAAAGTCTCTTGCCTCTTCGGCAGGTCCAGACTTTTCCCCGGACTCCCTCCCGGCTAGGCGTGGCGCACTAACCCCCTGCAGGCTGTGTTCACGCCGCCAACCCCAGTCCCGGAAGCCCGAGCCTCAGCTCCCAGCCCCGCCCGCCCTGGCGAGTGAGCAGAAAAGCCTCTCCGGCTGGTGAGTGCTGGTAAGCGCCGATCCTCTGTGCGGGAATCTCTCCGCTTTGCCCTCCGCACCCCCGTTGCTGTGCTGTCCTCCGCGGCTCCGAAGCTCCCCGCTCCGCCTCCCGCAGTCTCCGCCCGCGAAGGGGCTTCTAGTGTGTGTAAACCTTTCCTCCACAGCTCCCTCCCGCTGGTGCAGGTCCCGTCCCTATCCTTTTGTCTCTGTTAATTCTTTTTTCTTTTGCCCTACCCAGGTACGTGGGGGGTTTCTTGCCTTTTGGGAGGTCTGAGGTCTTCTGCCAGC
>NW_006795410.1:639847-663941 GCF_000442215.2 Lipotes vexillifer
GGGGGGGGTGGTTCTTGCCTTTTGGGAGGTCTGAGGTCTTCAGCCAGCGTTCAGTAGGTGTTCTGTAGGAGTTGTTCCACATGTAAATGTATTTCTGGTGTATCTGTGGGGAGGAAGGTGATCTCCGCGTCTTACTCTCCCGCCATCTTCCCTCTCTTTATTTCTTGATTTCTGAAGCAGTGACTGCTTGGCTTTCTGTTTCATTTATAACTAATTTTGAAGCAACACTATAAAATCTCAAATAACAGTGGTCAGGAATATGCAAGAGAGTTACATTCTTTCTTATTAACTCCAGCTGTTACAGCAGAGTGAGACCAAACAATACGGAAATGTCAGAGTTTGGAGCAGAGAAAGTTTTATTACAGGGCCAAGCAAGGATAAAGGAGGCCTCACACCCCTCCAAAACTCCAAACTCCCTGAATGGTTTCAGCAAAGCATTTTAAAGGCCAGATGAGGAAGGGGTGTCTTAGGGTATGTGATCAGCTCGTGCACAATTCTCTGATTGGTTAATGTTGAGGTAACAGAACGATTAACATTATCAGTCCTTAGGCACCAATGGTTAGGGAGCTGTGTGCTCAGGATCATCAAGTAGTTAATTTCTTCCATTTGGTGGTGGTTTTAGCAACTGAAAAACTCAGGAAATATGCATGAGGTACTATTATCTGGGTACTACAGAGAGGAGCTAAACAGAGGATATGGGGGAAGGGTCTTTCCCAGGAAGGCCCCATAGGGTCCTGCTAGGTGGCACAGCACATCAAGAAAAGAGCATCTTTCTGGAAAGATTTAAAGGAATTCATAAGGTGGATTCAGACATTCGGTTTGTTGTATGTAGTATGGAATCCACAGCAGACCGTGTTACTATGTTGTAGGGGGTTATCAAGAGGACGTGACTGTCTGGGTAACCCAGAGGCTCCTTTCTCCTTCCTCTGTCCTTGGAATGTACATTCTGACCACTGCTCCTGCACCAGGAGCCACTTTGCGTTGACAGAGTAATGTGTTATTGAGACCATCTGGACTGTATACGTGACTAAACTCTGTTATGGCTTCTCTGTAAACTTTGAAGATTCTGACAGATTCGGAGGTCTACTCATTTTGTGGCCCACCAAAGACCAGCCTCACATGTAAGTGTCTTGCTTACAAACCTGCCACCTGCCCATTTGGAGTGGTCTGCCCCTTCCTTCTGTCTCTCTTTGCTGTCCTGGTACTGAGGGAAATTTCGAGTTTCACTGGGAAAATTCTGAGGTTGTGAACCAACATAACTAGCTACGGTTTGAAGGCTGAGAGGAGAATAAGGCAGTTGTTCAACCTAGAGCAGGTAACCTCCTTCACTTAAGCATTTGGCTGGAAGACTGGCTTGGGAAGACGGTGGCGCACCTGGTCTCTAAGCCAGATTCTCAGCCGGAATTTTATACACACAGGCACAAAGGAGAACTTGTATCCCTGCGAGATAGCTGCTAATATGGTCTAAACTGGCTTTTAGCTTGGTAGAGCGTTTTCTGGCTAAATGTCAAATTAATTGGATAATTACTTCAGAATGAACCCAGTGCCCAGTGTAAGCTTTTGGGGAGGCAGATTTATTTATTTTTAAACTGTGCTGTCTTCATAATCTTATAGAAGTGTTGTTGATGTCGGATTCTGAAAAATATTCAAGTGGATAAGGTAGGAGACTAAACTAAAAGGGCTGTTCCTCTTGCTACCGAAACCAGGTTCAGCTACTCGCTGCCTGATGGGCCAATAAGTTGAGTGACAAGGTTTGAGGCAAGGAAAGCCACTTCATTGGAGAAAGCCAGCTAACCAAGAAGATGGTGGACTTGTGTCTTTAGAAAACCATCTTAACATCTCGGCTCAGGCAAAGGGCTTTTACAGGGGAAGACAGAACAGAGAGTCAAAAAGGGGGAAGGGGTGTCAGTGATTAATCTTCAGCTCCAGGTGTCCTGTGAAAGTCCGGTCGCCATCTACGTGATGCAGGAGATGTATAGTTAGGATCCTTGAATTCTTGCTCTCATCAGCCGTTCTGAAATGTTTCTAAAAATCATCTAAGATTAAGTCAGTTAATTTCAAAGACAGCCGCTATGGGCTAAGGTGAAGGGGATGGGATGCTTTCTGGAATTTGGACAAGGACCACCGCCCCCCATCTTGCCGGTAGAGGGAAAACTTCATTTGCAGGTTTTTATCTTTGCCCCCTCTTGGGCAGCCCTTACAAAATGTGTTAGCTTAAATCGTGTCATACTGATCCTACAAAAGCTCGCCGAATGGAACAGAAATCAAGAAAGGCTTTTGTTCCCAGGAGGATCGTACAGGGTCTTGCTTGGTTTCACTTCTTCCTTCCTTCCCTTCTTTCTTACCTTGTAGTACCTACTGTGTGCCAAGCACTATGCTGGGTGGTGGAATAAAAAAAGACAAAAAAGCAAGTTAACATCTATACTTTTTGATAGTCAACTAAGGGCCTAGTGGAGAATACAGACACACACATATGCTAAATGTAAAATACTGTAACCATGCTGCAACAGAAATATCAACTAAGCAAATATTTTGAAAACACACATCACAAAACAGGAATGTGTGTCTTGGCTACTACTTTTTACTTCATTGTTTAGCAAGGTAATGATGATACATAGAAGGTTTTTAAAAAGTAGAACGAGGGAATACTTTGGGTAGCTTGGTGGAAGAGGTGGGTGGCAAATGAACGAAGTTAAAAGAGGTTTTATTTGAACTGGGATATAAAGATATTTTTTAAAGATGTTTTCTCTGTGAAAAGAATGTGGAGCCTTCAAACTTTTTCTCCCACGATGACCCCACCTTTGGTGACTGGCTATAATTCTCACCAATGGTGTATGTGAGGTCCAGTTGCTCTTACATACTCACCAACACATTTTTTTTTCCAGTCTTTAATCACAGTCATTTAAAAAGTTTTGTAATGTCATTCCGTTATGGTTTTAATTTGCTTTTCACCAATGACTCATGTCAAGAATCTTTTCAAGTGCTTATTGGCCATTTTTGTATCTTCCTTGCTGATGTGGTTTTTCAAATTCTTTGGCCATTTTTACTGGGTTATTTTCATTTTCTAGTTATAAGAGTTCTTGGTATCTTCTGGATACGTGCGTGTCCTTTGTCTGATATATGTGTTGTAAGTATTATTTCCCGGGCTCTGGGTTGCCCTTTGGTTTTATTAACAGTGGCTTTAAGGAGCAAACATTTTAAGTTTTGATTAAGTTCAATTTTTCAGTGTTTTTATAATGGTTCATGCTTATGTTTTAAGAAAACTTTGCTTAACCCCTCTAGAAATATTATAACTTTAGGTCGTGGATTTAGATCTATGCACAATTTCTGGTGTATGGTATGAAATAAAGATCTCTTATTTAAAAAAATCTATATGGAAATCTAATTGTTACAGCAGTATTTATTTCTTTTACCTATTGAATTGTCTTGGCACCTTTGTTGCCAAATCTGGCTCCCTGTGCACCAATGCTGAATAAAAATATGGAGGCAGAGAACTGGAAGATAAGAAATAGAGAAGCTTTTTATTTTCTTTGCCAGGCAAAGGGAAGACACAGTAGGCTAACGCCCCAAGAACTATGCCCCCCTCCTTGGGGAATCGGAGAAGACTTTATACGTGGGGCTCACAGTCCAGGGTATATGATAAGGATCAAAGTGTTGAAGTTCTTGCATTTCTTTTCTTCTGAAAATTCACAGTCAAAGCTGACATCAGGCAGCTCAGCAACTGGGTCTGGTGTCCCTGAAGTTTCTGAAATGAAGAGTGCTACAAGGGAGTGTAGGGGGAGAAGAAATGCCAGGTGCAAAGGGTAATTTGTATGGAGTCAGAGAGTAATCAGCTTTGGGAAGGACAAGTGTAATTACAAGTGTTTGTTAGTAATAACAGCTAAAGAATAACCAAGATTGCTTAAGTCTTTCAGGCCTGTTTATGTTGTTTCCTCAGCCTGTTCATTGTTTCCTTATTTTCCTTGTTTGTCAGAAAAGTCTCGTTTCTATTTTTGCTTCAACACCTTTGCCAAAAATCAACTAACTAAATTGTGCAGGCCTATTTCTGAACGCTGGATTTTTGTTCCATTGTTCTATATGTTTAAACTTTTGCCACTCACACGTGTCTTGATTCCTGTTTAAATCTTCAGATTAAGTATATAATTATTCTAACTTTGTTTTCCTTTTTAAGAAAGTGCTTAGCAAGGTAATGTCAGGTCTTTCACATTTTCGTACAAATTTTAGAATCAGCTTGTCATGTTCAACAGAAAAAAAGCCTAAAGTGTTTTGCATTGAAACTGCATTGAAAGTATAGACAATTTTTTGGAGAATTTACATTTTAACAATAACTGAGTCTTTCAATCCATTTACAAAATATATTGTTCCACTTATTTGGACCTTCTTTAATTTCTCTCAACAATATTTTGTAAGTTTTAGTGTAGAGATCTTGGTTTTCCTTGCTATATTTTTCTATTGTAAATGGAAGTTTTTAAAGTTTTTGCTTTGCATTTACTTGCTGTTAGTATATTCACATGGAAAATAGTTCTTTATACAAACTCTCTATCCTGTAATCTTTTTAAATTCACTCACTGGTTTTAATAGTTGTTTTGTAGATTTGTTGGGATTTTTTTTTTTTTTATAAGCAAAAATGACATCTCCTAAAAGGAAAAGTTTTACTTCTTTATTGCTGAACTTTATATATTTTATTGCTTATACTTTACATATTCCAATTGATAGGACCTCCAATACAGTGTTGACTAGAAACAAAGTGAGCTTCTTTGCTTTGTTCCTGATCTTAAGTGGCAACTGTTTAGTCTATCACTATTAAGTATAATGTTAGTGATAACGTTTTTGGGTGATGCTACTATTATTCCCGTTTTGCTAGAGTTTTATCATGAATGGGTATTGAAGTTTGTCAATTGCATATATTGAAACCGTCACTTTTTTTCTTTTTTCTGGGAATATATAATGAATTACAGGAATTGATTTTTGATTGTTAAATCAATCTTGCATTTCTGGGATGAAATTTAATTGTTTACATTGTATTATAATTTTATATATTATTGGTCTTAATTTTATAATATTTTGTTAGAGTTTTTATGTCTATGTTCATGAGGGATATTGAGTCATAATTATTTTTTGTTAAAATGTCTTGGTGATGATTTACTATTAGGTTTATGTTAACCTCATAAATTGATTTGGGCAGTGCCTTCTTCCTCTATTTTCTGAAAAAGATTGTATAATATTGGCATTATTTCTTTCTTGGATTTTTAATATAATTCACACTCGAAATTATTTGGGCATAGGGTTTTATTTGTGTAAAGGTTCTTGATAATGTAATTTTAAAATGTACATATAAAATATTTAGATTTTCTCATTATTGTTGAGTCAACTTTTGCGTTATATTTTTCAAGGATATTTTTCATTTCATCTAAATTGTTGAATTTGTTGCCATGACGGTTTTCATATTATATTGCTGAATTTTTTGCATACTGGTGTTCATATTATTCTCTTATTATCCTTTTAATGTCTATAGGAACAGTAGCAAAAAATCCCTCTTTTATTCATGATATTGATTTTTTGTTTTCTTCCCCCCTTGATTGGTCTGTTTAGGGGATTGATAATTTTATTTATCCTTCCAAAGAATTAAGTTTTGGTTTTGTTAATGTTTTATTATTTGCCTGTTTTCTAGTTTCATTTTATTTCTACACTTATCTTTATTATTTCTATTATCTTTATTATTTCTATCCTGCTTACATCATGTCTCCTCTGATTCCTCTTGACTATGACAGTTTCTCAAACTTTCCTTGTTTTTGATGACCTTGACAGTTTTAAGGAGTACCTGCCAGATATTTTGAAGAATGTTTGTCAGTGGTATTTGTCTGATGTGTTTTTCATGATTGGACTGGAGTTACAGGTTTTTGGGAGGAAGACCACAAAGTTAAAATTTAAAAATGGCATAGAATATCATTCTCATCACATCATATCATGGGTGTACTGACAACCTAATTTGTCACTTTTGATGTTAATCTTTGTCATTGACTAAACTAGTGAATGTCTGGTTAATCTGAATGTCTGGTTAATTGTAAAATTACTCTATTTTTCCCTTTTTATACAGCCCTTTGGAAGGAATTCACCATGTGCAACATACACATAAGGAGTGGGGGTTATGGTTCATCTGCTATAGAATGGGGTTTCTAGATAAATTATTTAGGATTCTGCGCAGGAGATTTGTCTGTTTTCTGCCACATGTATGTATGTATGTATATCAGTATGGACTCATGGATATTTGTTTTATAATTTTGGTTATAATCCAATACTACTTTATTTTGTTGTTCCAGTTGTTCCAGTATTGGCTATTGGAAGATCTATGTTCCATTTTTAAAAAACCCTTATAAGATCTTTCCTTTCTATGAGTCTTTTAAATGTTACATCACTTGTGTCCTTTTCTTTATAATCAAATTTTCTATTCTAAATAAGCACCTTTACTTCTATGACTTTATGCTGATATATTCCAAATTTATATCTCTTTTTCTAAGCTCCAGACTCTTATATTCAATTGACTATTAGCATATATATAATATGTATATTATATATATATGTGTGTGTATACATACACACATATACAGATGCAAAGTAAAAATTCCTGATTTTTTCATTCATGCACCAGGCTGTCTCCTTTTTGTACATGGAACTACTGTCACCATCACATATTTGGTATAGACAAAAATCTAGGCATCTTTTTGATTTCTCCTCTGTATTATCTTCCAAATAAATCTAGAAAAATTTCTGGGTATCTCTGCCAACCTGAATTTTTCCAGTTCTATTTATCTTTACAGTTATCACCTTAGCCCACAGCCAGGATCCTCTCACATCAGATCAACTAGAATCATTTACTAAATGGTCTTCTTGTTTGTACTTTTGTACCTCCACACAAAAAGAGAGAGAGAGAAAAACAGAGAGAGAAGAGAAGAGAAGAGATCTTTTAAAGATGTTAAAAGGGGGATTTCCCCGGGGCGTCCAGTGGTTAAGACTTTGTGCTTCCACTGCAGGGGGTGTGGGTTCGATCCCTGGTCAGGCGAAATAAGATCCCGCATGCTGCAGCACAGCCAAAAAAAAAAATGTTAATAGGACAGGATCATGCTTACTAGCCTTCAGCAACATCCCATCAAACTTAAATTTAATTGCAGATTACTTATCACTGTCTTCAAGAACCTAAAACACAATGCTCCCTGCTTATATCTCCGTACTCGTATCATTTTCTATCCTTCTCTTGATCCAGCCACAGTGGTCTCTTCTGTCTCTTGAATGTATCCAGTCCTTCTCATCACTGAGGGCTTAAAATTACTTCCTCTTCCTGGAATTCTCCTTACCCTTCAGGTTTTAGCTTTCAAAGAAAATTCTTGGAGGTGTCTTCCCTAATACAATGTAGCTACAGGAATTTTCCTCTCACAGTTATTCTCCATCTCATTAATCTGTTTATTTCCTTCATCTTCTAAATCTGCTTATTTATCAAAATCTGCAATAATCTTTTTATTATTTTGTTTCTGACTGGTCTTTCTCCTATTACTAGAATAAAGGGGATTTTCAGCTTTTCAGCTTATTGCTATATTCAGCGTTTATAATAATACCCAATACTTACTAGAATTTAACATGTGTATTGAATGAATAAATTAATAAATAAACATTCCCAAGAAAAGAGTCTAAGCTTTTGTTAAAAATATTAAAGGAGACTTCTCATAACTTAAGAACTGCTCCTTCTAAAATATGAAAAACAAAGATTTACTCTGCTTTGTTCTAAAGTATGAAAAACCCAATAGCATTAATCAAAGGAGGACATTAAGGTAGGAAAACTGGCATACAGATAAAATAGACCTCTCTATATCAGTTGATTTCTATCAACTGATTAAATCTTAAACTGATGACATGAAAGGTCTACTGGTAGTATCTCAGATTTTCCCCTGAGGTATGCAGTTTATTAATTTCTTCAATTGCTTTAGCATTGAAGTAATATAATATTTATGGGGTTAAGATATTGCCTTGGCTATGTGGGGTCTTTTGCAGTTCCATATGAATTTTAGGATGCTTTTTTCTATTTCTCTAAAATGTGCCATTGGAAGTTTGATGGGGATTGCATGAATCTATAGTTGGCTTTGGCTAGAAGAGAAATTTTAACAATATTAATTATTGCAGTTCATGAACATGAGAAATCTTTCCATTTATTTTTGTCTTCAGTTATCTCATTAATATCTTATAGTTTTCAGTGTACAGGTCTTTAACTTTTTAGTTAAAATTATTCCTAAGTATTTCATTCTTTTTGGTGCTATTGTAAATGAGATTGTTTATTAATTTCTTTTTCTAATAGTTTGTGTTAGTATAGAAAAATGTGACTGATTTTTGTATGTTGATTTTGTACCCTGAAACTTACTGAATTCCTTTATTACTTATAACAGGTTTTTTTTGGTGGAGTCTTCAATGTTTTCTATTTATAGAATCAGGTCAGCTGCAAACAGAAACAATTTAACTTCTTTTTCTTAAATATTTATTTATTTATTTACCTGGTTGTGCTGGGTCTTATTTGCAGCTCACTGGCTCCTTAGTTGTGGCAGATAGGCTCCTTAGTTGTGGCATGCGAACTCTTAGTTGTGGCATGCATGTGGGATCTAGTTCCCTGACCAGGGATCGAACCCAGGCTCCCTGCATTGGGAACGTGGACTCTTAACCACTGCCCCACTAGGGAAGTCCCTAACTTCTTTTCTGATTTGTATACCTGCTATTTCTTTCTCTTGCCTGATTGTGCTGGCTATGACTTCCAGTGTTATGTTGAATAAAGGTGGTGAAAGTGGGCACCCTTGTCTTGTCCCTGTTCTTAGAAGAGAAACTTTCAGGTATTTGGCATCTAGTATGATGTTATCTGTGGTCTTGTAATATATGGCCCTTATTATGTTAAGGTACATTTCTTCCATACCTAATTTGTTGAGAATTTTTATCATGAAGTGAGGTTGAATGTTGTCAGTGGTTTGTCTGAATCTTCTGAGATTATCGTGTGATTTTTATGTTTTATTCTGTTAATGTGGTGTTTACATTTATTGATTTGCACACGTTGAACCGTCCTTGCATTCCAAGAATAAATCTCACTGGATCATGGTGCGTGATTTTTTTAATGTGCTGTTTAATTTGGCTTGCTAGTATTTTGTTGAGGATTTTTGCATCTATATTCATTTGGGATATTGGCTTGTAATTTTTTTTTTCTTTTTTATATTTTCTTGTAGTGTTCTTATCTGACTTTGGTATCAGGGTAATGTTGGCTTCATAAAATGAATTTGGAAGTGTTCCTGCCTTTTTTATATAGCAATCATGAGAAAGAAGAACAAAGCTTGAGGCACCATACTTCCTAATTTCAAACTATTACAAGGCTATAGTAGTCAAAACAGTATGGCACTGGCATAAAACAGATATACAGATCAATGGAACAGAATAGAGAGCCCTAAAATAAACCTACTCATAAATGGTCAACTAATATTTGAAAAAGGCACCAAGAATATCTTATGGGGAAAGGAGAGTCTGTTCAATAAATGGTGTTGGAAAACTGGATACCCACATGCAAAAGAACTAGAGTCTTATTTTACACCATACACAAAAATTAATGAATTAAATACTTAAATGTATTTCAATGGCCATTATGGGCTCTACTCAATTTTATTTTTGAAGTGAATAAAAACATTTCAGAAACTTTTCTGGCTTAGGATTTTATACTGATATTTAACACAACCAATTCTGAAAAAGCTAGGACAGAAAGTCAGCATATATAACTTTACTTGCTCATTAAATATAGTATAAGATTAATAATATACATAAATTTGAATTAAGGAAGCTACTTAATTATTCTTGAAATTTCTTCAAATGTGTCTGGATCTAAATTATTTGTTTTCCTGGAACACGATTTCTGAAGTAGAAACAATAGTTATGTATGCTTGATGAAAACTTTTGTAAGCTAAAATTGGAGATGCTCACCATGATACAGTCAAATCAAGAAGACCCAGATCTGTCTCATTTCAAAGATAATCATATACATTACACTCAGCTGAAACATACACAATTAGTCACATTTTTATCACCTGTTTTGGAGACTGTTCTTACTTATTCTTACTAGTGTTTTTTTTACTACATTCTCCTTTTCAGTAATCACTTACAGCACTGTAGCTGTTTCTCTCATGTTATCCCTTTAGTCTATTCCATGCAAGAAAGAAGAGAGAACCATAATTTCCATTCACTCCACAAGTGAAAAAAAGGATGAAAATGAGAAAGGTGAAGGGATTTACATAAGGTCATGCTAGGAATCACTGGTTGAGCAATATTCCTACAATTATATCACACAGTTTCTAGCTCTAACAGTTTAAATGGCCATGCTCTTCTGGGAGAGATTTATGAAGACATCTTTCTCCCTATAACAAGAGCTGGGAAACTTACAGAATGTTAAGGTCCTATATCTATCTAAAAGGTTAAAGTTAGAGATAAAAAAAAAACAACTTGTGGCCTAAACAGAATAGTTGTAGGAAGACTTTTTGCCATAATTTTACCTGAGGTATCTGGATCTTTTAAAGCCACATTTTGAGGTAATGCATGTCAAATGTCAGTGTGATGTGGTCAAAGCGTTAGGTTGGCTTTGCTGGCTTTGAATCGCCTTGCTTTATCAAAGGATGAATAACAACTTCCAGCATAGAGAAAGACAGGCAATTTGATTGCAGGAAGAAAAATATCTCTTTTGAAAGGGTAGACAACTATTAACAACTTAAAAATATATAAAATAAATATCATAATGTACTTGAAATGATTAAGCTATGAGGGGTTAGCTATTGAATTAAAATGTGTCAGCTTTTGGCATTTTGGAAGAAAGCCGAAGGCAGCATCCAAAGTGTTTTCCTTAGTTATAAATAAAAGTATCAGGATATATGGCAACTGTGATCAAAGGAATTCAGACAAATTGAAGTGAGGTGAGATGTGAATTACATCAGCTCAGCAGGACGAGTGTCAGATTTATTGAACTCAGCAAGGAGAGTGTGTGAGACATCACCTGAGTTGAGAGAGACAGGCAAACCGGTCCCAGTCTCTAAAAACAAACAGTTGGGAAAGCATCATAAATATTTTGATTTTTGAGAGTTTTATTTTATTTTGGGACCGTGTATTAATTACTTATGTGTTTTTATACCTCTCAAAAAGAGGTACTATATTTGAAAGGAATATTAATTGTAACCTCCAGCATTACTTTCTTTAGAAATAAAATAGAGGCTTCTTCCCTAATTTCTTTCTTTTCGTTTCTCCTTCCTGGTTAGTACTTCTAAAGCACAAATAATTAAAATTGATAATTTAAAACAGTTAGATATTTGTAAATCATATGGGGGGATTTGTAATTGGATCTAATCAACAAGGAGTTTAGGGGGACTGAGGAAACATTTAATATGCTACATTTTCTTGAAATTATGTTAAGTACCTTCTGAGGCTTCAGTGCTGGAGAGGACATGGCTGACACCGAGCCCAGATTAGCAGACCACTCACTGTGTGTCTTCACTGCAGATATTTGGTTTTGCTGGTGGTTAGGTTGATAGATAAGCAGGCAGAGATGTGGGTAATTAAAAACATGTTAGCTCAATCATCCTTAATCTAATCAAAGCAAAGAGATATAAAAAGGGTCTTATATCTTCTCCTTCAACTCCTACCAATGTTTAAACTTTTTTTCATGCAATATTCAAAGGTTGTATCTGCACATTTTTACATTGTGTTTTTAGGCAAAATTAAGCTAAATTTCAAAAATGCTGAGTAAACTATAGGAGAGTACAATATTTTAGATAGAGCATCTGTATTGCACCAAATCTTACAAACCCCACTCTTTTTTATTTTTTCTTGACCTTTTAGAAAGCATATCTGAATGCAAGGGAATGAGTCTGATATTATTTAAAGAAATGACCTTAAATCATCTCTACTTACAAAATATGAAAGTAATTCACATATTTTGATACCTTAAGTATTCATTTTAACAAACTACATCTAATAGGCTTCGTATTGTGTTGTAGTTGCCTGAGTTCACTCAAATATTTGAAAATTTCAGGTAATGAGAATATATCTTTGTTTCTCAGACTGTGAAATAAATATTAAAAATCAGTCTCTTTGGACAGGGGGAAACGAGGATATAATTCCCAGTTTTAAAAATTAAAATTAAATTTCTTTCTTGAAATTATTAATTTCTTGGATACAGGGAAAATTACTTAATCTGAGATTCTGAAATAAGTGACCAGGTGTTCTTTTATGACATTTTTGGAAAAAGTCCACTAAAGACTTCCTGAGGTTACTCTTTCATTTTGTGTTGGTAAGTATTAAACACACTTACCAACACAAAATGGTGTAGTGGTGGAAGTGGTGGAAGATTACGATTGTTTATTAGAAATTATTGATGTTTTAATTTTGTTTCCAGCTTTGTTGTGGTATGCTTAATAAACAAAAATTGCTCATATTTAATGTATACATTTTGATGTTCGGACATTCACCTTCACCCATGATAGCATCACCACAATCAAGGTAATAATATACCCATCACTTCCAAAAGATTTGTTTCTTGACTTTCTCTTGATTTATCTTTGTGGTAAGAACACTTACCATGATATCTATTCTTTTTTTTTTTTTTTTGCGCTACTTGGGCCTCTCACTGTTGTGGCCTCTCCCGTTGTGGAGCACAGGCTCCCAGCGGCATGGCTCACGGGCGCAGCCGCTCCACGGTCCTGGACTGGGGCACGAACCCGTGTCCCCTGCATCGGCAGGCGGACTCTCAACCACTGCGCCACCAGGGAAGCCCCATGATATCTATTCTTTTAACAAGTTTTTAAGTGCACAACACTCTATTGTTAATTATAGACACTATGTTATACAGCAGATCTCTAAAACTTGATTTCTATTCCTTGACCTTGACACACATGTCCCTTTGATGACAACCTACTGAAACTTGAGGTTCATTTGGATTTTTTCACAAATCCCCTATCTCCACTTCCACATATTTATTCTTGAACCTCTGAGTTCCCATAGCTTCCTGTCCTAGGGCACCTTAGCATACTCTTACTTTTACTATATACTATATAGTATATGTCTTATAATAAAGGCCTTGAGGCCTTGCACTAATTGTTCACTCATCCTGGAATATTTTCTTCAGTTCTTTCTGGTTGACTCTCGTCATCCAAGTCTTAACTTACATTCTGCCACAGCCAAGAGATCTTCTCTGACCATACAAGGTAAAGTCACCTCCCAGTCACTGGCTGTTCTATCATCACATTTTACTCCCTAGCCCTACTTAGTTTATGTCTCCCTCATTAAAATGTACACTTCCTGTCTGCTGAAACCTTGCCTACATCATGCACTACTGTATTCACAGCCCTTTAGAATGGTGACTGGAGACAACAGATGCTCAATAAACATGGAATGACTGAATTAATCCTTTTGTCTCCATGGATTTTTCCATTTTGTTGGACAGTGTATTAACCTGAGAATATGGTTGCCTCTGTTTCATCTTCTTATCTTCTGTGATATCTGATACATGGTCTTGCACCCAGGAAAGGCTCAGGGTTTTTTTAATTAATAGAATTGTATTAATGTGGCTGGAAAACTGGTAGATAATTGGAACCGTTACTCTCACTCTGTTCGGAAAAAGTAGTTTCGGTTGTAACATCATTTCATTTTCTGAACACTTGTTTAGATGACAAATAAAGAAAGGAAGAACACAATTGTAATATGCTAGCTTAAAGAAATCCGTATCAAGGCAAACCAACTGTATTCCCAAAGGAAATTGATTTAATTTCTTTCTAAAAAATTGTCCGTATCTACATATTCAACTGCAATTTAGCAAATGGTGTGATTATTTAAATAAAAGATATTTAAAAACAGAATTCTTGTAAAAAAATCTAAAAATATAATTACACACTTTTTAATATAACTAGGGGCTTTTCTGTATAGATGTGCTCTGGTCCACTAGTAATATAACTGTGCTACTAATAATTTTAAAGTGTCAAATTGTACATAATGCTTTAATTGACATAAGCTATTCAGAAACACAACACTGTGACTTAAATGAAGTAGATAAAAGCAGATTTCTAAAATGTTTAGTTTATTTTTATATGAATTGGGGAGTAAATCAAGACAATGTATTATTCTTGCAACATAAATTGGATTGAATTAGAAATAGACTTGCTACTTTGAAATGTAATTTACTACCAAATTAGTATTAGTTACAATGTGGGGACCAGGAGGGACTCTAGAAGTCATTCAAATGAGGTTAGTTAGATGTCCAGACTCAAGCCTCTACTTCTTAGTCTAAGGCTTACTCCAAAACGTAGCCTGCTGACTCTCATTTTTATCTTAAAGGGCACCAAGTGACAAACTTCTGAAACAGGTAGCCAGCAGTGTTAGAAGCTAGTAGGTTTTGGCTTATCAAATTTTAAAGTATCCTTTATATTCAAAAAGGATGGGCAACTTTTAATAATACATTTCAATTAAATGAATAATATTAAAATCATACTTAGCTCTGCAAAAATCTTTCCTTGATTATTTGGGAGGCACTTGTAGATTTAACACTGCTTTCTTTATGAAATTTAGTAAGATTTGTATTGTGTATGCTGAATGACATTCTGGTTATTAGAATGCAAATTAGCAAAGAAGGATTTAAGTGTACTGCTTTAGTGTGCATATTAGTTAGGATTATTTCAGTCTCAAATGGCAGGAACTTAACTCAAATTAGCTTATACCAAAAAAAGAAAAAGCTCACTGGCTGGGAAGAATAGGGTAGTTTAGAAGCTAAAAGGAAAAGCTATAGAAAAACAAAGCATCTAGGGCAGGAATTATGCACTCCTCTTTGCTTATTTTTCCTTAACTTCATTCTGCAAAAGGTTTCATTATTCATATTTTAAATAAGACATACCCCCTGGCAGCTCTCATATTTCCTCTCAGTTAAGCAACCCATAAAAGGAGGTGGGGACTCCTTTACTCTAGGTTCTATCAATATTAAAGAAGATCTTGAATTGGCACAGCTTGGGACACTTGGCCACAGTGGGAGATAGGGGAATATTGCATCAGGATTATACGATTGACATCTTCAGAAGAACCACATGCAACTTGGGAAGTGTGATTTCCCCAGAGAAAGGATGCTAAATTTTAAAAGGATGTTCAATTAAAAAGAAATTTTCCCCCTAGAGTATTTTTGATAACGGTATCTGCCAAGATAATCTCTCATGAGTTAGTCATTTCAGAGATGACATATAACAAATTCCAGTACTGGCCTTATGTATGCAAGTTTTCAAAGACTGAAATATCATAAAAACTAATATTGATGAAGGTGCAGTAAGATGGGCCCTCATATAACTCTGGTGGTAGTGTAAATTGGTAAAACCTTTGGTAAAGCAATTTGATGCATTAAGAAACTTAAAAGTATTTCACACTCTTGAATCCAGTAATTCCATTTCTAAAAATGAATTCTAATAAAATAATCGCAATGTGGATACATTTTTATGTGCAACATTTGTAATAATTCTGAAATAAAATAAATGTTGAGAAAGTTGATTTAGTTAAATATAAATATATGATGGGCTAATATGTAGATTACATGATACCCTCTTCACATGATTTTGCTAATATGTTATGTTTGCAAGGTTGAAGGGAAACAAATGCCCTTATAAACTGTTGGTAAGAATGTAAATTGATGCAAACTCATTGAGAGGAAATTATAAATTTTATAATCATGAAAATGTATATCAAAATTAAAAATGCAAATATAGCCTAGCAAATTTACTTCTAGGAATTTATCCCATTGATAGTCCTGTACATACCCAAAGAACATTCACTGCAATAGAAACATTTGTTTGCAATAGAAAATATATAGAGTAAGTTAAATGTCCACCAATAAGGGACATATTTTTAAAATGCAGCACTTAAAGAGAAATGATCGGGGCTTCCCTGGGGGTGCAGTGGTTAAGAATTTGCCTGCCAATGCTGGGGACACAGGTTCGAGCCCTGGTCTGGGAAGATCCCACATGCTGCAGAGCAACTAAGCCTGTGCACCACAACTACTGAGCCCACATGCCACAACTACTGAAGCCTGCACGCCACAACTACTGAAGCCCGTGAGCCTAGAGCCCGTGCTCTGCAACAAGAGAAGCCACCGCACTGAGAAGCCCACACACCGCAACGAAGAGTAGCCCCTGCTCGCTGCAACTAGAGAAAACCCACGCACAGCAACGAAGACCCAACGTAGCCAAAAATAAAATAAACAAATAAATTTATTTTTAAGAAAGAAGAAATTATCTGTATCTCTTTTTTTTGAAGTGTAGTTGATTTACAATGTTGTATTCATTTCTGCTGTACAACAAAGTGATTGTTATGCATATATATACATTCTTTTTTTTATTCTTTTCCATTATGATTTATCATAGGATATTGACTATAGTTCTCTGTGCTATACAGTAGGACCTTGTTTATAGAATGGTCTATATTGTTATCTGCAAAATATGTTCTATAAAAAAAGCAAGACATCAAACGCTGTCTATAGTAGACTCTCATTTAATATTTTATGAATATGCTTGCATGAAATAGATAGAGTTGTGTGGTAGACATGACTAGTATTCACTTATATCCAGTTCTCTTTTCCTTCTTGGACATACAGAAGATTATACTTTCCAAACTTCTTGCATTTACCTAGAGCCATGAAACTAGTTCTGGCAAATAAAATGTGACTGGGAGTGACTTTTGAGCTGAAAAAAATGAAAAGCCCCTTAAAACTCACCAGTCTCTCCCTCTGTATTCAAGCAAGTGTCTTGTGTTGAAAACGTAAGCCACAAGATAAAAACAGTTTGGGTGGCTGACACATATAAAATATCTGCCTGAGGGTAACCAGGACTGGCAAGAAGTTTGTAGGAACAAAAAATAAGTGCTTACTGTGTTAAACTATTATGGATTTTGGGTTTTCTTTTTTTTTTTAATTTTAAAATAAAAGCTTTAATTTCAGAATTTTGTAGTTGCCTTTTTACTAGAGGCACTGTAATTCATCATTCAATGTAGGACACTTAAAAAAAATATATGTAATTTACATATAAGTAAAATACAGACATCTTAAGTGCATAGCTCTGTGAATATTTATATATGGGTGCATCTAAGTACCTGCCATCCAAAACAAGGTAAGCTCACTTAATTATGCTGAGACAAGAGGCATAATCAGGACTGATTGCCTCCTTGTGAAAAGATTATTTGGTGTAAGAATATTATCAGTGATATATTGTATGACATCAGGAAACCCATTGCTGCTCTTACCATTCCTGGTGATGATAATTTTGAATGCTTGGTTAAGGGGTACATAACCAAATTTGAACTTTTGCCTATAAGCCCCATCTTGCCCAATGTAGAAATTTACTTGAGGCACTTTCAAGTACATTAATTCCATTCAGCGAATTGGCATTTTTAAAATGTCCCCATCTCCTTTCTCTTCTGCTCCCTTAGGGCTGGGAATCTTTGGAGAGATAGCCACTTCCACTTTTGTCAGTTCACAGGCTTTTTTCATGCAACCCCGTAAGCAGGCTCTGCACCCTGTAAACGGGAAGCATGGAGAGTGCGGAGAGAAGTTCAGCTGTCAGATGGCACCATGGAGTTGATTTGTAGTCACTTCTCTATCATTAATTATAATCATAGCTGTACCCTTTTTACTGGTATTGTGATCTCACGGCAGGTTTTTCGTTAATACTTTATTCCTGTGTACACACTCAGGGCACAGCATATTGTCCTCCAGGTGTGGAGGAGTGGAAAATTGCTGGCAGGTGACAAGAAGAGTGCAGACACCCTGCTTCATTTATCAGGCACCCAAGCCTGTCCAGTATGAAATTGTAAATGAACCCAGCCCTCTGCGTTAGCAGGGAGAACTCTCCTATGAACCACGTACCACCAGACCCCACAGGTCTCTTGTGATTGCACCAACTCCATCTTCACGGCCCTGGCGGTAATTCTGCTCCAAGAGGCAAACACAGCTTCCAGGTCAGGGGCAGACGTTGATACAACTCCCTGAAGAGCGGGAGCTCCTTCAAGGGCAGGTGCTCTCTCCTCAGGAGGAACAGCCCCTTCAAAAGACATCTGTTTATCAGAACATTCCAGAGGTAGTTCCCCCTTGTCCAACTTTGATTTTCTTCTCCATGGAGATAGGATCCTGGCCTCCTCGGCTGTGGCAGGAATGTTCTATTGATGAGGGTAGGCATATTCACAGAGTCCTTTAGATCTGTCTAGTTTCAGGCCTTTGGTGCTTAGTTTTCACTGCTGGCACCAAGCGCACACAACGTCCCTGTGAATCAGGTTGACAGGTGTCAGTATAGAAGGTAAAGGAAGAATCGGCATTGTCTTCTGAGGTTTCACACTGTCACAACATTGTGGCATTTTTCGTGGACAGCAAGTTCTGTTATCTTTTATAGATCTTTTTCTTTTGGTCCCCTTTGCTGAGTTTTCTAGTATATCTGGTTTACCAGAAGCCCCCTGTCCCTCTTCGGCATCTACTGATGTAAGTTGGAATTTGCAACTCATATATTCTTCCTCTGCCTTCTTTGTGGAGTTGCACTCCTGGTTGTCTGCACTCTCCATGCTCAGAAATTTCAAGGTTGATAAAACAGAGACTCTCCTTACTTCTTGATTTCCGGTTCTCTTTATCACAGAAAAAAACGTAGTCTCTTCTAATTACCATAAGCAGTTCATTCGGGAAGCCAAATGTATTTAAAATTGGCTTACTGTTGTAACATATAGACTGCAGATTGTATAATGACTCAAATGCAACAGAAGTGAATTTTTTTTCACTTATCAATTCATGGAGGTTTTGCACTAATTGTAATGATGGAGGTCGCCATCTCTTACTTCATCTAGTCATTCAGGAACTCAAGGTGATCATGTTTGTAGTCTCTTTTCCCTGTGGCTTCCAAAGTTTTCTTGGATATTAAAATTCAGCTGAAAGAAGGGCAAAGATCACAGAGAATGGCATGTGGGAGGTTTTTATGGGAAGGCCTGGAGGTGACGCAATACACTTTTACTTATTGGCTAGGAACTTATCACAAGGCCATACCTAACTGCCAGTGTAGTGATTTGGCTGTGTGCCCAGGAAAAGAGGAAATTAATTTTGTTGAACACAAGTTTTCTGCCAGGGATGGAGGGACTTACTTTTTATTATATATTCAGTGATTACACTTTGAACTTAAAACAGTGGGCATATTTTACTTGTGGGCTAAAATAATCACAAAATGACATGAAAAAATGCTCTTGATGTATTTTTTGCTTTAATTTTGTGAGTTCTTTTTGTTACTTTTAAAGTTAAATGCATGCCCTTTATAGAAAATGTAGAAAGTAAGATAAAAATAACTAAGCAGAAGAAGTCATCCAGTAACCACCATGATCCCACCATAACGATCTTATGAGGGTAAATGAAACTACAATCCCTATTTTATAATTGAAGATGGTAACCCCCAGGGACTGTAATAAACTTGTCATATTTTGGAAGTGGTAGAGCTTAGAGGAAAGAAGAGCCAGGGAAGCTTTCACAGAGGAGGATATAAGGAATTTTGCATTTCTAATTACACTGGGAGAAGGAATAAAACTAGAGAAACATGTAAGGCAAGGGAAATAATGCAATCAGTTTTACATATTTTATGTTTGAAGTACAAATTAAATATCTACGTGTAACTGTCCAATAGGCGGTATGAACCTGGGTACTAGAAAGAAGACTGGTCAGGTTATTGAGATTTATGTGTCACAATGACAGAGGTTCAAGGCACTAGTATTAAAGGTCATAGATAGAGTTAAGAAGAGGCAGAATCCTGAGCTACAACACAATTTACAAGTTAGATGTTTTTTTTGATTGTTGAAGGCTAGAATTGGTTTTTATTTCTTTTCTTGATGCTTTGGTCTGTTTGCCTGAAGAGCTCCCACTGGAACAGTTAGACTTGGATGCAGCATGAGAGGCTGGCCAAGATTCTAAGTGGTGAAGGTGGCCTGATATTAAAAACATCCAGGTGTTCAGCCCTACTGAGCTCCAAGGTTGTTATTCTTAACATTGTGAACATCTGTTCCTATAAGTATCAAAAGACAGAGAACTTTGGGAACTTATTTTCCTTCTGTCTCTGTTACTAATTAGCTGTATGAGTTAGGAGAAATTACTTTTCCACCCAGGGTTCTGATTTCCTTATATCAAAAATGAGGAGACTAGGGCTTCCCTCGTGGTGGTTGAGAGTCCGCCTGCTGATGCAGGGGACATGGGTTCGTGCCCCGGTCCGGGAGGATCCCACATGCTGCGGAGCAGCTGGGCCCATGAACCATGGCCGCTGAGCCTGCGCATCTGGAGCCTGTGCTCCGCAACGGGAGAGGCCACAACAGTGAGAGGCCCGTGTACCGCAAAAAAAAAAAAAAAAAGAGGAGACTAGACTAAATAATCTTTAATTACCTTCCAGCTCTACAACCCCAAATCTATGATGAGTCATAATTATTCTAAACTTCCTAAACTTTATACTCTTTTCTGCTTTTATAGAAATGATTACTTTTCATTCTAAATATGTAAATGCAACCTTATGTAGATAAGATTATCTATATCAATGTCTCATCACTCCTATTAGACCATAACCACCATAGGTTAGAAAAGCAACAATTATCTCTGTATCTTCCTTGGTATCTAGTACAGAATCTTGCACAATATAAATTCAAACAAGGAACAAAGACACATTTTTAAACTGAAAACTTGGCGTGGTATGCAGATTTTTCTGACGATAACGTGCTAAAGTTTGAATCCATGATCCTGAAAAGCATATTCTAGAATCATTGGACTTAAAGCATGATGCTTCCTGGACAATTGTAGAATAAGGTTTGAATAGCCCCACAGTATTTCTCATGCCTACAATACTAATGTATAAAAATTTCTCTGAAAGATATACCTCAAGCAACTTGGAGAATTTTCCCTATTGCATATTGTGCTTAGGGTGGCAATGTTCACTTATATTCACTCCTTGGAACCTTAGCCCTACACTGCGTTGACAGCTTGTCAGCAGTAAATCTAGTCAAGGAGGGTTTTCCCTTTGGAAAACGTCACACAGCTTGTGTCGCTTGTGAGGAAGAAAGAAAAATATAGCAAACTTACTTCATCCAATTAACAAAGACGTGTAGGTTGTCTTGTGCAGCTGGGCAAGTGACAATGGAGGAAGTTAATTTTATGGTCTGTGAAAGCCTCTCATTTGTGCTGACAAACTCAGGAACTCCAAAGAATACTATAAACTCTCTCCAAACCATTTCCAGTTTCTTTGCTTTGATAATTGTAGCAATGAAAAAAAAAACTCTTTCCTTGTGTAAGTAGGAATGGTTCAGTATTTGTATCAACACATTAGACATTACTCAATAATTCATAGTTTGTCAGCATGGATCTTAATAGAATATTTAGGTTTATATCTTTCTCTTTGGCATTTAGACCTGTTGTATGGTGTTACACAAGAGGTATTAAACCTTTAGTTGTAAAAATGTTGGAATAAGTATAAAATCTAATACTTCTAGGCTGTGAATGCAAGTTAGTTCACTGTATAGTGGCTCAGTTTTCTCATACATAGATGATTTTAATAGTCTAATATTTTTGTTGTCATAAGATCATTTTGAGGATCTCCGTATAACCATTTGTGAAGTTGTAAAATCCAAAGTGTCATATCAATATAGGTGTATATACAGTTTTGCCACATTACTATTGTCAGTGAAATATTGCTCCCAATTAGTTGCAATCACTTAGGAAATAGAATCTTACATCTTTACTGTGATTAATGAGCCATTTTCACACAGATGTGTACTTAGAATTTTGCCATACTTTATGATCAGGCTTTATTTTTACCCATTTTACTGATAAGAAAAGTGAGATGCAAAAGTCTTCAGAGACTTTTCTCAATAATACTAATCAAGTCTCAAGATTCTGTGGTACTTTAATCCAAATTTACTATTTTCTGCTTCTACCATGCTATTTTAAATAGGGTCATTGAGGGACACCATCTGTTCAGATGATATTTGGGCAAATCCCTGAATGAAGGGAGGCAGCAAGCCACACCAAGGTGTGGGCAAAGGGCACTCCAGGGTGAAGAAACAGCAAATGGAAAGTTCCTGAGTCAGGGAAGAATTGTTGTCTTCAAGGAATACCAGTAAGTCTAGTCTAGTGTTACTGAAGTCAAATGAATGAAAAAGTAGAAAGAGAGAAAGTCAAAGAAGTTGTTTATGAAATCCACAGACCAAGTAAATGTTTGAATTATATTCTAAGAGTGGTGAAATGCCATTGATGTCTAAATAGGGAAGCAACATGATCTATCTGATATTTGAAGTAGAAAGTGAAAGCAGGAACAATACTGGCAGGATAAGGGTAGACTAGAGCTTGGACTAGGATGACAGAAGTTGGGATAACAAAGAATAAACAGATTTGGATGATATTTTTGAGTGATGCCAACAATTATATTTATTTGTTGAAAGTAAGGATTGAGAGAAAGTGTAATAAAAAATGTCTCAGGTTTTTGGTCTGAGCAACAGTGCTAATGGTGGGGGAGACTTAGGAAGAAGTGAGTTTGGAGGTAAAAATATTTGGGCTTTCATATATTAAGTTTGAAGTGCTTAGACAGCCAAGTGAGGAGGTTGAATATTCATACGGATGTAAGTGTTCTGAGCTCAGATAATAAAAACAACAACAAAGAAAAACTCATATAACCCTTGCTACATGCCATTAACTCATGTCATGGTTGATATTGCTTTGTATAAGAGGTCTGGCTGCAGGGTGTCAGAATACCTGAGAAATCATAGCTTAAGCAAAGAAGCTATCTAATAACTCCATATAACAATATATTTTCAAGGACTTGGTTCCAAGTTGGATTGTTTTTGATGATATCGAGTATCTAGACTTCTACTAATTTCTGTTCTGCCATGTTGAACATGTTGATTTTTTTCTTTAAGCTTATTGTCTGATGGCCACATCAGCTTCAAGAAGTAAGCTTTCACATTTGCGTTCAAAGCAGGATGAATGGGCCAAGCCAATCAAGCAGGGGCTTTTCTTTATCAGAGAGGAAATTCATCCCTAAGGGGGCTCTGATCAGACTGATGTATCCTTGTTTTTTATTGGACTAATTTTTAATTTTTCCAAAGAATTAATGGAATAAATTACCTCTTTTCACTTTCCTTTCACTGCCTTTAATCAGGGATTTACAGTTGATATCTTATGGGAGGCAACTAAGAGGGAAATTATGTATTGGGTTAAAACATAGAGTTGAAAACACTAAATCAAAAATGACAGTCACAATCTCTTACCATATCCTACGGAGTGTATTTGTGGTTAGTGGATAAGTGTGTATGGATATGTGATTACATGTGTTTGTGACTATCACTTAGAAATTACTTTTAATGAAATGCCTCAAAACTCTGGAAACAAAATTAGAATAAACCGTACCTTTATCTCAAGATTCATATCACACAGCTGATCTTTGCCAACTTCCCTGTTACAGGAGAATATTAACAGTGGAAAAATCTATAGATAACAATTAAATATGAAGGTACCTGCAATTTGTTTTGTAAGAGATGTAAGACACTGGAGATACCAAGATAATTTTTTTCCTCGATATAATCACTATTAGTTGTAATTTGTTTTAACTGCATACTTCTCTTGCTTTCCAAGTTAGGCATTTTAAAATTAAAAATTGATTCTGTAAAACTCATCACCATACGATAAATGTGGCTCTTTTGCCTCAGCTGCTTTTATAACCAGGGAAGCAAATAGCTAAGTTAATGAAGAAGTTTAAGGAGGAGGGAAATTTTCAAAGAAAAGTAATTAGAAGCAGTTCCCTTTGGACGTGTTCCTAATATTTAATACAGGAAACCTTCAGTAATGTTTTAAGATTCACAGAAATTATCATGATGTAGGGTAGCTCAATATCAGACTTAGCATGGAACTTTTCACATAGTAGACAGAATGCATGTTACTGATTTTTATTACAGTCAGCATGATATATAGCAAATGGATTGATTGGCATTTTTTTTTTTTTTTTTTTTTTTTTTTTTTTTTTTTTTTGGG
>NW_006795410.1:664105-697081 GCF_000442215.2 Lipotes vexillifer
TGGGCTCTTCCCGGACCGGGCCCCGACCCCGTGTCCCCTGCATCGGCAGGCGGACTCTCAACCACTGCGCCACCAGGGAAGCCCTGATTGGCATTTTAATATTTCTTCTGCTGTTTTTGGCATGCTATTCATGGCATGATATTCTTGTCTGATATTCTTGTCACATTCTGAAGTTCAGAGAGGTGAATTAATTAGTTGAGGTCACACATTAGCAGAACAAGAAAAAAACTTCATTTTCTGACCCTGAGGTCAGCATTGAGGTTGGTAAAAGCCAGCTAGTGATGTTTTTCCTGCTCAAGATTTACCTGAATATTAGGTCATTTTGAAGAATGATTTTGAGGATAAAGAGACTCCAAAAGAGGGGTGCTCATTCTCTTAGCTTGGCATCTTTTTTGAAAATCAACGCATCTGCATGTTTGGGTCTATTTCTGGATACTCTAGTTTGTTCCATTGATCCATATATCTGTCCTTAGGCCAATACTCCATTGTTTTGATTATTATAGTATTATTGTAAGTTTCAAAGTCTAGTAGTGTAGGTCATACAAGTTTGCTTTACCTTCACATTGCTTTCACTGTTCTAGGTCATTTGCATTTCTGTTTTTAAAATCAACTTTTCAATTTCTATAAACAAGTTTTCTAGACTTTATATTGAGATTTCATAGACTTTATAGATCACTTTGAAGAGATTTTACATTTTATTAATATTGATGCTTCCAATCCATGAATGTGTAATATTTCTCTATTTATTTAGGTTTTTGTTGATTTCTCTAATTCTCTGTAGCTGAAGAACACTGTCTACCAAAAAAAAAAAAAAAAATCAGGCACTCTAACCTATATATTAAGACACTAACTTCTGCTTAAAAATTCTGTGGTACCTCTCACTCTTTTTCTCTGCTATAAGAAGGGGTATATTGCAACTATTTGTGATGTGAAACAATCACTGGTTTTCAAGATATCTGCACACATAAAGTAGGCTGAGAAAACTGCTCAAATCTCAAGAAGGTGTTGTTCTTCTAGACAAAGGCTGCTCCCACAGCCTGTTTCCTGGAATGAAAACTCATATGGAGCAGAGACAAAAGAAAGCCACAGCAGCCAGAGTCTGTGAATAAGAAAGTTTATTATTGTAGATCACTGAAGTTTTTGTGCTGTTTATTACATAGCAAAGCTGACTGTTATACAAAAAGTGGTACCAGAAATAAATGCTGCCCTAACAAAATACCCCAAACTATATCATTAGAAATGTGTAGCAGGTCAGTGATGGAAAGTTTTTGGAGTGTGGAAAAAATGTCAATAAATATCAGTGGAGGTAAAGATTTGGTACACTTAAGGTATAGAGAACTTAGGCAAACAATGTACTGAATAAATTTGTGGATTTAGGGGAATGGGTTTTGTGATACATAATTTTACTATGGTTTTTGTTTACTAGCTGTGTTAGGCAAGTACTACAAGACAAGCACTACTACATGTGCTTAGAAGAGAACTGGTCCATTTGTAGGCAGGGATGTAAGGGAAAAAAGAACCCAGAAATTCTCAATCTTGTAAAGCTAAGATTTGCAACCCCTACTCATGTCCAGTAGGTTAAAGAACAAACAGAGAAATTATTCAAAGAATCAGACTCAGTCTCAAGGCATAAACCAAATCGATGTTATAGCCACGATTCCCTTTGTCAAGATATCTCTATAGTTTAATATGGACCGTAATACATCTTTTTAGCTGGACATTATGGCTCCAGAAGAAGGGATTAAAAGTGTTCTTACAAAGAAGTTTTTTGGTATGGAGAGATAACAGTATACGAAAAGTACTGTAGATGTGGATAATAGTGCAAGCAGTTGACTGAAATCAAACCTGAATTAAGAGAGATTGTGACTGTTTCTGATGTGAAACAACATTGGTTTTCAAAACATCTGCAGGAATAAAGAAGGCTGAAAAACTGCTCGATTTCCAAGGAGGTCATGTTTTTCATTGCATTCTTTAGATTTGGACAAGGAGGAAACTGAAAAAGAAAGGAACCCTCTGAGGGAGACTAAAGAATCATGGAGAATAATAAGCTGTGAAGTCAGTTATAGGAAGCATGACCGGGCCCGATCAAGGGCACATTACCAAGCTTCAAGGTAAGAAGTTTAATGATATTTGCCCAATGACCTCTAAGCAGTTTTCTTTCTTCTCTTTTTTAGCATGAGGTATGCATTAGTGTGGCGGGGAGGGGAAAAATTATCTTTTTAGTTACAGGTCTCTGGACCAAAACGAGCTATATGCGAATCTGATGTAAAAGTTATTATGAGTCCTAGATTTCAAAGCTGAGCACATGATGGGATGAAATTTTAGGGTATCTTTCTTGGGAAAATAAATAGAATATTTTGCATGCACAAATGAGAAAAGTAAATATATGTGATCAAGACAGAAGTCTTTGATAGATATCAGAAGCTCTTAGAGACATAATAAGTTCTTGCCTTCCCTTTTGCTCTTTGGTCTGTTGACCTAAAACAAATAAACTGCCGGTTATTTCTTCAGCAAAAATGGGTTTATTCCAGATCAACACATAATTACAATTCAGAGTCTGCAAACATGGTGAACCACATGCAAGTCCCCCACAAAAATGAATGGAGAATCTTTTAAAGAGGGGAAAAGGAAGTTGGGAGGGCTGTAGTAAACAAAGAGTTCACGGCTTTTCATTGCCTGAGTTGCGATCGTCTCTTATTGGCTGGGCTGTTGCCAGGCAAGAAGAGGGAGTCTTTTTTCTTTCTACTGGGCTCTACTACTGTAGGACATGAGAGTTCCCCATTCTGGTCTCCTGACTCTATCTACTTGAGGTTTCTGTTCATTAATTTTTTACATTTCCCCATTTTAATCAAGATTTTTTTCTGATAGCATTGCTGATCAAGAGTTAGGTTTTCTGGTTTCAGGGGCTTTTTGTCCCTCAATGTCAGAAATAGCCTTTCCTAGATATAGTGTCACATTGGAGGGAAAGTGCGCAGATTTGAAACCTATTGTGGTCACATTTGAGTAAAATGGAGGAGTAGAGGAGTAGAACTCGCAGGCACCTTTTCTCTAAAGTCCATAATTTATGAAGATCATAGTCACTGGAAATCATCTGAAGCATTATGTCATCATCAAAGGCAGACAAACTCTAACAGGCCTGGTCCAAATATCTTGGGAAAGCTGTCTTATCAGGTATCACCTGCTTCAATTCTGAGAAATCTTTACTTTCAGATCACCAGATGATGTGCAGGTCCAATCAGGGTTTAGTGTGTTCTTAGGTGTGTCACCTAAGAACCTAAGAGTAGACACTTGAATCCAAGAGTCTATTACTTGAATTTGGTGGCACAAGGGTTGGTTAGCAGTGCCTGATGGGGGCATTTTTAGCCAGGTTGAAGATAGTACTTGTTGAGGTGTCTTTTCTAATAGGCAAAATCTCCAGGTTGCAAGGTATGATACTTAAGGTATGCATCTCCTGAGAGTGTACTGTGAAAAGATTGCTCTAGCAAAACATGGTTATTTTTTTAATAGAACCAATTAGGCCCTCGCAAGATTGAAATATCTCTCCTTTTGTCAGCTGTGCATCAAAAGGGGCAGGAGCCAAGTGCACTGGGTGTCCTGTGACTATCTCAAAGGGTAAAAGTTTATGACTTCCAAAAGGGGTGGATCTAAGATTTAGAGGAACCAACAGCAAAGCCTTTAGCTAAGTGTATGGAGTGCCTCTACAAATTTCGCCAGTAGAGTCTTATTAATGTCATTTGTGCATTCAACTAAACCAGAGAATTGAGGGTGGTTACCTCACACAAACAGTGAAAGTGTTGTAAAACCGGACAAACAACACAGACTTGTTGAAGCACCTGACCAGTAAAATGGGTTCCATGGTCACTGTGAAATTCAAGAGGAGTTCCCCAGGTAGGGATAATCTTTTCCAAAAGGACTTTAGCCACAGAGGACACAGTAACCTGTCTGCAAGGGAAGGCTTCAGTCCAGTGTGAAAACATGCAGAGCATGGCTAAAACATATTTATATCTGTGAGATGGAGGAAGTTGCATGAACTCCATTTGCTAGACCTCAAATGGTCCATTAGTTCAAAATGCCCAAGAGCAGTGTGAGCAGGCTTCCTGGGTTGTACTTTGGACAAGTGGGACAAGTGAGGTATGCACTTTTTGCAGCCTTGTAAATGTTTCCCACCAATATTGATTCATGAAGGTGATCATTTTGTGAGAAGACCAGTGGCTCCATGCATGTACAGTGGTGACTAGTGGGAATATGAGTTTCCTATAAAACTGGGCTGTTATTTTGTCCAAACCAGAGCTTTTGCCTTTTATCAAACCAACAGTTGTTGAATTTCCGATCTTGATTTTCCTTCTCTGAGGCCAATAATTGAGCTTTTTTAACTAGTTTTTCTAAGTTATGATTTGGGGAAATATCACTTTGGACCATGACAGAGTTTTGGCTGCTGTTGATTTCTTTAAGTGCAGCATTCCTTGTGGAGGTGTCAGCAAGGTGATCTTCCTTAGCTTCCAGAGAGTCACATTTAGAATGTCCTGGAACCTTAATAATAGCCAAAGCAACAGGTAAAAGTATTGCATAACACAATTCCTGAAATGAGGCCATTTTAAATTTTATTTCCGCTAGAAGTAAGGAGGCCACGTTGCTTCTACAACATTCCAAAATCATGAGCTACTCTGAAAGCATATCTGCTATTGGTATAAATATTGGCAGTTTTGCCCTTGGCTAAAGTACAAGCCCATGTGAGAGTGTGTAATTCAGCCTGTTGAGCCAAAGTAGACATAGGTAAATGTGTTGCCTAAACAACATTAAAAGGAGTTGTGATAGCATACCCAGCACCATATTTGCCATTGTCACTTTTTAAATAAGAACCATCAGTTAATCATGAGAAATCAATTGATGGTAGGGAGGGGGAGGGGAGAGTAGCAGGATTAAAGTTATTACAATGTAAAAGAATTATGTGGGGGGCTTCCCTGGTGGCACAGTGGTTGAGAGTCCGCCTGCCGATGCAGGGGACGCGGGTTCGTGCCCCGGTCCGGGAGGATCCCACGTGCCGCGGATCGGCTGGGCCTGTGAGACGTGGCCGCTGGGCCTGCGCGTCCAGAGCCTGTGCTCTGCAGTGGGAGAGGCCACAGCGGGTAGAGGCCCGTGTACCGCAAAAAAAAAAAAAAAAAAGAATTATGTGAAGAGCAGTTAAGAAAAGAACTTCATAGGAGGTGAGGTAGCTGACTGAAAAATGTTGAGTTGATAGGAATTCAGAAGGGCTTCTACTGTACCAAATGGTTAAAGGAGATGCCACAATGATTTTCTTGGTGGCCTTTCCCGAAAGGTCAGTGGCCATTATGGCTCTAAAGCAAGGGGGTATTCCTGCACCACAGGGTCCAGTTGCTGGTTATAATACACCATGGGTTGATGATAATCCACCTGTTTTGTGTGAGTACACCAAGGGCGTTCCCTTCCTTTTCATATACAAAAAGGAAAAAGGGAATCTGATAATTGAGATGTCCAAGGATTCCTCAAACTCTCCTTTAAAGACTTGAAGGCTATGCATCTGGTAATTCCCATGAAATTAGTTCAAGGTTGTTGTTCTTTTGTATAGCATACAGAGGTTTGGCCATAAGACAGAACTTTGGAATCCAATTTCAGCAATAAACAACTAGCCCTAGAAAAACTCAAGTTGACACTTAATTAGGGATTTTGGGAAACTTAGGACACCATGAAGCCTATCTGGGTCTAGATATAACCCTTGTTCTAATATCAGATGCACTACAAATCAAACCTGGGTTTGGAAAAACTACAATTTTTCTTTGGTGACCTTTTGTCCCTTTAAGGCTAAAAGCTTTAGCTAGTGGATTCTGTCTTCCAGGGAGGAGGCTTGAAAAGGAGCTGAAAAAAGCAAATCATCCACATACCTCAACAAAGTAGAACCTCTAGGGAACTTTATATCATCCAGATCAGCCTTCAGGATTTGTGAGAAATAAGAAGGCTTCTCAATAAAACCCTGAGGCATTACTGTCTAAGTGAACTGGTTTTCTCCCCAAGTGAGGAAAAAAAGGTATCAGCTAGCTTCATCAACTGGAATACTAAAGAATGCACTGCATAAATCAATTACAGTAAAGAATTTGCTTCCAGTGGGAGTGAATATTAGTATCTTATGAGGGTTAGGAACAACAGGGTGTCAAGGAGTAACGTTGTTTATTGCTCAGAGATCCTGGACAAACCTTCAACCTCAGCGCTTAGCTTTTCTCACCTGTAAAGTAAGAGTATTACATGGACTTGTACAAGGGATAATGAAGACTTGAGCCTTTGAGACTTATATTCTTCTATTATGGGTTTTATGCCTTGAAGAGCTTTTTTACTTTTAGGATATTAATTAAATATGGGAAGAGGTTTTGAGGGATCTATTTGAATCTTGATAGGAGGTGCACTGCAGATTTTGCCTCTATAAGTTGAAGATTTTGCCCATAAGGAAAGTAGTAGTTGATTCAATTGGGGCAAATGATTAGTGTTTCCAGAATCAGGTCTAATACCATCATAGACGGAGCAAGTAAAAGATATCGAAGGGTCATTTAATTCACCTGATCGGCTACTTTGGTGACTGCTGTAAAATTTCTAGAATGTTTCTCCCTTTTGTGTGAAAGAAATTCTGGCATTATTTTTCTCTACTAAGTCTTGGTCTAGTAAATGGATAGGGGCCAAGGAACCAAGGAGAAAAGGGTGAGTATATCTTAAAGGGCCTAAGCAAAAGGGAATCTGTTCAGAGACAGGGATATTTTGAGTTTCATTAGAGATCCCCACTATTTGCACTGTCTTAGTACCCTGAGGCAGGGCTTGTTTTATGGTAGTGGGGTAAAGCACTGGAGAGTGTGGCTTCACTGTTAATTAGAACTGGAAGAGATTCATCCCCAACCTTGGAGAAATGTTTCTCCAAGCCAGTTAAAAGGGAGGATTAGGGAAGAGCCCTTGTAGTTCCTCAGAGCCCTGTTACTGAGAATTGAGAAGACATTGGAAAGGCTGGTTAGAAGTTTGGAGGCACCTAAAGCAGTTAAATTTGTAACAATCTCTGTTCTAACGTCCTGACTCTTTGCAATAATAGTAGAAACTTGGTGGCTTTTGGTTTCTTTTATGGACATTCATTTGCTGGAGTTGAAGATTAAGAATTTCAGTTGAGTTGACGATTAAGAATTTTAGCTGTCTTCCCTTTAGGTAACTCATCTAGAGTGAGAGAAAGCTGATTTTTCAGATTAACTAAATCTGGAGTGGACGTAGTTTCCCTTCCCATCACGGTCCTTTTTACTAAAACAAAATTTCCCAATTCAGCGCATTGATAAACGTTGGGTTAAAACATACCCAGCTGGAATCAACATCTGAAGGAAGACCGAATTTTCCTTTAAAATAATTTTAAGTCTATATTAATAGTCATGAATAGGTTCAGATTTTTGTGTGCAAGACTGAATTTTGTTCCAACCAACGGGCTTTGAAAAAGCCACAGGAATTGCCTAATGAAGTCACTTAGGGATTGTCTGAGCCTGATCATATAATAAATTAGCAGGCTGGACTCCCAGTTATAATTCTAGAGATCTTTCAGGATTTTCCCAATTAGCGGTTTTCATCCAATGCTGGGCTTGGACTTTACTGACAAGCATTTGAACTAGCTGATATAAGTCAGAGAAACCAGATTGATAAGTTCGAATGGCTATTAAGTTCTTCAGCAAATCTGTGAGGATCTTCAGTTAGGTTGGGAAATTCTTTGGCTATGGCTCACAATTCAGCTTTAGTCCAAGGAGTATGAGAAATTAAGGGCTTAGCTTCTGGATCCTCAGAAGGCTTAATTTTAAAGAAACTAATAGGTTCTAATAGGTTCACAGGAAAAGGGGATGGGGAGAATTTCAGGAAAAATGGGAGGTTTGGGGAGAGAATTAATACGGGGGAACTGAGGTCATAGAGGAGGTTCAGGTAGCATAGAGAGAAAGGAGAAAAGTGGAGCTGAGGAAGAGAGAGAAGATGGTGCTAGTATTGGAGCCTGGACAAAGAAGCCAGGAAAGAAGGGCATGAGCCTTCAGAAGACATTTTATCTTGCTTTAACTGTTTGTTTGCCTCAGTTAATATCAAAATCTTATTTTGCAGAGAGGCAGTTTTAGGCTCCTGATAATGTTGGAAGCCTCAAAATACCAATCAAAATAGGTGTTCCATTCAGTTTTGGGAGTCTTTAGAGCTATGGTTGTCCAAGTCAGTTTTAAGAAAATTAAGTTTGAGGGTTTCAAAAGTTCTTCATCATGGCCATTAGCACTCTAAATTGCCTTTGATCAAATGGACCTTTTAGATATAAATGTTCATAAAGAAGGATCACTGTTTTTAAACATAAAATTAGCTGTGGTCCCTGGGGGAGGGGGCACTCCCTGAAAATATTTGAAGAAGCAGAATCTATTCTCAGAGGTTTTTCTCTAGAGTAAAAGCATAATTTTAAAACAGTCTAAACAGCTCAAACAGTTCAAATAGCTCAAACAGTTTAAACAGCCCACATGCCTAATACCTGCCAGTTCTAAGGGAATAGTATGTTTGCAGAGGAGCCAGGCCAAAGGCTTCTCAGCACATTTCTAATAGAAAAGTCACTATTCCAAAGGAATGGACAAAAGGCTGAACCAGCACAGTTCCACTGAAACAGCCCCTGTTTCAAAAGGAATGGGTTGTAGATTAGACAGTTCCAGTTGGAATAGTATGATTTAAAAATTAGGCTGAGGTGCCAAGTGAGCACTTGTATACACAAGGCCTTACCCAGAAAAGAAAAAACTTTAAAATAGATTCCCCCCAAAAGCCTAAAGAGCTTCATAAGGCAAAGAGGGTAGAAGCTCAGATCCAGGAGAAAAACTTGCCCTTAAACCCCAGGGTTGGTGAGAAAAGCAGAGAGGAACAATGGGTTCAATGTGCTACCACACCCTTTGCTCACCAGCCTCAGAGTCCTTGGGGGTCTTCTCTTGATCCCCATATGGGCCACCAAAATATTGACCTAAAACAAATAGCCTGCCAGTTGTTTCTCCAGCAAAAATGGGTTTATACCAGATCAATAAAGAATTGCAATTTGGAGTCTGTAAGCATGGTGAGCCATGAGCAAATTCCAGAAAAAATGGAGAAGAAATTGCTTTTACAGAGCGGAATGGGAAGTTGGGAGTGCTATAATAAAGTGAGAGTTTATACCTTTTCATTGATTGAGTTGTGATAGTCTCATTGTTGAGCTCTTGGCAGGAAAAAAGAGGAAGTCTTTCTTTTTCCTGTTGGGTTCTGCAATTGTCATAGGGTGTGAAAACTCCACATCTCCATTCTGGCCTCCCGACTATTTAACTGAAGATTCTGTTTATTAATTTTTTTTACTGGTCCTCTTGCAAGAGGATGTACCAATACATGGCCCCTATGGGCGAAGAGCCTTCAGCCTAGATTCCAGGATAAGAAAACTCAAGGGGCAGAGATGAAGCATATCCACAGACTGGAGCAAACCACGGATGAATCATAGGCCACATGTCCATGAATTGAGAAATAATCCTTTGATTTTGTAAAGGCTACAAATAGAGAAAATGCTCCCATCACAAAACCATTTTTCCCCTTATATTTCAATAGAAAGCAAGATTTTTTTGAGACCCACCATCTTTAAGGAATGGAGTTTGTGCTATTTGAAATAGATATATAAATATAAATAAATATATATTTATAATTTGTAATACAATCCAGGACACATATCACCTTAGATCCTATGTAGGAGCAGAAAAAAGAACCCATATTCAGTACTGCAAGAAAAACCTTTTGCAAATCAGTCTCTCTGGACTTCAGATTCTTCATCTGTCAAATAGAAATATAGACCCTGTCCAATAATACTGGAGGATTTTTTCAAGATTCAAAAAGATAAGAAGTGTCAAAATATTTTATGAGACTTAAATTAGCATGCAAATTTTGTTGTGTGAAATTGAAAAGATATATTCCTAAACAACACCGAGACCAGGGAGAACCATTTTCTCTTTAAAAATGAAATAGTTGGGGCTTCCCTGGTGGCTCAGTGGTTGAGAGTCCGCCTGACGATGCAAGGGATGTGGGTTCGCGCCCTGGTCCGGGAATGTCCCACATGCCGCGGAGCGGCTAGGCCTGTGAGCCATGGCTGCTGAGCCTGCGCATCCGGAGCCTGTGCTCCGCAACGGGAGAGGCCACACAGTGAGAGGCCCGCATACCGCAAAAAAAAAAAAAAGAAAAAGAAATAGTTGTTTGCATTTAACGTGGAGAATGTGTTTGTTACACACACATTCAGATATACAATTTACACAAGAAAATCACAAAGGAAAGCATATACTTGCACAAATGAAACCCTGAGTTTCTGTGTATTCATTAGCTCATGCCTTCAGTAGAGAACAATTAAATGTAAACAGTGAAAATCCTGTGGATTTGATCATCTTTAAATATACAGAAATTGATATTCATACAAGGATTGTTTGCTAAAATTGTTTAATGGTTAGTGGACCAAACTTCTTTCATCACTTTCTGAATATGACTTTATTTTCTTGGGAGGAAAAATATTGGAAGAGAGGTGAAGTTTTAAATTATACCTTCTAAAATCCTTTACTAACAGTTTATATGCAATTACAATGAAAAGAGAGACTTTTATTTAAACCTTCATTATGTTGCATCGTGTGAAGAGAAGCGAATTCCAGTTATATGTTGAATACTGAGCCAATCTAGGTGTTTATGGATATTGGCTCATTTAATTTGCCATTAAGCATTTTTAAAATGTGTGGAAATTTTGTAGGCACATCAACCTACTGTATATTTTTGTAATGAGAAGATAGAAAGAGTGACAATGCTTTTCCCATCAGGTAATAATTTCTTTAACTGCAATCTATTAATACAACTCATTAAAAAATGTTTATCAGATGACTGGTATGTCAGTTGTTCTGCTAGGTGCTGGGGTGTCTAGAAGAAAGATTCAATCCCTTGTCAAGGAAAAGTAACCATGCCTCCATGGATTTTAGAGTCTCACGATGAATGATGGATATTGATTTTAAAAATCACATAAATGCATATGATTAGAAAAAGTGTAATAAAAACTACAAAGAAAAAATACAGGGTCCTTTAAGAACATGTACTAGAGTCCCTGGTCTGATATAGGGATGAATTTGAAGAGATTTTCCCTGAGGCAATGATATATGAAATGAGACCTGCTGGGTGAATAAAAGTTAAGTAGGTGAAGAATGAAAGAAGGAAACAGACTTCTAGGCAGGAAGAATAGCCTATGCAGAAAGTTGAAAACAGTAAAGAACTTAGTATCTTCAAGAGTGTGAAGAGGGCTGATGTGGCTGGAACTAGGGAGCAAGAGAGAAATTTGAAATGAGCCTGGAGAGTTGGAAAGAGGCTAGCTTTTACAGGGCCTTTAGGTGAGGTGAAGAATTTGGATTGGATTCTAAGGTGGGGAGATGTTTCAGACAAAAAGAATCATCTGTGCAAAGTTCCAGAACATGACAAAGATGACCTAGATGTGAAACTGCACAATGCATGAACTGAGGGCATTCTTGTTCGCTGATTAATTCCATTTCACATGTCAAACAATTATTTACACCTAATGTCTTCTAAAATATTTTGGACTTTTTGTATCCTCCTCTTCTAATCTCAGCACATTTATGAATTTATTTTCTTTTGTATTTTGTTGCTGTCATATTATTGGGTTTTTGAATTCTAAAGTAACCGAAGTCAACTTCTGCTTTGAAATTTTGCTGCATTGGGCCATCAGAACGTTCTTGAACTAATATCACACATTCTTTGATTTTCAAGTGTAATGTATGTAGGGCAAAGGACATGTTAATTTTTTTATTAAAAAAGAAATTACTGTAAAAAGTGACTTACAAAATGCTAAAACAGAAAATAACTTGGAAATATCAAGTCCATATTATCTTAATGAAAATTTGAGTGAGAGAAATGAAAATAAATAGTCCAAGAAAATAGATGTAATCACCACACTGAACAACATTTTAAATCCAACTTCTCCACCTTCTACCTCATCTCAGAGATAAAACTAAATTTTAAACGTATCGGCTTGCCCTTGGTTACACAAGTCACTAATAATAAATGTGGGATATTAGGGCTCGGTTGATTTATTTTTCTACATAATTTTGTGTGTCTCTTGAAATGATTTTCTAGATTTCAGAATCTATATTCCTAACTCAGAAAGGATGATTTTGGAATAGTAATATTCAGGCAGTAATATCCGGGAACCAAAGAACTAAATATCTGGCTTGGGGAAAGAGCAAACTAACAAGTATCATTTCAGTGTCTCTTAGAAAGTCCTGGGCTGGCAGGGGGAGAGGCAGAGAGTGTGAGGGTGCATTCTCTCTTTTCAGTATGGAAGAAAATCATTTTGGGAGAAATGTTACACGTTACAAGCTGTAAACAGTTATTCACACCTTAAGCAAATAAATGTGCAAGTTTTTCTGAGAGGTGAAGAAGAAAGCAAAGGGGTATTAGGAACATGGGGCAAGTAGCGTGTAAGAAGCTCCCTCAGATGCAGGAAGAAGCTGAAAAATATGAGCCTAAAAGTTCCCATTTCCTAACTTACCAGTGTTTCATTCAATATTAGAACAAGACATATTTTTTCAAATAGACTTTGTAGCTGGTCTATTCATACAGCACACCTTTTTGCTCTAGTACTCATTTCTTTCTTTTCATTATCATATGGCAGACTGTTACCCTAGCAACCCAAGTGTCAAATTTCACATGCAAACACCTGCACTCTTCAAGGAGAAGATCACACATTTGTTGTAGATAATAATCTGATCAGAAAAGATGACTTTACAAGTGTCTTTTTAGGGGGAGGCATATACTTGAGGGGGAAAAATAAAACAACCAAAAGTTGTAGAGAAGGAAAATTTAACCTTTATAAGTTAATTGGAAGCTAATTATTAAATGTTTACTTGCCAATTTTTTATTATGTATCTTGTTAATATAAATATAGGCCTACATATACTGGTATTTCCTAGTTCTTATCCAAACAATAACATATATGAATTTTATCCACCATTATATATTCATTTCAATGTATCCTAGAAATCATTTACATAGAAGTATGTAAAGATATTTTTCACTTCTTTTTGAAACTGGAATGCATGATTTTTAAGAGCTCTTCAAACTCTGACCCTTTATTAGAGTCATGGAAAGAAACTATATCTATCTATTGTTTGTGCTTATCTATCCTTTCTCTTTAAGCTTGTTTTTACAATATATTACTTCATTCAGCAGTTTCTTATATTGAACTCATAAAAATAGGAAGTGGGAAGTCTGTCTCTGAAACCTACATTCTTCCTTTTTTTTTTTTTTTCTGGTTATAAAGAAATTTCCCTCTATTTCAATCAACAATTACAGTCTGCCTACTATATTTTGGTCACCTGTTTAGGTACTAAGTATACAATAGTGACAAGCATGTTTGCTGCACTCAAGGTGCTTAAAATCTAGTATAGAGCAACAAATATGTTCACAGGGAAGACCAATAATGTGTTAAAATTTCTATTAACAATGCCTGCTGGCATTTGAGGATGATAATACCATATAACCTGAAATAATAAAAAGGGGATTGTTATGGGCTGAATGTTTGTGTCTCCCCCAAATTCATTAATGTCTAATGTGATAATATTTGGAGGTAGGGCACTTGGAAGGTGATTAGGCTGGAACTCTCATCAATATTATTAGTTCCCTTAGTAAAAGAGACCCACAGAGCTCTTTTGCCCTTTCCTTCATGTAAAGCTAGAGCTAGAAAACAGTCTGAGAATCAGGAAGTAGGCTTTCACTAGACACTGAATCAGTTGGCAACTTGATCTTGAACTTCTCAGCCTCCAGAACTGTAAGAAATAAATTTCTGTTATTGATATGCTACCCACTCTATGGTAATTTGTTACAGCAGCCTGAACTGACTAAAACAGAGATCAACTTATCCTTTCATACTGATAAAGACTTATTAGAGAATGGAGCTTGGATCAGATATGAAAATGTGCTTCTTAACTACCAATCTACTAAATAAATTGATTTATCCAAACACATCACAGTCTAAGAACTGATGTAGAAAGAGGATAAGAACCACTTCTTTCTATGTAAGGCAGGAAAGACCTATTCCTATGGGTATACTCCACCAGAGTAGAGTTATGTGCAAGAAGGGTGCTCTGAAATACAGTTAGCATGAAGGCTACAGCTCTTTATTTAACTCATTAATCAGATAAGGCATAGTGTCACCCTTGAAGAGAAGCAAATGAGAGATGAAGGAAGACTAAATGCTCTATATTGTAGATAACTGGAGAAGGGCATTAAACAAGGCATAAAGGTATAAAAGAGCATAATGGCATAATGTATTTGTGGAAAAGGAAGGGATTCCACATGGCTTTAGCCTCAATTGGTGGCATTCCAGTGTTGTATTAAATCACACAGTGGTACAGATCATTGGCATTAGAGATTTATGATCTCTATTCTTACTACGTTCTCAAAGCTGAAAATATTATTCCCTGAATCCTTGGATTTCTCCCTCCATCCTCCACATTTGTCTTTTCAACATGGCTTCATATTTTTCAAGAACATATTCTACCATTTCAAACGTTTTTCTACATTCCCTTCACAGAAAAAAAAAAATCATAAAACAAGATCTTCCTTAACTGCCTTTCCCCTCAATCCTAGACTTCCTGGTATTCTGCCATTCCTATTCCCATTCTGTATTTCCATTGTATTAGAAGAGTTGACTTTGTTCCTGACCAAGACTTATGCTATCACCTTTGTTATGGATCTCATCTCTTACCACCTTTGGAGTGTTTGGAAATATTATATTTTGTTCTTGATCTTCAAATACTACATTTTGTTCTTGGTCTTCTACCAAATTCTTGCCATGATTTTAAAAAGTGTTTTTACACATTTGTTCAATATTGTGTATAGAATTCATGCATTAAAGTACCTTCTCATATGAAATACATGGATTTGCAGGTTAAAGAGAAATTTTTAAAAATTCTCTTCCTTGAAACTGACAAAATAAAATCCCAGAGTGAAGAATAAGCATAAGGTTAGCAAGTGGTACCTAAAGGGAAAAAGCTTGTGGGGAATCTAGATTAGTCATAACCCTGACTAGGGGGCTTTAAATCTCATCAAGGATAGAAGCACTCTGGAACGGCAGATTAAGGACCTCAGAAAATCTGCTTCTCCATAAAAGCAATGAGAACATTGGCAAAATCTGTCAAAACTACTTTTTCAGAATTCTGGAAATTAATGAAATGCTTGAGACATTCCAAAGTGTTATTCAAGAAAAACAGCTGTGTTTCAGTAGTGACACTGAGCTTTGTGGTGTTTTTAACTTGCCCTAATTCTGTCCCCTTTCCCCAAATTTGTGGCAGCTTTGAAGATCAACAACATTACCAGCAGCCTAGCAGCCACAGGAGGAGATAGAACAGGTTTAAAAATCCCCCAAAGCCCCATCCCCAGAGAAGCATCACTATTTGACCTGTCTAGAAGCTCACTGAAGAGGTTTTCTCCTAGGGCTTTTCCTTATTTGACATCAGTCAGAACTCACACTGTGTGAACAGCTCTGTTGTCAGGGGATTTTCTGGAAACATTAAGGGGTGGTTTTTTAACATTGCAGCTGCCAGAGGCGGCACTACCAGTTAGGGCTAAAAAAGGTTGACTAAAAAGAGAAAAAAGTGAGGAATGAGATGTCCATAATGGGCTTTGAAGATATCTGCCATAATCTTGGGTATCTTGAAGACCACTTACATGAACAGGGCTGTCCATCTGCTCAGGAAAGGCCTGAGTAAGTACTAGCTTCTTACCTCATATGGAAATGCAAGGGACCCAGAACAGTAAAACATATATATATATATATTTATATATATTGGAAAAGAAGAAGAATTTTAGAGACTTACACTTCCTGATTCAAAACTTACTACAAAGCTACAGTAATCAGGACTATGTGGAACTGACAGAAGGACAGACATATAGATCAGTGAAATAAAATTGTAAGTCCAGAAATAAAGTCATACATTTATGATAAATTGCTTTTTATTTTTAATGACCTTTATTGTTTTCTTTCTAATTTTACAAGTAATACAAGTTCATTGCAGACAACTAGAAATGAATTAACAGCTGATTAGAGATTAGAAAAGAAAGTATTACGGAACATGAAGACATAGCAATACCAATAGAAGTTATCAAAGTGAAACACATGTATTTGGAGAGAATAATAATAAAGATCAGAGCATCAGTGAGCTGTTGGATGACTTCAATCAACCTAACAAACATTAAATTTGAATATTTAAATGAGAGGAGTGAGCGGTGGGGACAAAAATACTTGAAGAAATAAAGGCAAAACATTTTCAAAATAGAAGTCTGCAGATACAAGAGGCTAAATAAACTCTCATGGGGAAAAATGGCACATCATAATCTAGCTGTTCAAAATCACCAATGAAGAGAAAAATCTTAAAAGAAGGCAGAGAAGAAAACATATGTTACTTTACTCACAAAGGAGCAATGATAAGAATGATAGCAAATTTTACGTGGAAAATGAAACAAACGAGAAGACTGTGGACCACTGTCTTTTTGACTACTGAGAAAAAGAAACCATCAGCCTAAAATTCCATAAATAGAAAAATATGTTGAAAAAAAGGCAAAATAAAGGCATTTTTAGACATATAAAGTTGAAAGGGGGGAGACCTTCAAGATGGTGGAGGAGTAAGACATGGAGATCAACTTCCTCCCCACAAATACATAAGAAATACATCTACATGTGGAACAACTCCTACAAAACACAGACTGAATGCTGGCAGAAGACCTCAGACTTCCCAAAAGTCAAGAAACTGCCCACGTGCCTGGGTAGGGCAAAAGAAAAAAGAAAAAACAGAGACAAAAGAATAGGGATGGAACCTGCACCTCTGGGAGGGAACTGTGAAGGAGGAAAAATTTCCAAACACTAGGAAGCCCCTTCACTGGTGGAGAAAGGAGGTTGGGGGGGGGGTGTGGAGCTTCGGAGCCATGGAGGAGAGAGCAGCAACAGGGGTGCGGAAGGCAAAGCGGAGAGATTCCTGCACAGAAGATCAGTACCGAGCAGCACTCACCAGCCCGAGAGGCTTGTCTGCTCACCTGCAGGGGCAGGTGGGGGTTGGGAGCTCAGGCTCCAGCTTCGGAGGTCAGATCCCAGGGAAAGGACTGGGGTTGGCTGCCTGAACACAGCTTGAAGGGGGCTAGTGCACCACAGCGAGCCGGGAGGGAGTCTGGGAAAAAGTCTGGAACTGCCGAAGAGGCAAGAAACCATTGTTTCAGGATGCACAAGGAAAGGGGATTCAGAGCCCCACCTAAATGAGCTCCAGAGACGAGCGCAAGCCGCAGCTATCAGTGCGGACACCAGAGACAGGCATGAAACACTAAGGCTGCTATTGCAGCCACTAAGAACCCTGTGTGCAAGCACAGGTCACTATCCACACCTCCCCTTCCGGAGCCTGTGCAGCCTGCCACTTCCAGAGTCCTGTGATCCAGGGACAACTTCCCCATGAGAACACACAGCAGGCCTCAGGCTGTTGCAACATCATGCTGGCCTCTGCTGCCACAGACTCACCCCACATTCCATACCCATCTCTCACCCCAGCCTGAGTGAGGCGGAGCCCTTGAATCAGCTGCTGCTTTAACCCCATCCTGTCTGAGGTAAGAACAGGCGCCCTCAGATGACCTACATGAAGAGGCGGGGCCAAATCCAAAGCTGAACCCCAGGAGCTGTGCGAACGAAGAAGAGAAAGGGAAATCTCTCCCAGCAGCTTCAGGAGCAGTGGATTAAATCTCCACAATCAACTTGATGTACCCTGCATCTCTGGAATACCTGAATAGACAACAAATCATTCCAAAATTGAGGCAGTGGACTTTGGGAGCAACTGTAGACTTGGGGTTTGCTTTCTGTATCCAACTTGTTTCTGATTTTAAGTTTATTTTAGTTTAGTATTTAGCGCTTATTATCATTGGTAGATTTGTTTATTGATTTGGTACCTCTCGTCTTTTTTTTAAAATATAGGTATATATTTATTTCCTTTTTCTCTTTTTCGGAGTGTGTAGGTGTATGCTTTTTTGTGTAATATTTTCTGTATAGCTTTGTTTTTACCATATGTCCTAGGGTTCTGTTTGTCTGTTTTTTTGTTTTATTTTGTTTTTTTAGTATAATTTTTAGCATTTGCTATCATTGGTGGATTTGTTTCTTGGTTTGGTTGCTCTTTTCTTTCTTTCTTTCTTTCTTTTCCTTATTTTTTAATTACTTTCTAATTTTTAATAATTAAAAAAATTACTTTAATAACTTTACTTTCTTTTATTTTTCTTTCTTTCTTTCTTTCTTTTTTTCTCCCTTTTCTTCTGAGCCGTGCGGCTGACAGTGTCTTGGTGCTCCTTCCAGGTGTCAGCCCTGAGCCACTAAGGTGGGAGAGCCAAGCTCAGGACATTGGTCCATCAGAGACCTCCTGGCTCCACATAATATCAAATGGCAAAAGCTTTCCCAGAGATCTCCATCTCAATGCTAAGACCCAGCTCCACTCAATGACCAGCAAGCTACCATGCTGGGCAAACTCTGCCAAACAACTAGCAAGACAGGAACACAGCCCCACTCATTAGTAGAGAGGTGGCCTAAAATCATAAGTTCACAGACACCCCAAAACACACAACTGGACATAGACCTGCCCACCAAAAATACAAGATCCAGCCTCATCCAAAAGGACATAGGAACCAGTCCGCTTCACCAGGAAGCCTGCACAACCCACTGAACCAACCTTAGCCACTGAGGGCAGACACCAAAAACAACAGCAACTACAAACCTGCAGCCTAAGAAAAGGAGACCCCAAACACAGTAAGTTAAACAAAATGAGAAGAGAGAGAAACACACAGCACATGAAGCAGCAAGGCAAAAATCAGGCAGACCAAACAAATGAATAGGAAATAGGCAGTCACCTGAAAAATAATTCAGATTAACATAGTAAAGATGATTCAAAATCTTGGAAATAGAATGGAGAAAATACAAGAAACATTTAACAAGGACCTAGAAGAACTAAAGATCAAACAAACAATGATGAACAACAAAATGAATGAAATTAAAAATACTCGAGATGGGATCAATAGCAGAAGAACAGAGGCAGAAGAACAGATAAGTGACCTGGAAGATAAAATAGTGGAAATTACTATGGCAGAGCAGAATAAAGAAAAAAGAATGAAAAGAATTGAGGACAGTCTAAGGGACCTTTTCAACAACATTAAACACACCAACATTTGAATTATAGGGGCCCCAGAAGAAGAAGAGAAAAAGAAAGGGACTGAGGAAATATTTGAAGCGATTATAGTTGAAAACTTCCCTAATATGGGAAAGGAAATACTCAGTAGAGTCCAGGAAGTGCAGAGAGTCCCATACAGGATAACTCCAAGGAGAAACATGCCAAGACACATATAAATCAAACTATCCATAATTAAATACAAAGAAACAGTATTAAAAGCAGCAAGGGAAAAACACCAAATAATATACAAGGGAATCCCCATAAGGTTAACAGCTGATTTTTCAGCAGAAACTTTGCAGGCCAGCAGGGAGTTTCAGGACATATTTAAAGTGATGAAAGGGAAAAACCTAGAACCAAGATTACTCTACTGAGCAAGGATCTCATTCAGATTTGACAGAGAAATTAAAAACTTTACAGACATACAAAAGCTAGGAGAATTCAGCATCACCAAACCAGATTTACAACAAATGCTAAAGGAACTTCTCTAGGCAGGAAAAACAAAAGAAGGAAAAGACCTACAATAACAAACCCAAAACAATTAAGAAAATGGCAATAGGAACATATATATCAATAACTACCTTAAATGTAATGGATTAAATGCTCCAACCAAAAGATATAGACTGGCTAAATGGATACAAACATAAGATCTGTATATATGCTGTCTACAAGAGACCCACTTCAGACCGAGGGTCACATACAGACTGAAAGTGAAGGGATGGAAAAACATATTCCATGCAAATGGAAATCAAAAGAAAGCTGGAGTAGCAATACTCATATCAGACAAAAGAGACTTTAAAATAAAGACAATTACAAGAGACAAAGAAGGACACTACATAATGATCAAGGGATCAATCCAAGAAGATGATATAACAAATGTAAATATTTAGGCACCCAACATAGGAGCACCTCAATACATAAGGCAAATGCTAACAGACATAAAAGGGGAAATCGACAGTAACACAATAATAGTAGGGGACTTTAACACCCCACTTTCACCAATGGACAGATCATCCAAAATGAAAATAAATAAGGAAACACAAGCTTTAAATGATACATTAATCAAGATGGACTTAATTGATATTTACAGGACATTCCACCCCAAAACAACAATACACTTTCTTCTCAAGTGCTCATGGAACATTCTCCAGGATAGATCATATCTTGGGACAAAAATCGAGCCTTGGTAAATTTAAGAAAATTAAATCATATCACGCATCTTTCCCGACCACAACGCTATGAAACTAGATATCAATTACAGGACAAAAACTTAAAAAAACACAAACACATGGAGGCTAAACAATATGCTACTAAATAACCAAGAGATCAATGAAGAAATCAGAAAGGAAATCAAAAAATACCTAGAAACAAATGACAATGAAAACATGATGACCAAAAACTTATGGGATGCAGCAAAAGCAGTTCTAAGAGAGAAGTTTTTAGCATTGCAAGCCTACATCAAGAAACAAGAAAAATCTCAAACAACCTAATATTACACTTAAAGCAATTAGAGAAAGAAGAAAAAAAAAAAACCAAAGTTAGCAGAAGAAATCTTAAAGATCAGATCAGAAATAAATGAAAAAGAACTGAAGAAAACAATAGCAAAGGTCAATAAAACTAAAAGCTGGTTCTTTGAGGAGATAAACAAAATTGATAAACCATTAGCCATACTTAATCAAGAAAAAAGGGAGAAGACACAAATCAATAGAATTAGAAATGAAAAAGAAGAAGTAACAACTGACACTGCAGAAATACAAAGGATCGTGAGAGATTACTACAAGGAACTATATGCCAATAAAATGGACAACCTGGAAGAAATGGACAAATTCTCAGAAAAGCACAACCTTCTGAGACTGAACCAGAAAGAAAGAAAATATAAACAGACCAATCACAAGCACTGAAATTGAGAATGTGATTAAAATCTTCCAACCAACAAAAGCTCAGGACCAGATGGCTTCACAGGCTAATTCTTTCAAACATTCAGAGAAGAGCTAACAGCTATCCTTCTCAAACTCTTCCAAAATATAGCAGAGGGAGGAGCACTCCCAAACTCATTCTACGAGACCACGATCACCCTGATACCAAAAGCAGACAAAGATGTCACAAAGAAAGAAAACTACAGGCCAATATCACTTATGAACATAGATGCAAAAATCCTCAACAAAATACTAGCAAACAGAATCCAACAACACATTAAAAAGATTATACACCATGATCAAATGAGGTTTATCCCAGGGATGCAGGGATTCTTCAATGTATGCAAATCAATCAATGTGATACACCATATTAACAAATTGAAGGATAAAAACCATGTGATCATGTAAATAGATGCAGAAAAAGCTTTTGACAAAATTCAACACCCATTTATGATAAAAACCATCCTGAAAGTAGGCAGAGTGGGAACTTACCTGAACGTAATAAAGGCCATATATGACAAACCCACAGCCAACATTGTTCTCAATGGTGAAAATCTGAAACCATTTCCTCTAAGATCAGGAACAGGCCAAGGCTGTCCACTCTCACCACCATTATTTAACATAGCTTTGGAAGTTTTAGCCACAGCAATCAGAGAAGAAAAAGAAATAAAAGGAATCCAAATTGGAAAAGAAGAAGAAAAGCTCTCACTTTTTGCAGATGACATTATACTATATACAGAGAATGCTAAAGATACTACCAGGAAACTACTAGAGCAAATCAATGAATTTGGTAAAGTAGCAGGATACAAAATCAATGCACAGAAATCTCTTACATTCCTATACACTAATGATGAAATAATCTGAAAAAGAAATTAAGGAAAGACTCCCATTTACCATTGCAACAAAAAGAATGAAATACCTAGGAATAAACCTACCTAAGGAGGCAAAAGACCTGAATGCAGAAAACTATAAGACACTGATGAAAGAAAGTAAAGATTATACAAACAGAAGGTGAGATATACCATGTTCTTGGATTGAAAGAATTAACATTGTGAAAAGGACTCTATTCCCCAAGCAATCTACAGATTCAATGCAATCTCTGTCAAACTGCCAATGGCATTTTTCACAGAACTACAACAAAAAATTTCACAATTTGTATGGACACACAAAACATCCGAATAGCCAAAGCAATCTTGAGAAAGAAAAACGGAGCCGGGGGAATCCAGCTCCTGGACTTCAGACTATACTACAAAGCTACAGTAATAGAGACAGTGTGGTACTGGCCCAAAAACAGAAATATAGATCAGTGGAACAGGATAGAAAGCCCAGAGATAAATCCAGGCACACTTGGTCACCTTATTTTTGATAAAGGAGGCAAGAATATACAATGTAGAAAAGACAGTCTCTTCAACAAGTGGTGCTGGGAAAACTGGACAGCTACATGTAAAAGAATGAAATTAGAACACTCCCTAACACCATGCACAAAAATAAACTCAAAATGGAGTGTAGACCTAAATGTTAGGCCAGACACTAGAAAACTTAGAGGAAAGCATAGGCAGAACCCTCTATGACATAAGTCACAGCAAGATCCTTTTTTACACACCTCCTAGAGAAATGGAAATAAAAACAAAAATAAACAAGTGGGACCTAATGAAACTTATAAGGTTTTGCACAGCGAAGGAAACCATAAACAATACCAAAAGATAACCCTCAGAATGGGAGAAAATATTTGCAAATGAAGCAACTGACAAAGGATTAATCTCCAAAATTTACAAGCAGCTCATGTAGCTCAATATCAAAAAGACCAGCAACCCAATCTAAAAATGGGCTGAAGACCTAAATAGACATTTGTCCAAAGACGATATACAGATTGCCAACAAACACATGAAAGGATGCTCAACATTACTAATCATTAGAGAAGTGCAAATCACAACTACAATGAGGTATCACCTCACACCAGTCAGAATGGTCATTATCAAAAAATCTACAGACAGTAAGTGCTGGAGAGGGTGTGGAGAAAAGGGAAACCTCTTTCACTGTTGGTGGGAATGTAAATTGATACAGCCACTGTGGAGAACAGTATGGAGGTTCCTTAAAAAACTCAAAATAGAACTACCATATGACCCAGCCATCCTACTACTGGGTATATGCCCTGAGAAAACCATAATTTAAAAAGTGTCATGTACCACAATGTTCATTGCAGCTCTATTTACAATAGCCAGGACATGGAAACAACCTAAGTGTCCATCGACAGATGAATGGATAAAGAAGATATGGCACATATATACAATGGAATATCACTCAGCCATATAAAGAAACGAAACTGAGTTATTTGTAGTGAGGTGGATGGACCTAGAGACTGTCATACATAGTGAAATAAGTCCGAAAGAGAAAAACAAATACCGTATACTAACATGTATATATTGAATCTAAAAAAAAAAAAAAAGAAGGTTCTGAAGAACCTAGGGGCAGGACAGGAATAAAGATGCAGGTGGAGAGAATGGACTTGAAGACACAGGGAGGGGGAATCCAAAGCAGGGACAAAGTGAGAGAGTGGCATGGACATATATACACTACCAAATGTAAAATAGATAGCTAGTGGGAAGCAGCCACATAGCACAGGGAGATCAGCTTAGTGCTTTGTGACAACCTAGAGGGGTGGGATAGGGAGGATGGAAGGGGGACACAAGAGGGAGGAGTTATGGGGATATATGTATATGTATAGCTGATTCACGTTGTTATAAAGCAGAAACTAACACACCATTGTAAATCAATTATACTCCAATAAAGATGTTAAAATAAATAAATGGGAAATAATAAATTTGAACAGACTCATCATCATCAGACTTACACTATACAAAATATTAAGGTCCTCTGGTGAAAGGAAAATGATTCATAATTTTATTTATTTGTTTATTTTTTAAAATATTTATTTACTTGTTTATTGTTTATTTTATTTTTTTAGTTTGGCTGCACCGCGTCTTAGTTGCAGTATGCAGGATCTTTGCTGTGACATGCAAGTTTCTTGGTTGCAGCATGTGCACTTAGTTGTGGCATGTGAACTCTTAGTTGCAGCATGCATTTGTGTTCTAGTTCCCTGACCAGGGATGGAACCAGGGTGCCCTGCATTGGGAGCATGGATTCTTACCCACTGGACCACCAGGAAAGTCCCTACTTATTTATTTTTAAGTTCAATGACTTTCTTTCTCTCTTACCTATATTCTGCTAGTGAGATAATCCGTTTTTTACTTCAGATATTGTATTTTCCATTTGATTCTTTTATTTCTTTTCTATTTCTTTGCTAATATTTTCTCTCTTGTCATTTATTTCAAGTATATTTTCCTTTACCTCTTGGAGCACAGGTATAAAAGCTGTTCTAAAGCCTTTGATAATTCCAACCTCTAGGTCATTTCTCAGTTGGCATTTGTTGATTGTCTTTTGTCTTGGGAATGGATCACATTTTCCTGGTTCTTTGTTGAATACTTTTGAGTTAATCTTGGACATTGTGAATATGTAGTAGATATAATCCTCTGGAGAATGTTTCTGTTTTTATTTTAGCCAGTTATGTAAAGGTCATAATTTCTCCCTGGCCTTCTGTTGCACAAATCTCAGTTCAGTTTTTAAGCTTTTGCTTCACTGGATTGTGAATGCCCCATGCACATGTGGTCCAGCAGTTAAACTGAGAACTTGGTTTCTGCCCAGGATTAATTAGGGTCTCCCCTTTTTTAGATCTGTTCCTCTGAGGCTCTCCCCTCACTCTCTGGCCCACAAGCACTCCTTTTCCTGGTTCCCCTGGCTAGTAAGTTGTCAAGTTTCTATCTGAATTTTGCTTCAGAGCCACTAAAGAGCTCTATGACTAGGACTTAAATCTGGGGCGAAGCCATGAGAGGAAAAACAAAATTAAACTACACAAGAAACTCCTCCTGATGAGGGTCACACCTTCAAATTTTGTCCTTACTCTATAGTCAGCCTGTTTTTGTTTATTCTTCCACACTCTAAATTATTAATTTTATATTTTTTTCCAGAGTTTTTAGCTGTATTTGGCAAGAGAGATGGGCTCTAAGGTGCTCACTCTGCCACAGTGGAACTAGAACTCCTAAGAGTTTAAATTCCTTGATTGAGACTGCTTTGTGAATAAAAGTGACTAGAAGACTTTTAAAATGTTTTCTCAGTCTAACCAGAGTTATCACAGAATAGTGAATGTACAGTCACAGAATGATCACAGGAAAACAAAGGATGAGAAAGTTATAGTCCCATAAATACTTTATGAAATTTAAATGATAGAAATTAATAAACTAATGTTATAAATTGTTTATGTGAAATATATATGCATCCATAGTATAAAAAACATAAGACAGAATACACACCCACCTCAATGTTGATTATTCAGATGAACCTGAGATATACTGAGAGTCCTTAGTGGATACTAATGAGAAGATAGACTTGATGATTAACATCATATTAAATACAAAGAGGAGAGTGAGATTAAAACACCTAGTCAGTTCAAACATAGCCCCAAAATTGAAAGTCAGCGTTGCTGGTACTTTGAATTGCAGGTGACAATTTGCAATTAAGCAGCTTCTCTCAAAAGCAGTTCTATGTAATCTGCTGAAGGTGAGTAGCTGCAGCTTTTTGTTTAATGCTGTTGAATCACTCTCCTGAGTAATACTGACTAGTCCAAATAATGCTAACAGAAAAAGTGTTATTGAATATGAGGGTGAGAAGAAAGTTTTATAACACACATATACATATATGCAGTAAAACAGTGTAAAAATAATACAGGAAAGTGATAAACTAAAAGTAAAGTGCACGATTTAATTTTGCCATTACAATCATGGATGAGAAAGGGTAATGGGATCAGGAAGGATACACAGGAAATTCAAAGGCAATTTACTTTTCTTTAAATTGGAAGACTGTTCATTGTATTGTCATTCTTTATATCTCAAGTATATTGTTTAATATTGTTTTGTACCTATCAATTTTAATAAATGATTAAAAATAGAATGGGCTTAAGACATGAAGAGGCACTTCACAGAAGAGAAAATAAATGAACAATAAATATCAATAAAAAGGAAATACACTTAATCTTACTGGTAACCAGGGAAGTGCAACGTAAAACCTCAGGAAACCATTTTAAATCAATCACAGTAACAAAAATTTAAAAGTTGGGTTGTATCTTGAATTTTGAGAATGTAATACAACAGGAAGCCTCAAACACTGCAGATGGGAATGTAGACACACACTCCTTAGTTGGGAATTTCTTAGTATATCTAAAACGTACCAACTTTTAACACAATTATTTCACTCCTAGGAGTAAAAACTAGGTAAAGTTTTTCCCATGTACACTTAGCGATGTGGACAGTAATGCTCATAGTAACATTGTGTGAAGCAGTTAAATAAAATACTTGATATAACTCAAATGTTCATTATCAATAAAATAGATAGCACTACAGTATATTTATACAATATAGTCATAAACAGTAGAAAATATCAATGATTTACACCTATATATTTACATCTGTGAAAAATCCTTTTGTGCATAATAAAATAATTCATCTTATTATTACAGTGTTTTCAGTTTACAAACCACATTTACAATCATTGAACTTATTTTCATTTGATCCCCTTTATCATTTGAGATAGAGATATTATAGAGCTAATTCACCATTTTATAGATGACAAGACAGATGATTCAAGAATTTAAGTAATTTCTGCCAGGAGAAATATGAGTTAATTAATAGGAGTATGTAATGGTTACATTAACCCAGTAGAATGAGATAGTACATGAAACCAATTTTGCATTATTGTGTTAAATCCATTTTAGTCTTAATGTATTAATGTTTTGTACATTGTTGGATTCAGCTTGCTTGTTTTTTGTGGGTTTTTTAAGCTTTTGCTTCCCTGTTCATGAATAGGAGTGGCCAAATATATGGGGTTTCTCCTAGTTGTGTTTGTGCTATTGATTTCTGTCTTTATTGCATTGTGGTCAGAAAATATTATCTAAAATCTACCAAGTTTTTGAAATTTCTTGCCTAACACATGACCAATCTTTACTATGTTCAGTATAAGCTTGAAAAGAGTGCATAATTTCCAGTTTGTTTGGTGCAACATTCTCTATATGTAAATTATATAAAGTTTAATTTTTTATTGTACTTTTGAATCTTCTGTTGCTTTACTGAAATTTTTTCTGCTTGATGTATGCACTACTGAAATAGCTATGTTAAAAATCGCACTCTGTGATGCTGGGTTTTTTAATTTATCGGTATCGGGTATAAATTATTTGAGGCTGTGTTATTAGGTGATTTTGAATTTAAAATTATCACATTTTCTTGATTTATTGAAACTTTTGTCATTCCATAATGTTCTCCTTGGCCTCTGGCAATGCTTTTTTCTTTACAGCCTATGTTGTTATCCAGGCTACTCTAGCTTGCTTTTGATTAGCATTGATGTAGTATATATTTCTCTATTTAAAAATTTTATCTCATTTTCTTCCAGAGAAAGTAGTAAGGTGTTCTCATGAAGAGTGTAAAGACCTTAGAACAGAGCCTGGCATATATTAAGCGCTCACTAAATGATGAGACGCAGCATGCACAGAGGTTAAGAGCTTGGGATCTATAATCACATGTCCTGGGTTTGAAATCTTGCTCTGCCACATTTTATCATCTTGTATTATTCTGTGTGTTTACTGGGCTCACCTAGGCAGCTCTTCTGCTCCACATGACATTGATTGTACAAAATCACTTGGGGGGCTGCCCTGGGCTAGAACATCCAAGAAGCCTCATTCATGTGATTGTCAGGTAGGTAAGATTTATCTCGGACCACAGTCTGCACTGGACCTCTTCCTGCTGCTTGGGCTGTTCACACTAGCAACTGGGCTTTGCACAGAAGCATTCCAATTATGAGTGTTTCAGGGAGGAGGAAATGAGAGCTGATAGTTCCAAGGCTAAGCTTGGAATTTGCAAAATGTATCTTCTGCTGCCTCTATTGTTTAAGCAGCCTTAGAGCCAACCCAGATTCAATGGGAGGGGAAATAAAGCCACCTTTCAAAGAGAGAGTAATAAATAATTTGTAACAATATTTAATCCATCAAAATCCTGTTCACATTTGATTCTCATATATCTGGATTCATTTATACCAAATTTCCATGTCATAATATCATATGTCTTGCTTTTAATTGCCTTTTTCTACCTTCTTTCATGTCTTCCTTGAAACATCTGAATTCTTGCCTATTTTTAGAAGTTATGTACTCACTACCTATTATTTTAGAGATTACCTCATTACCTTTGCATGTGTCTACAAACCTAACAAAAATCTAACGCCAATGTCCCTAAACACATTAATTGTCCAAGAACAATTAAGTCTAATGACCCTCTTCCAACTCCCATTCTACTGTTATTCAGAATTTTTGTTTTAGCCTGCTCTTCCTCAAAATTAAATAGTATAACTATTGTTTGTTATAGTCCTTTATTTTAGATATAACCCCTTTTTTAATCACTCCATTTGTCTTCTCATTTTTAGATTTTACTTTGCTGTGTCTAGGGATAGATTTTATTATATATATATATTTCTTGGGGCTCTTGAATCTGTGGACTCAATATTTGAAGAATTGATGACAGGATTTTTTTTTTTACATCAGCAGTAAATTATCAGCCATTAATTCTTCAAATATTGCCTTTTCTCCATTCCTTTATTCATCTTCTGAAATGAAACTCTGATTATATGTATTAGATCTCTACACTTTAACATCAATGTCTCTTAATCTCTCATATTTTCCATCTTAATTTTTACTCTCTGGATGTATTCTGGATCCTTTCTTTGGATCTGTCTTTTAGTTCACTAATTCTGTCTTCTGCTGTGTCTAATATTCTAGTTAATTTACCCAGTAAATTTTGAAATTATATTTATTATATATTTCTAGAAATTTGGAATGATTATTTTCAAATGTTCTTTTACCTGCTCATGTATTTAACCTTTCTTTCATGTCTTTAATCATATGTTTTATATTTATACTGTAGTCTATGTCTGAAAAAAAAGCCAATATCTGAAGTTCTTTTTTTTTTTGCTTTTTATAAATGTCTATTGCCACTTGTTTCTAGCACTTGGCTTTATTCCCTGATGCCTATACTCTGAAAAGTTGTATGAATAAAACCTCAATCTTCTAGGGCTATACTGATGTACTCTGGGTAGAAGCAAACTTTGATACTTGCTTCTTTTCCAGGAATATGTATCCTATAGAGAAATGTGTACACATCTTTAACATGTATTCAGCTTTTTAGTTATTTCACTTGAATTCTTTAAAACTCTTTGAAATTGAAGATTGAGACTGAATGGTGGACCATGCAATCAATTTAAGGGATTATGACCAATACTTTGAAAAAGTAGAATTAAAGAGAATAAAATAGGATAGAAACTATTGGGTGCATTATGCATAATAATGATAGTATTGTTTTGTGAAAGAAAGAAAAAACGTTTCTTTCTCCTCTCTAACTTTTCTTCTTCTTGCCAAAGGGAGCCCCAAACCCACTCTTCTCTTTGTTGTTCAGATTTAAATGTATTTTTTACTACTGTGTGTTGCAATCAATAAATTTGAAAACATACTTAAGATATCTGATCTGTCTTTGGGAAGTTAGTATATTATAGGAACCTTTTCTGATCTTCCTTATTTGCATAGTCTTAGAATATAAGTGTTTCTTTAAGAATAATCCACCTTGCTTGAGCAAACTGGAATTCTCTGAGTTCTTATAAAATACTGATAAGGATTTTTTTTCTTGGAGTTATCGTTGTTTGGACCCAAATGCATTCTTTTAGAAATACAATTTCCTTTAGGGAAAATAACAAAATAATCATAATAATCACAAAAAGTAATATCTGGAGCAATGTTTGAGAAACTGTCATGAACATTGGCCTTACTACTGAAGCTGTTCTGAAACAGCTGCATTGGACTTACAGGCAAAGCAGATGAGAATCATAGGCAAAAAGCCTGGTGTAAAACACTAATTCCATCATCTCCCCAGCTCCATGAAAAAGAAATTCCTTTGCAGATTCCATCAGACTATCTCTCCCAGGCTTTGCTGCTATTTCTGAGCAGAAACTACCAAAGACTGTGTTAAGGAGGCCAGGGTTTCCCCCTTTGGAGGGTGTTGTAGTCTCTGACTCTGTGCAGTTATAGTGTACCTTGTGACAAGAAAGTGTGGGATGCCTTTCCCTGGAGTGCAGTCTATTCTGGGCAGCCACCCACAACCTCATGAATATTTAAAATCTGGCTGTGGCACTGCTGGCTGATCTGTGTCCTACTCTGGAAAACAATGCATAATGGATCACTGCTTTTGCCTCCCTCCCTTCCACAAACAAACACAGGACAGGATGCCTCTCTGATTTTTTTTTTTTATAAATTTATTTAGTTATTTATTTATTTGGCTGCATTGGATCTTTGTTCCTGCGTGTGGGCTTTCTCTAGTTGCGGCTAGGGAGGGCAACTCTTCATTGCAGTGTGTGGGATTCTCACTGCGGTGGCTTCTCTTGTTGCGGAGCTCGGTCTCTAGGCGCGCAGGCTCAGTAGTTGTGGCGCACGGGCTTAGTTGCTCCGTGGCATGTGGGATCTTCCCAGACCAGGGCTCAAACCCATGTCCCCTGAAATGGCAGGCGGATTCTTAACCACTGTGCCACCAGGGAAGCCCCTGCCTCACTGATTTATTCATTTCTAGAATACATACCAACAAGGGAAAGCACTGCAAACTGCATTGTTCAGCAACTTAGGATTTTACAATCACATTTTATTAGTTTTTCCTCACTAAATCTCATGACATTGACCTAGCTGACTTTCTTAATAGGAAAAGCAGATTTCTAGATATTATACCTTAATGCTGTGGATAAAGGAAGTTTTAAACTATTTAGTTAGGACTCTTGATTTCTGACTCTGCCAGTAACTACCTGTGTGGGGGGGGTGGGTGGGCAGTACTATTCTCCAAAACCTCTTTCAAAGGTTTTCCTAGCTGTAAAATGGGGGTAAACCTGCTTTGATTCCCTCATAGGGATATTGCAAGGATTATGGGAAAATATTATCATATATTTGTATATATAAAAGTAGAAAATCTGGCACAGTAGCTAAGAGTTAAGTGGCAGGACTTGGAGAGCTGTGTAGATAATTCTTGGGTAGATAATTCACCTTTTTTGAGCTTAAGTGTCCTCATCCATAATGTGGAGAAAATAACATTCTTACATATAAGGGATGTTTCTAGAATTAAAAGTGTTAGTATGTATATGAAATTTAGAAGAATTCCCATGTATACTAGGCTCACAGTAACTGTTAGTTCTTATTAAAGAAACATACAAACATTCAATTTTATAATTGTTTTGGGACCTCCAATGAGTAAGCTTCTGGATGACAGAGATGTTTCTATACAAAGCACAGAACATTTTGACAGTGGGAACATGAAAGCTCCCAAGCTTAAAATAGAATCTTAAGTCTAAAGGATAAAATATGACCCATATTTCTTTTCACTCCTCAGCAAACTGTGATTTTTTTCCTTTTCTCAGGAAAGTCCTCCATGATTAGTGTTTGGTGATCTGTCTGTGGATCTGGCTGTAGACTTGTGACTTGCATTCTCTGTAAGATTTCTTTAACAAGACAGCATACTAACTCCTTTCTTACTTGAAACGAGGGACACAGAAAGGCTTCCGTGCCCAGGAGCCCAACAGGGTCCTGCTTGGTTTCAAAGGGGAGGAAAGCAATTGGCATGGAGATGGAAAAGCAAATGTTTGTAAACAAATGTTTTTGGCCCATACAGAGACAAAAAGAGGAATATTAAAAAACAGACTTGGGCTTCCCTGGTGGCGCAGTGGTTGAGAGTCCGCCTGCCGATGCAGGGGACACGGGTTCGTGCCCCGGTCCAGGAGGATCCCACATGCCGCGCAGCAGCTAGGCCCATGAGCCATGGCCTCTGAGCCTGCGCGTCTGGAGCCTGTGCTCCGCAACGGGAGAGGCCACAACAGTGAGAGGCCCACGTACCGCAAAAACAAAAAGAACAAAAAAACAGACTTTGCTAGGTTCGTCTCTGTGTACACACCCAGTTCATACTTTGTTATCTATGATGATGATTCTCTTCCTGGATCTGGTCCTCTATCTACATTGATTCAGCAGTTGGTGGGAAGGTCAAAGTTTCTTCCTGAATCTTTTGAACCTGTATTGTTTTCAGCTCAAAATAATGCACATGCCAAGTAGACATTTTGGAGTGACAAATTTTGTCTCCCCACAATACAAACACCAACCTTAATTCTGCAGTTTGTATATGGATAGTGATGATTCAGGGTAAACATAGGCTCATACTGAACCATAGTACTAGCATTTTATTTCTTTGTCTCGTACAGCACATAAAATTTTGGATGCATTAGCTCCAGAGTTTAGGCTTCGTATGTTCTCCAGGACTCTACACTTTGTGATGTGACTAGGAAAGAGGTAGAATATGACTCTCAGCTCTTTTTCAGTCAAATAATCAATTCTACCCCTGTCTTTTTGTTTTCCTATACAGTTTCCACCTTGTGAAAGCCACCAGTCATCAGTAAATACCTGGTTACCTCTGTTCCTCCATAGCATATAAATGATAGGCTCAAGAGAATAGTATCACCTCTCTTGAAACATAACATGAAAGAAAACTTAAGTTCTTTCACCAGTGGCTGCCATCTTGACGTAGCCTTTAATTCTGTTTTCTTTCCTCAACTCCTGCCCTTGGTCAGAAACACTTCTCATCCCCAGTTTATCTCCTTGTGATCTTGCTCCCTCTTTGTTTCCCTAC
>NW_006795410.1:697091-780868 GCF_000442215.2 Lipotes vexillifer
TACTCAACATCAATTGGATTTACTATGAAAACAATGATAAAATGGAATAAGCATGATGACAATAAAAAGAAAGCAGAAAAGCAGTAGCAAGTATTTTCACAATCATAGAATTTCAGAGCTGAATGCCACTTTAGGTGTAGAAAGGCATTGTCATTTATATGATTTGTCCTTCTTATATAGATATCAAATACTTATAAAGTATCGGAGCCAAAGAAAATCTTAGAAGTTACTCAGCTTCTTTAGTGAATCAAAAATATATATTGATTTCCTTCTGTATGTTGGGCAGTGTTCTTTGGCATTAGGATATAATAGTAAACAAGACAGGGCTAGTTCTAGCCCTCAGGGAGCTTACATTTAAAATTAAAAAAAAATGTATGGAGGTATAATTGACATATAACATTATATTAGTTTCAGGAGTACAATGTAAGGCTTTAATATTTGTATATATCATGAAAGTGAAACCGTGCACCTCAGATTAGGACTTGAACCCACATGCTGGGACTCGAACCCGGCCAAAACCCAGATTGGGACTTGAACCCACACCTCTGGGACTCAAACCCAGCCAAAACCCACAGTCTTCCAACTGAGATCACACACCTGGTGTCAGGACTTAATGAAGCTCAGCTTCTTGCTGTCTCATTGCAGAAAGAATTCAGTGAGAGACAAAGTGATATGTAAGAAGTGGATTTATTTAGAGAGAAACACACTCCACAGACAGAGTGTGGGCCATCTCAGAAGGTGAGAAAGGCACCAGGGTATGGGGTTGTCAGTTTTTATAGGAGTGGGTAATTTCATAGGCTAATGAGTGGGAGGAATATTCCATCTATTTTAAGAAGGGGTGGGGATTTCCAGGAATTGGGCCACTGCCCACCTCTTGATCATTATGGTTGGTCTTGGAACTGTCATGGTGCCTGTAGGTGTGTCATTTAGCCTGCTGATGTAAACTTGCTGATACTGAGGCTCAAGGTCTAGTGGAAAAAGTTGACTTATCTGCCATCTCGGATCCATTTAGTTCTAATCAGTTTATGTCATGTCCTCGGGCTATGTCATTCTTTCAAAGGTTGTGCCCTACCTCCTTACCTCCTGTTTCAAAAGGTCACCACAATAAGTCTGTTTAACATCCATCAACATACACAGTTACAAATTTTTTTCTTGTGATGAGAACTCTTAAGATATACTCTCTTAGCAACTTTCAAATATGCAGTACAGTATTACTAATGATAGTCACCAGGCTGTACATTACACCACCATGGTTTATTTATTCTTAACTGGAAATTTGTACCTTTAGACCTGCTTCACCCACTTATGGATGAAGCTTATACTTTTTGCGTGGAAAGAGACACTAGATTTTAAAAATAAATAATTACACAACTTTAGAACATGAAGAAGTGGTTGAAATGGGGTTTAAAAAAAAAAAAAGCCTCCAACAGTTGACATTTAAATTAAAACAAAAATAAGAAGATGAAGACAGCCATGTTTCCAACTAGGGAAGAATGTTCCAAACAAAAGGAACAATAAACGCAAAATCTCTGAGATGAGAGCAAGCTTGGGATATTTAAGAAACAGAAATGAGGGCACTGTGGCTGGAGTGAAGTGAATAGTGCAGAGTGCAGGTAGCGTAGACGACAAGGAGATGAGAAGGGGCCAGATGACATAGGATCTTGTAGTGTCTGGTAATTGGACATGGTTGTGTTATTTACTGAGATGGAAAATGCTTGCTGGACAGTAGATTCTGGTGGTGTCTCTGGGGTGAGGTATGAGGAATCAATATTTCTCTCATGGATGAGGTGAGAGGGCTCTAAGAATGAAGGGGATTTTCCATAATGTTTTTTGTGTAAATAAAACAGCCCTAGAAAAGAGGCCTCTTGATTTTTAGTCCTGTTCTTCTCCCAACATGATTGTTGCCCTGCAGGCCTGCAGCCCTGTACTTACCCAGCCTTGAGACGAAAGAAAGAGCTCAGAGTCAGCAACAGAGACATCAATGGTTTAATGGATAGTGAGATCTTGCACGTCAGAACTAAGGTCCCGGAGCGACATCCCACCATGTGGCAGATGGTGGACAGGACATGGCAGCAGTTTTCACTACCAGGGGAAGAGGGAGATTACCAGTTAGAGGAAGAATTGATGTCAGGTTGGCTCATCAGTTGTCAGAGAAACCAGCAGAAGGGCACTCCCCTCACCACCCCTTTGACCAACTATCATAGTGGAGACAGTTCTGATCTAACGATTAGAACAGTCACTAGCGGGGGGCCGGGGGCATGTACATAAGCATTTACTGATTAGGATTTATGATTAAGAGGGAAGGTCAGTCAGGTGAGTAGGGTGTGGGTGAGGCAGGGACAGGTCGAGCAGGGGATGTACAGAGAGCAAAAGAACAGCTATCTTGGGTGGCCTGATCATACAGCAATTCTAGTTATGAGTTACTTAGATAAGACCATACTGTTCTCAGATCTATCCACTGTGCTTCCTGGCCCTTATTTGCCACTGTGACTCATTGACAGGAAGCACACTTATATTTAGAATTGCAGAAAATAAATGATCTGATTATCAATGTGCTCTTCCCATCTTAGATTTTCAGTAGGTTTCACTATTGTATCATCTCCTTTCTTTCCACATTACAGAATATTCATTAAAAATAAGGCAGCGGGCTCCCCTGGTGGCGCAGTGGTTGAGAGTCTGCCTGCCGATTCAGGGGACGCGGGTTCGTGCCCTGGTCCGGGAAGATTCCACATGCCGCGGAGCAGCTGGGCCCGTGAGCCATGGCCGCTGAGCCTGTGCATCCGGAGCCTGTGCTCCTCAACGGGAAAGGCCACAACAGTGAGAGGCCCACGTACTGCAAAAAAAAAGAAAAAAGAAAAAAAGAAAAAAATATAAGGCAGCAATATTTTGGCCTACATTCATATGAAAAATGTATCCCAGTTCTGGGATGAAACTGTCCCCTAGGAAAGGGCACAAGTCTTTCAACTGCCACTTGAATGTTATCCACAGTTGAGCCAAAATTATATGGTAAAAATAATTACACATTTGCCTGACTAATACCATTCAGTATTTTAAAAATAATCTCTTTTACCATCTGATGCTGAGCTCTGTGTTAAATCAGAGGCCCTATACTAAAAATATGTACTGTAGTGTGGGAAATATAGGGCTCCTCCAAAACATCCCATAAAAAACAGTTAAGAGGCTATTAGCCTCTGCAGAAGAAAATAATGCAACTATTAATGTTCATGCTTAACTATTGACAGCTAAGAAAAATAAATGACTGAACCACAAGGATAGCTGTATAAAAAAAGGAAGAAAACCCTTTCTTCTGCACTTTCGCACACAGATTGTACAGAATAATTTTAAGCATTTTGCTTACTTTTCTCCAAGTATTTTAGAATCATTGAAGGTGAGAAGTAAAACTTAGAACTTTAACTCACTTTAGAACCCACTTACCTTAGAATCATTCATTTCAAGCTGCCTGTTTTACAAATGAGGTAACTGATACTCAGAAATGAGAGGTACTTCTTAAGGTCACGTAGCAAGCTGGTTGGTATGTCAGGATAAGAATCAGAATCAGCTGTGGTGTTATTCATAGGCTTATTTTCTCTGATTTCTCCTTGTTTCCTTAGAAAGTCTGTATTTTCTTCAGAAAGCTGATGTCAGAATGTCATAGTAACATTTCAGTAAAGAAAGAGATGCTTATAAATCTTCCAAGGAAACAAATACTATCAAAAATACAGCTATTAGTTATTCCCTAGATGACAAATTTTATCTCATGAGATATCAACATCAAGATCTTTCTTGAAAAACAATGAGGAGACACATGACACCTGACCCCCTTTGTGAACCACTCCTGATTAGGGAGGTAATTGGAAGCCCCTCTGGCCCACCATTGTGCTACTACTTCTAATGGTCTAGGCCTGCATATGGCTGTTGCTTTATAATGGTTGTGTAGAATTATGAGATGTCTCCTTGTGCCTGAGCTTGAAAAGAAAACTTCCTTTTTAAAAATATTTTCAAAGAAATAAGCTTTGGGTCAAAAATTAACTGACATGTTAACCATATTAACAGTCACTGAAGAGAAACAAGATGAAAAGAACATAAATGCAAATAAATAGTATTATCATTTTACAGTTGTCTTTGGGCATCATGAATTAGAAAGAAAGATGATGAGTCAAATTTTGTTTACAATCGGTGCTTTTCTCTTTCTCCTAGTTTTTTTTTTAATAGAAAAGACAGAAAAAAATCTGCTAATCTACAGCCACTAGTAGTTTATAGTATCTCCTGTAAGACAACCGTTCATCAAATTTAGATAGTGTTTCCTAAGTGTACAAGATTCCTTTAGGTAATCATTTTATTTGATCCTTTCAACAAACCTATGAGGCAGATAAAGCAGAGATTTACTATTTCCATTATACAGGTGAGGTGACTAGTACAGAGAACAATAAATTGATTTGCCATAAATAAATGGAGAAGCTGTGACTTTTGGCTGGACTTTCTTCCCCTGCTCATTTTATCATATCATATCGCCCCCTTCTCTTGGAGTTCCCTAGGATTTAAGATATTAAACCTAAGGCTGTCAGAATCCCAGTGTGTTAGATCTCTGTTCCCAGTGCAAGGACTTTTCTGGACAAAGCAGCAAGGTACAGATGAAATAGTGTTAGATGAGGAAATCCTGGTTTCAGTTGAAGTTTAACTGGGGAAAATCACCAAACCCTAGTGGTCACTGATCCTCTAAATGAATAACATCCATCAGGAGATTTCTGGCAAGTGTCACTAAGAGAGCTGGGTCACTTCTCACAGATTTTAATTATTGAGAGAAGACTAACAGACTCTTAACAAGGTAGAACACAATAAGAGAGCTTAGCCAAATTCACAATGAGGCTGGTGGATGCTACTCACTTTTCTGAAGGGAATATTCTAGGCCTTATGAGAGAGAGTGAAGACGATTTTTACCATGGGGACTGGAACCAGCAGAGCTGAGTGGACCTTTGTAATGTCGACAAAAACACAACGCAGGAGGCTGGAAATAAAATAGTTTATTTGGGGTCTTAGGAATTGCAATTTGAGAGACACAGCTTCAGGTAAAAATGAAAGAGTGCAGGAGCTTATAAAGACAAAATTAGCCACAAGGTTGTTCACTGTTGCCTGATGAGAATTGTGATTGACTCTAATGCGAGTCAACAAATATTTGTCCTTAAGGAATCAGAAGTTATTGGGGTATTGGGTAGGGGGGTCTAATAAGTAGATACACTATCATAAGTTATTTTAGGGTAAAGGTCTAAGAAGTATCTTGAGTTTCTGACAGATGTTCTGGATGACTTCATTAGGAGACTAAGTGGCCAAAAGCTCAGATTCTGTCCAGGCTGAGATGTGCATAAGCCACACTTTCTTTATGGCCTCCCAGCTCCATTTTAGAGAGCTCACTGAGCAATACCAACTTCATTTTAATTTTTCTTTCATAATATCCAGGAGGATTTTCTATCTGAAGTGTTTACAAGAGGAGGAATACAATATTTCCTTGTTCCATCAAAAGTTCTCCATTGATTATGTTGCCATCATTGAAAAACACTTATTTGATGATGTCTTTTGTGAAAATGTCCATATTTTCCTCTGCCTGAGAAGGTAATAAACTGGAATACTGGATCACTCAAGACTGAACTTTAGCAGATCAAAGTTTTAAGGGGTATATAAATACCTACATCTATACACACAGACACATTGAGCATGTACTATCAACTACCAGAGATTGCACATTTGTTGGGAGAAAAGACAGTATGTATCAGTAATGTGTAACTGTTAACATTCTAGTGTGCAATTCCTTGTTTTGTTTTATAACATAGAGATTCTGTTCTAATTGTATGCATCTATGTGCTCTGGTGAGGCATACTATATTTATTCTCCTGGTTTAAGGCTAAATGTTTTGGTTTTTGAAAGCAGTTTGTGCTAAGAAAGCCCATTTAAGACAATAGTACCAAGTAAAATGAGCAAATCATTAAATTGAGGAGAAATCAGTATTAATGTTCTATAGTCTTTAGTGGCAGATAAGCAGTGGTCAAAGTGTTGACCATATTGATGATTCATTAAGTTCTAGAAAACTGAGTGCTAATGCAGTAGACATTGTCTATGAAATCTAATATGAAGGCTACTTTTTACATCTTATAGTTGAGGTACCAAAGAAGAAAATCTTCTGTCTCGCTGTATAAGTAGTTAGAAATTTAGACTTTATTTTCCCCTACCCCACCCTGCCAAATTGTAAGGGCCAAACAGGATGTGATTCAGAGGGAAACAAGCATAATTCCCATTTGGTTTCCTGGACAGCCATCCAAGCAAGCCCTCCTTGCTGCAGCTTTGAAGTATAACAAAGAAATAGCTGCCCCAGGTGGTATAGCAGCAAGATGCCTTCACACTGCAGGAGCATCTCATCAAGGAAAATCAGCTTGGTGAAAAATATTACTGAAGTGATTTGGAGTGATGGTATTTCAGAAGGGAATTGCTAAATAGAATTCAAAAGATTACCTAGGTTGACAGCTGTGACTGTCACTGTGAGAGATTCTTTCCTGTGATAAAATCCCCTCATCCTTCTCTTAGCCCTTCACTCCCATGTTTGTGGGTTAGAATACCAGTGTAGCTCATTTAATATATTATATGGTATTTAAACAAAATAGGATGCAACATTAATTTATATTTTTCCTTTTACCTGCAAACTTTGTGAAATAAAGATAACTTTTTTTTTTGTTGGTCTTGATGCTTTGGTGATCAAAAAGGAAATAATAATTTTAAATTTAGACTTCTATTAGTGAGAATATTTATGAAACTTAAGTATATTTTTGTACATTTTCAAAGGAAAGAACATACTGCATGTAAACACAAAGTATTTTATTTGCATGTAAGAAGATTCTTATAATCACCCTAATCAAACTTATCATACTCACATGAACAGAATTTTTGTATTCTTAAAGACCTAAAAAGGAACAGTGTTAACGAATTTTTATTCAAAATCTTTTGTTAGTAGTAAAATAAATATAATTAGTGACAATGTTTCTATAGCAGTTTTATTACATTGTAGAGTAGAATGTCATTGATATAAGAACTATTCAGAATTGATGACAGTTAAAACAATGTAAAATGAGAATTGGCAGTAATCTGTAGAGAGTATACTTCTGACTTCATGGGAACATGGTTCAGTAAGTGGAGGGTTATATAATAATGAGAAAGTCCAGCCTCATTTCAATCAGGCATGCCTAATATCATTCTTTCTGTGATTGAAAGCTGGGTTTGTTTTATCTCCTATAACTTAACATTCTATATCTAAAGGTGGAAACCCCCAGACTGTAATTTACTAAAAGAAATGCTAATAATTTTTGATATGATTATTCAGAAATTTATGTATCTTACTCAGTTGAAGCTGCTTACGGATGGGAATTACCATGTCCTCTCCTTGAATTGGAGTGATGACTGGTACATGGCCTGAGCCCAAAATATTTACTTTTCTTCCAAAATTCATTCAAGAAACTTTTTTAGACATCTATATCATGCCACCATTCTTAAAATTCTATGATGAGGGACTCTATTATTTTGAGTTAAGCATCTCTTTACTCTCTGGAATTATTGAGTGGATGTGCTCTAGTTATTGATTGAGATTGATTTAAAGTATACACATAGATTTCAGACCTATTCTTTTTTTCAATATACATGTTCTTGGGAGTGTAACCCATTAGTTTTGCCAAGTGGCATTTTGAAATCCATGGTGATTTTAAAGGGATAGGTATTTGTGAGTTAGAGTTGTTACTGCATTGGGAGCTGCATTGTCCATCTGATGTCTAAGTTAGTTGTGGTTAGAGGTGGTGTAACTAAAGGGATGATATGCAGTGAAAGTCTGCCTTGGCCTCTCGGACATGATTCTTCGGTGAGGTTATCATGGCCCAGAGTTTTATCTTTAATTTTGCAAATGCAGACAGTTGGTTTATAGTCTCCCTCAAAGGTTATCAACTTTTGGAGATTCATTCACACTAATCAAAATTATTTGAAACTGAGAAGTCAAATATATGTGGTGAATTTAACTTTTTAGTGACTGGAAGATTCTTTTTTGGTTTTCAATGTACATAGGAAATAAAAAGACTCATTATAATATTAGTTTTTTGAGTGTTTGTTGGAGTGTTTGATTATGGATGACTTGAAGATAGTCCTAGTTTCAATAGATTGAATAGAATCAAACTTGTTCCAATATGGATACTTTTCTTATGTGTACACATTTTATTACTTGCACTTCTACATCTTATTTCTTGTTTTGTTTTTGTTAAAAATGATTAGACATGACTTCTTACATGCAATGTCAAATGAGGTGAAATTTTAAGTATCTCATTCTAGTGCCTAAAGTTATTATAACTGCTTGAGAAGGATAAATAAATAAAACCTTTTTCCAACATGCATATGTGTATATGCAAATTTATGTGGAGATACACACACACACACACACACACATAGAGATATTTGTCAAAACCACTGTGAAATACTCCAGTCGAATTAATCAGGGGAGACATGCTATTCACCTTGCTTGCTTGTTTGACTCTAGCTCATGGTATGTGTTCAGGGGCTAGACTGAAATTCAGCTTCCAAGAGAATCTGATTCCCTTTCCCTGAATAATTCAGCGCCAGGTTGAATTATTTGTTTTTCTAAATGGTTAAGGATTGAGCTGTTACACCTGATATGGGATATATGGAAAAAACTCTACAACCTAATAGAAGGAGATGCATATAATACTAAAGAGAGATACAGCAAGAACATTTATTTGTAAATTTATATTACAAAACAAGTAAATTTAACAAAGCTTCCGATTTTTGCTCTCAATATAATTCAATAAAACATAGAATCTATGAAACAAGTTCAAAGATGAGATAAAACAACAATATGAGACAACAGACTGAGTTGAAAAGGCAGCTGGCTGAGAGGCAGAAATAAAGAGAAAACCGCATGAGATAAGACACAGTGTGAAGAAACTGAAATTGCTATTACAAAGGGGCTTAGTATCCCTGGTTTAAAATGTCATCTAGCTAGAAGAAACTAATAGAGTTTGCTCAACATTTTTTTCTGAAAATATTCATAAAGAAAAGCCTTTCACAGTATTGAAAACAAAGATTGATAGAAAACTAATCAAGGGAAAATTAACTAAGGGATTCTTCTACTGGAATTTAAGAAAAAAAAAATTGCCACATAGGTTTTGCTCCAACCTGCTTTAGGACTTTTGCATTTGCTTTTTCTTCTTTTTGGAATAGTCTTCCTCTCACCCCATTTACTTTTAACAACCCAGTGGGTTGTGACTCCTACTGATACTTCATATCTCTGTACAAATGTCACATGCTCAGAGAAGCCTTTGCTGAAGACTAGATCAGATCTCATTTTATATTTCCTCTTGACAGTGGGCTAGCCCAGTAAAATAAAAGATACTTAATGGGAACAGGACATTCATCTTTCTTCACTGATCTGTCCACAGAATCTGGAATAGTGGTTGGCACTAAGGCACTCAATGAATATTTGTTGACTAAATGAATTAATGATTAAATGGCAATCATCAGGGTCTATTATTGTTTTTGCATGTGTGGTTATTTGATAATCTGTTTCCTTACTTGATCAATATGCTCCACAGGACTAGGGACATTTGCCTTGTATCTGTCTTGCTCACTGTTATATGTTGGCACTAAGCAAGAACACTTGGCACATGGCAGACAATTAAATATTTATTGTGGGATATTTATTGGGTATTGGACAAGCTTGTAGGCAGAGGCAGAAACATGAAAAGCACTGGTAGCACTGACCACTAGGAAGTATAGCTGCTCAAGAGTATAAGATAATATTGCTGTGAAGAAAAAGGAAGATAATACTACCAAAGAGCAGACCTATCCTGGCTGGAAGACCAGTGGGAACTTGGAGGCATACATTTTAATCTGTTCTCCACTTGGGCGCTGTAAATGGCATTTAACAGGCATATCAACAGACAGAGAGTGAGATCAAAGCAGTCTACCATCCTCTTTTAAAAAATACGAAGTTTTTCTTTTTTATACAGATTCCATGTTGCCTAGGGATATGTAAAAATTGTTTTGGAGGAGCCTGTTGAAAATTACAGAACAAGTGAAAGGAATATTCAGAATATTCCTCTGAAAATAGTTTAACAGTATGGAGGTTTCTTAAAAAACTAAAAATAGAATTACCATATGACCCAGCAATCCCACTACTGGGCATATACCCAGAGAAAACCATAATTCAAAAAGACACATGCACCCCAATGTTCATTGCAGCACTATTTACAATAGCCAGGTCATGGAAGCAACCTAAATGCCCATCGACTGATGAATGGTTAAAGAAGATGTGGTACATATATACAATGGAATATTACTCAGCCAAAAAAAGGAACGAAATTAGGTCATTTGTTGAGATGTGGATGGATCTAGAGATTGTCATACAGAGTGAAGTAAGTCAGAAAGAGAAAAACAAATATCGTATATTAACGCATATATGTGTAGCCTAGAAAAATGGTACAGATGAACTGGTTTGCAGGGCAGAAATTGAAACACAGATGTAGAGAACAAGTGTATGGACACCAAGGGGGGAAGTGGCGGGCGGGTTGGGTTGGTGGTGTGATGAATTGAGAGATTGGGATTGACATTTATACACTGATGTGTATAAAATGGATGACTAATAAGAACCTGCTGTATAAAAAAATTAATTAAGTAAAATTCAAAACTTAAAAAGTAATTAAAAAAAAAAGAGAGCAACCAAACCAATAAACAAATCCGCCAATGTTATCCAGCGCTAAAAACTATACTAAGATAAACATAAAAATCACAAACAAGTTAGTCGCATACAGGAAACCCCAAGTCTACAGTTGCTCCCAAAGTCCACCTCCTCAATTTTGGGATGATTCGTTGTCTTTTCAGGTATTCCACAGATGCAGGGTACATCAAGTTGACTGTGGAGATTTAATCCGTTGCTCCTGAGGCTTCTGGGAGAGATTTCCCTTTCTCTTCTTTGTTCACACAGCTCCTGGGGTGCAGCTTTGGATTTGGCCCCACCTCTGCATATAGGTCACCTGAGGGTATCTGTTCCCTGCCCAGACAGGAGGGGGTTGGAGTGGTGGCTGATTAGGGGGCTCTGGCTCACTCAGGCCAGGGGGAGAGAGGTGTACAGAATGCAGGGTGAGCCTGTAGCAGTAGAGGCCGGAGTGACATTGCAACAGGCTGGGCATGACGCGTGTTCTCCTGGAGAAGTTTTCCCTGGATTACAGGACCCTGGCAGTGGCAGGCTGCACAGGCTCCTGCAGTGGGGGAGGTGTGGATAGTGACCTGTGCTTGCACACAGGCTTCTTGGTGGCTGCAGCAGCAGCCTTAGCATTTCATGCCTGTCTCTGGTGTCCGTGTTTATAACCACCATTCTCGCCTGTCTCTGAAGGTTGTTTAGGTAGTTCTCTGAATCCCCTCTCCTTGTGCACCCCAAAATAATGGTCTCTTGCCTCTTAGGCAGTTCCAAACTTTCCCCCGGACTCCGTCCCAGCTAGCTGTGGTGCACTAGGCCCCTTCAGGCCATGTTCACGCAGCCAACCCCAGTCCTCTCCTTGGGACCTGACCTCCAAAGCCTGAGCCTCAGCCCCCACCCGCCCTGGCGGGTGAGCAGACAAGCCTCTCAGGCTGGTGAGTGCTGTCGGCACCGATTCTCTGCGTGGGAATCTCTCCACTTTGCCCTCTGCACCCCTGTTGCTGCGCTCTCCTCTGTGGCTACGTAGCTTCCCTCACACACAAACCCCATCTCCGCCAGTGAACAGCCACATCAACAGACAAAGTTTCCTAGTGTGTGGAAACTTTTCCTCCTTCACAGCTCCCTCCTAGAGGTGAAGGTCCCATCCCTATTATTTTGTCTCTGTTTTTTCTTTTGCCCTACCCCTGTACATGGGGATTTTCTTGCCTTTTGGGAAGTCTGAGGTCTTCTACCAGCGTTCAGTAGGTGTTCTGCAGGAGTTGTTCCATATGTAGATGAATTTTTGATGTATTTGTGGGAGAGGGGTGATCTCCACCTTACTCCTCTGCCATATTGAAGCACCTCTCAGGAACATTTTTTTTTTTTTTTTTTGCAGTACGCGGGCCTCTCACTGTTGTGGCCTCTCCCACTGCGGAGCACAGGCTCCGGACGCACAGACCCAGCGGCCATGGCCCACAGGCCCAGCCTCTCTGTGGCATGTGGGATCTTCCCGGACCCTGCATTGGCAGGCGGCCTCTCAACCACTGTGCCACCAGGGAAGCCCCCCTCAGGAACATTCTTAATGAGAAGATTACTATTCTAGACCAGTACTGTCCAAAATGGTAGACACTAGAGACATGTGACTACTGAGCACTTGGAAACTGGCTATTCTAATTTGAGATGTGCTGTAAGTAGAAAGTACACATTGGATTTCAAAGATTTAGTACAAAAAATAATGAAAAAAATCTTATTAATATTGGTATATTCATTAAATATTAAAATTCAACTGAGGTTAAATTCAATATATTTATTTATTTATTTTTTTATTTATTTTTTTTTTTCTTTCGTTATGCGGGCCTCTCACTGTTGTGGCCTCTCCCATTTGCGGAGCACAGGCTCCGGACGCGCAGGCTCAGTGGCCATGGCTCACGGGCCCAGCCGCTCCGCGGCATGTGGGATCTTCCCGAAACGGGGCACGAACCCGCGTCTCCTGCATCGGCAGGCGGACTCTCAAGCACTGCGCCACCAGGGAAGCCCAAATTCAATATATTTTTAAAATTAATTTCAACTGTTTTTTTTTTTTTTTTTTTTTTTGTTGCTTTTGCTTTTTATAATGTAGCTAATAAAGAATTTACATATGGGGCTTGAATTATATTTCTACTGGACAACATTTATTTAAAATGTAGAGTTATAGAAAATAACCAGACTGATGTATGTAGAGAGAAAAGAATAGAGAACCTAAAAGAGTGTAAGATACATATAGGACATGAAATAATTGTCAAAATGAATGCAATTGGAAATCCCAGAAGGGTAAGTAAGAGAGAGAAAAAAAATGGCGCAGAAACAATACTTGAATAGATAATGACCAAGTATTTTCTAAAATTATAGAATGAAATTTATAGAATCAAGAGTTATGGTAAACCACTAGAGAGAAATAAATTACTTAAGCACATCATAGTGAGACTATTGATGACTAAAAATAAAGAGAAAAATCTTAAAAGCAGGTAGAAATAAAATACTTTAAAATGAGCCACAGTAGACTGATGGCTCACTTCTCAACAGAAATAATGGAAACTAGAAAACAATAGAATCACATTTTCAAAAATTGCTATAACTGCCAATCAGAATTTTACATCAAGCAAAAATATTCTTTAAAAAGGAGGGCAAAATAAAGACATTTCTAGCAAATGATTGCAAGCAAAGTTGCATTAAAATGAATACTATAGGGCTTCTCTGGTGGCACAGTGGTTGAGAGTCCGCCTGCCGATGCAGGGGACACGGGTTCATGCCCCGGTCCGGGAGGATCCCACATGCTGCGGAGTGGCTGGGCCTGTGAGCCATGGCAGCTGGGCCTGCGCCTCCAGAGCCTATGCTCCGCAGTGGGAGAGGCCACAGCAGTGAGAGGCCCGCGTACTGAAAAAAAAGAAAAGTATACTATAAGGAACATTTCAAGCAACAAAAAATCACAGAAATGCAGAAAGTAATAAAGAACAACATAAATGCAAAAAATATGGACAAAACTAAATATTGACAGTTGAAAAAAAAACAATCACAGTAATATCTTATGTGATTTAAAGTATATGCAAAATTAAAATGCATGACTATAGTAATATGAAAAAATGAAATATGGTAAATAGAATTGAAAAGTGTGAAAAGTGCTAGCATTGTTTGCAAAGTGTATTGTAAACTAATACTAAATTTTATCAGACCTTGATAAGTCAAGGACGAGATTGTTATTTCTTGGATAATTGCTAAAAGTACAGCAAACTAATGTATAATTAACAATCTAATCAAGCTAAAATGGGATAATAAAACATACATGATTAGTCCAACAGATGGCAAAAAGGAAAACACGGAGGAACATGTAGGGTAAAAGAAAAAAGAGTAAGATGTTAGATATAAACTAACATAGATAAGTAAATGTATTAAATGTAAATGGAATACACACCTTAAAATACAAAGATTGTCAGATTAATTTTAAAAGTAGCCTCTATATTTTTTCTTATAAGAAGAAACAAAAAGGTTGAAATTGGAAAGACAGAAAAGATATACTTTAGGAACACCAAGCTCAAGGAATCTGGTGTAGCTCTACTAACATAGTACAATGCAGCCTTTAGCAAAAAAGCAAGACCAGGAATAAATAGAATGTTTCATAATGATAGAAAATTAAATATGCAAGAAAGATGTAATTTTTAAAAATTTTATGTACTTAAAGAGATAGCTTCTTAAAATGGACAAAAATAAAAGTTGAAATAGACATATCAACCATCACTGGAAGATTTTAAGACACCTAATTTCAGACAAAATATAAATCCTAAAGAAGGTACTGTATCATCATGCTATTTTCAGGTTTCAATCTGAAGAAACTTGAGTTTGACTGCTTATTAAAGCTCTGGTAGGAATTTTACATGCAAAATCAAACCAACTATCTCCAGTTCAAAAAAAACTTCTGCTTACTAAACTCCCCTTCAGCTTTTCCAAAGTTTTCTTGAAAATTTACATATAGGTACAAGAAATGAAGAAACTAACATAATTTCCACAAATCAGATACATGATGGCAACTTCTTGGCAAAATTAACACAAAATATTTATATAGTCAGAGCCTGAAAATTCTTACCAGTGCTTTAATAATATTTGGGTAGTGACTACCTTTAGATATATTTTTACTTTTTAGAAATAAATTGTGGTTTAGATTTTCTTCCTATTATTATATGGTTACTTCTATTATTTCATTTGCTGTGAATGCTTACATTGTATTGGCTGAGTTGAAGTTAATGTTCTTCTCTTCCAAAATTCTTCCTTCTGCCTGTTGTTCCACAAAGACTCTGAGTTTCCTTAGACAGGTATTGCATCTGAGGCATCTCTGTTTCTTTATTGCTTAGCACTGTGCCTGAAAATGGCAGATATTCAGGAGCTGTTTGAAGAATAAATAAATTATATGTTGTGATGATTAACTGTGACATGATTCATTGCTTTGATATTATAGACAGTATCTTAGTAAATTACTTTGCAATAAATAGAAATTAAGAATATAGACAAGGATATATCTATAGCAACATTAATGCCACATAACTTTTTCAAAGGCTTTGATCCACTGGCATTAGTGTTACAAAAGAATTTTGGTCAGTCTGTGGATTGCTGATGGTAAGACTAGATCTCAAATAATTATTTCTTATTGATAGTCTTTATTTTTCCTTTAGGCCTTTTAAGAAAGCACATTGATATCAAGAGGGAGAAAATTCCACAAATTCTAAAACTTTAGTCAATACCAGAGAAATTGGCTGCTTTGACATTAATATTTTTAAGGCAATTATCTTAGTAGTAGCCTATTGTCATATACTAGACTCTTTTCAAGGAAAACATCATGTAATTTGTTGTGGAATCCAAGAGAATCTTTGCAGATACCAACATATGTTTAAGTGCTAACAGAAGAAACGTTTGGAATATTTTTAGATGTAATTAACAGAGGACATGTTATAAATAATTTGTACCTTTAAAAATTGCTTGCAGCAGTTTTCTTTTTTATAAACAATTTGACCTTGAGTAGCACAATCTTTCCTATGTGTACTCTGTTGACATTTAGCAAAATATAAATCAAAAGAAGACAGCATGTCATCTACAGCATTGTCCTTTATACTATAAAAATCAAGCAAACAAATAAATGAAACAAAGCAAATAAAATAAATACTGTACTACCTGGTCAAATTAACTTGGGAAATACCCACTTCACCAAAGTTCATTGAATATGCAGGTTTATGATTATTCCATTACGTTATATTTTAGGCTTTTAAAATTATATTGTAAATCCATAAGATATGATACTATGTTTATCATAATTTTTCTTATATACATTCAAGGTTCATTTAAGGATGTTAACATATTCTTGTTTCATGTTTCCTGAACTCCTTAATTTTTAATTGTGTTTATGTGGGGTGGGAGGGAATGATGTGACTGTGTATAAAACATGATGGGGAAAATACACTGCAATGAAAAGAAATTTGGATTAAGTAGTAGGAGACCAGGAATTTGACCCTATTTTCTAGATTGTTGCTTTGCGAGCTTTGGCACATTGTAGATTTTAATAATTCTATATGTAAAAGGGAATGTTGTATAAAATTACAAAAACTTCTGTTTCAATTCTAATGGTCTGGGATTTATAATCCAAGAAAATTTACCTCAGAGCCTTGACTTCCATCCTGAGACATGGAAATAGCCTACCTCACCCATTAAATAAATTTGTCCAATAGTTTATTTAAATTCTAAGGTGGAGAATATTAATCTGAGGATCCCTAGGATCTGCTTTTATGTTTTGCTTCTTGTAAGATTTAAATCCTAGTGCCCCTTTTCTAGTTCACACCCCACCCACTCACCAAAGTACAGGTGAATTTAAGTGCTTTTACAACAATCTAGATACATGATCTTCATAAGGGAAGCTAGAGAACCTATTTGTAGTAATTTTCCCACTCACTAATTATGTACAGTTAATTCAGAGAGAGTTGAAATAGAAAAGGTTCACAAAATATTCTTAAGTAGGTTCTGTTTCAATATTAGAAAACTGCATAATTTTAAATAAATAAACACTTGTTAAATGCTTAGAAGTAGCTCAGAGAATATGAGAAATTTGGCCCTTTGCATTTTAGTATAAGTAGAAAGGACATTGCATATTTGAGGCCAGCAGAAATGGGCTCATGGCAGAACTTCCTTCCTTAACTAGCTGTGTGATATGATCTTGGATGAGTTTGTTTTCCTCTTTCCTCAATTCAAATTCTCTCATCTATATAAACTGAGAATAATAATGTCTTTCCTCCAAAGATTGTTGCAGGTATGAATTAAATAGCAAATGGGAAAGCCTTAGTAGTGCCTGGGACATAACAGGGGGTGTGGAATCCAAATCCCTCTCTCCTTATATAAGATGGGGACAAAACCCTTTTCCAATATAGTACTGTTCCAATTTTGGCTTTACAATAATAAATCTGTGCATTCTCAGTCCCCAGTTGGACTAAGTAACCCTAATGCAAACTGGAGGGTTATCTCTGTATCCACAGTAGCTTTAACAAACTCCCAAAACTTAAAAAAAAAAAAATTCTGTAACATAATTTGAATCACTGTTCTGACTGCCTTGCAAGAGTGGCAGATTAGACTGTGAGTGTAAAAACACTGTATAAATTCTACAATACAAGAGAGGGAAGGTCTAGTAATCATGATGAGGACCCAGTCCCCGCTCTCAAGATTACACCCTTAATGGGTGGGTGGAAGGAGGTGTAAGATAAATTAATCAGAGAAAACATATAGTAGTTAAGTTCTAAATTGATTCATATTCTTTATGGGAGAGCAGAAGAAATGCTTTCTTAAGATTAGGGAATAACTCCTAAAAGTGGACTTTGTAGGAACATTAGGAGAGAAATATGAGATGAAGCTTTATCAAGCCACAAGGGAAATATATTCTTTTCTGGTCATTCCTCTTGTTTCCTTTAACCATTTTCCTCTGCCCTTCCCTTAAACATTTGTCTCCAATAATCCTGAGACTCCTTTTCTCTTATCACTTTATGCTTTGGAGTGGTTCATACTCAGCTATTGCTATGGTTTCAGTCATTTAAATTCCAAATTAGTACCTTCAAGATGAATTTCTCTTTTGAATACCTGTCCTCTATATCCAAATACCTATAAGAGAGTTTCACAACAAAGTCTCATAAACACTTTAAACAACTCAAATTCAGTAAGTCACAAACTGACCTAATTATCTCTCCCCTCCACCCAAATCCATATCTCTCTAATAGTCTATATTTCAGTGAATGGCATCACCATCCACCCAGTTTTGCAAGCTGGGAATATGGGCATCATTTTAGTATTCCCTATCAATTATTTCTCACCACCCAAATCCAGTTAGTCACTAAATCTGAATCCCTGCTCTCCCTTAATCTCTCTCTTCACATTCTATTGCCATTTACTGCAGTTCTTCTTTTCATCATCTCTCACAAAGATTATGCAACAGCCTCCCAACTAGTTTCTCTAGTTCTATTTCTGCTGTTTCCAATGCGTTCTTCACTTTCTAGGTGACTTTTTATAAACTGCAAAACCAATTGTGATGAGATAAATATTAACAATTCATTTATGGCCCTAGTCTTTTAACAACCCAATAAAGAGGATTCAAGCTTAAACACCCAGACAGTTTCCTTCATCCATCCTCTATATTTAGAAATAACTGCTATTGATTTTTAAATTATCAATTATATTTTTAAATTATGAAGACATTCCAACAATAAAAGCCAACAATGCAAAGATGCCCCAAATTTTAGTATCATATCAAACACCTAGGGAAAATAAAAGCCTAAAGATTAAGAGTCTCTGGAAGTTAAAGACATCAAAGTTTAAAATAATTAAAGTCCTGAAATACAATTATTTTGCCCTACTGAATTAAATGTCCAAAGAGATTTCCATGCTCTTGAATACTTTATTTGGCTCAGTCTCATCTAGAAGCATTCTTCATGCCTTTTCAAAAAAAAAGGTGATTTTTTTCCATTGGCAGCTATATTCAGGATGCCTCTCACTAGCTTCAGGGTCTCAAGGTTTGTGCTGGTTCGGTGCTTAGTCTCTGATGTGCCTAATTTTTCAGAAGTCCTGAGAATTAATGGGACACCCAATACTATCAGGGCATTAATTCAATAACTATTCCATTCAGGCAGTAAGGCCATTGGCAGCGCCATGGCTGGTTTATCAGGGAAAATTTTGTTCCTAGTGTTACCGACCAGGGTTCTTGGCCTCCTTAATCAATAGAAATTGATCAGAGGCCAGACAAGAAATTCAGGCAAGGCTTTACTGGGGCCCCTGCTGCAGCAGGGGGGGAGTGAGAACAAGTAGCCCGTTCCCTGGCTTACTTGCTTGCTGAGGGGAGGGGCGAGCTGGTTCCTTATGTGGGGTGAGGGTAGGGGTGTGTCCAGGGGTTGGGCTGGAGGGGTGGCTTAGGAGGTTTTCCCACCCCTTTGATGGTGTTCTGTTCAGGGAGCATTGTCAGTACCCTGTTTTTGCTCCTGACCCCCCTGCTTTTATTCCCGGCTCTTCAGAAGTGGCAGTTGGGGTTTTTTGGTCTTTTTATATCTTGTCCAGAATTTGCCCCAACTGTGCATGCATGCAGTTATTTTTAGTGTCTTGTAATTTCTTTGTATTTTGTTGCTTGAAGAGATGTTTGTCCAGGTGCAAGCACTGCAGCAAAGGATCCCAGGTCCCAGGTCCCAGCCTATCTCACTAGAACCCACTACCCGAGGAAGGAGAGTAGATGAAGAAATTTTGTTTCTAGCTCTGTGGATGCTAGTTGACTTCCGTGGTCCAGCGAATAGAACCTGAGAACATAAATTCACCCAGGAGAAGTTCACCTAGAGTGTTGATTTGGGAAGGCCATCCCGTAATACCACTACTTGGCCTCGCTCCTGGAAAAGATTCCTCCAGGTAATTATATTTAACAGTATACCAAATAAAAACAAAAACAAAAACCATGATTCTCAACAAAATAAAACAAAATTTTATTTTTGTCCTGTCTCTGGATAAGAATTCCAGCAAAGTCAAGAATTTTTTGCCAAGTGCTTGATAATAGACAATCTTACTGTCACCTTGAGCCACAGACATCCTCACTTGTGTTAAGTCTTCTGCCTTGTTCAGTTTAAGGCACTGCAGACTGCGGTGGGAAATCAGAGCACAGCAGGCTTCTCCGTTTTTACTCTGTGCTCACCTTCTTCCCTACTCACTCCCTGCTCTTTAGCTTTCCCATCAAGATTAAAGTGGGGCAATGTTCATTGCAGCGCTATTTACAACAGCCAGGACATGGAAGCAACCTAAGTGTCCATCAACAGATGAATGGATAAAGAAGATGCGGCACATATATGCAATGGAATATTACTCAGCCACAAAAAGAAATGAAGTTGAGTTATTTGTAGTGAGGTGGATGGACCTAGAGTCTGTCATACAGAGTGAAGTAAGTCAGAAAGAGAAAAAAAATACCGCATGCTAACACATATATGTGGAATCTAAAAAAAAAAAAAAAGGCTCTGAAGAACCTAGGTGCAGTGTGGGAATAAAGACAGAAATAGAGAATGGACTTGAGGACACAGGGAGTGGGAAGGGTAAGCTGGGATGAAGTGAGAGAGTGGCATGGACATATATACACTACCAAATGTAAAATAGATAGCTAGTGGGAAGCAGCCGCATAGCACAGGGAGATCAGCTCGGAGCTTTGTGACCACCTAGAGGGGTGGGATAGGGAGGGTGGGAGGGAGACACAAGAGGGAGGAGATATGGGGATATGTGTATATGTGTAGCTGATTCACTTTGTTATAAAGCAGAAACTAACACAACATTGTAAAGCAATTATACTCCAATAAATATGTTAAAAAAAAAAAGATTAAAGTGGGGAAAAGGTGGAGGAGAGAGTTCTTACTTGAACTTGTGCTTTTAAATGCCAGCTTTGAGTTCTCTGGGTGTGCCAGATGTTTCAAGATGATTCTTTCTCTCCTGGAGCCTTTTTCCCACAGGTTTCCTGCTGGACTCTTTTGCCTTCAATTTCTTGATGCTTCTTTCTTCACAGTAGTAGTTGCAATAGTTCCTTCTGAAACTGAGTACATCTGGGGGAATAATTTCAGTCACTTTCTTTGTAGATTTCCTAGACTCCCCAGCCAACTCATTGTACAGGACTCTAGGTAGCCTCCAAATCTGCATTCCTCACCCAACAACCTCAGAGTGTGAAGATCAATCCCTACACAGTCACACTCTCCTGTTCTGCCACCAAAGTATGCAGTTAGCCTTTCTCTTGCCGTCAAGATTTCCCAAAAGTATGTTACAGCCCACTCCATACTCTGTTTTAGATTTCTCTGACTTAACTTAGGCACAAATCACCTGTCTCTATTAAGAGTTTAGGGACTCAAACTCCCTTCCTTCTGACAAGTGTCCATGCAGATTGTCAAATGGAAGATTATCCTTAGGTACCAGGTTTCTGTGGAGAAAACCCACATCCAAGAACTGTTCTGAGTTCCTTCTACCCTTGGTCCTCTTGTTACCAAGTCCAATCTCATACTGCTTGCCAAACGATAGGCCAATAAATCGAGAGACAAGTTGAGGCAAGGAATAACGACTTTATTTGGAAAGCCAGCAGACCAAGAAGATGGTGGACTACTGTCCTCAAAAAAATCTTAGCGAAGTTAGAATTCAGGCTTCCTTTATACTAAAAGAGGAAGGGGTGTGGTTGGTAGTTGCAAACTTCTTGATGTCGGAATCCTTTGTTCTTGCAGCTGTTCATGTAGGACAGGTCATGATATTCCTGTAAACCTCCAGCAAGACAAATGTTACTCTCTGTTCTGCAAATTTTTATCTCTGTATGAATGGCAGATGTTATACCTTTAAAGGTCAGAGCCTTGAGAATGGGCTATCCTGTATATTTCAGGCTATTGGCATCATTCTTAACTTGTAGCAAAAGCAATAGAATACAAAGGTTAAAGTAAAAGAAACAGATCTAATATGGACTCAGATTTATTCTTTCCTGTTACACACTTCACCTAGGCCATCTTCTAATTTACACTTGTCAATAAGAGGCACACTTCACTTCTCGCTTCTTTCCTCTAGTTCCAGGCTTATCTGGAACATTCCTTTTAGGAGAAAAAAAAAAATATATATATCCTATGAGCAAGATTCTTCATTGTTACTTAGATGTTTATAGCTGAGGTGAGGGGCTGTTTCTTTGAAGTTTTATTTTTACTTTCCAGTGACTTAAAGAATAGAGAAAGCTCTTCAGGGAATAAGAGAAAGAAAAGAAGGGAATGTGCAGAGAAAAACTAGATTTATATTTTGAGTTATAACATTGTTACATATTCTTCCCTTCTAAATTTTGCATCTTTCCAAAGAAAGTTACTTTCTATCTAAGGGGCTTTTCCTCCCCAAGAATGTAGGAGTCAGGGTTTGCTGAATTATGTTTAAACAGGATAGTAATTTCTAAGTGACTCCTTGCAAGCCAGTATTCCATGTGGTTGACATACTTTCTCCTGGTTTCCCAGACAAATACACAAACCATAATGCTTTTTTTTTAATTAAAAAATTTTTTTTGAAATATAGTTGATTTACAATGTTGTATCAGTTTCAGGTGTACAGCAAAGTGACACATATATTCTTTTTTAGATTCTTTTCCATTATAGGTTATTACAAGATATTAAGTATAGTTCCCTGTGCTATACAGTAGAGCCTTGTTGATTATCTATTTTGTATATAATAGTGTGTATATTTTAATCCCAAACTCCTAATTAACCCTCCCCTCCTTTCCCCTTTGATGTTCATAAGTTTGTTTTCTATGTCTGTGAGTCTATTTCTATTTTTTAAATAAGCTCATTTGTATCATTTTTTAAGATTCCACATATAACCGAGATCATATGATATTTGTCTTTCTCTGTCTTACCTCAATTAGTATGTTAATTTCTAGGTCCACCCATGTTGCTGCAAATAGCATTATTTCATTCTTTTTTATGGCTGCTTATGTTTAAACCTGGCTTCTCATGAAGGGGCACAGTTACCTCTTTTATCAGATGGAGTCCCATCCAAAAGAATTGGGATCATTCACCTCTCTGACTCCCACTTCACCTCTACTTCTTACACGTATTTGTAACTTCCAAAACTTCATTTCATCTTCTTTTTCTTTTAATGGAAAATTTCAAACATACAAAATTTCATTGATTCTAAGGTACACATAATTTTTCAGCTCTTAGTATCTCTAAAGTTGGAATATATCTCAGTTGATGATGACCTATAGTTTAATTCTTTTCTCTTCTTAAGTGGTGCATTGGCTAGCATCTAAGGTTTGGTAACACACATTTCATAAAACTGGAGAGAATAGACTAACTAACATTCAATAGTGATCCTCCAGAATCAAGAGGATCATTATTGTATATCTTCATCTTTTAATGGTATAGATTTTCTTTTATTTAGTCATTATTTTATACCTATGAAGTTTTTTCTTAATTTATTTAATTAATTTATTTATGGCTGCGTTGGGTCTTCGTTGCTGTGTGTGGGCTTTCTCTAGTTGCAGTGAGTGGGGGCTACTCTTTGTTACGGTGTGTGGGCTTCTCACTGTGGTGGCTTCTCTTGTTGCAGAGCACGGGCTCTAGGGCGCGTGGGCTTCAGTAGTTGTGGTTCGCAGCTTCTACATCGCAGGCTCAGTAGTTGTGGTGCATGGGTTTAGTTGCTCCACAGCAGGTGGGATCTTCCCTGACCAGGGATCGAAACTGTGTCCCCTGCATTGGCAGGCGGATTCTTAACCATGAGCCACCAGGGAAGTCCCTATCTTTATCTTTTAAACTCTTTTTTTTTTTTATTACCATGAAACCTCTCTTTTTAATAATTATCTCAGTAATTTCACTGCATGTTAACCCTAAATACTATAGTTTCATCTTTAAAAATCTGAGTACATTTTCTTATGAACAACAATATTAACACAGCATCAAAACTTAAAAATATACATTAACATATTCTAATACCAAATCCATTTTCAATTTTTCCCAGTTGCCTTTATTTTTTTCTATCATTGACATTTGAGGAAGCCACATCATTTGTCAAAAGGCCCAAATTCAAGATGTGTCTGATTGCCTCCTTATGTTATAATTTAAATTATTTTTCTGTCCACTCTGTTTCCTATGAATTAGAAATTAGAGATAAAAACTTGATGATATTCAGGTCCAATCTTTTTGGCAAGTATACTTCAGAACTGGTACTGCATACTTTGTATTGTATCACATCAGGGGAACACCATGCCTGGTAGTACCACATTTAGAGACAATCAATTCTAGAGCTGATGTCTTTCCTTAGCAGTCCATTTTCTTTTTCAGTGAATGAAATTGACTCTCAAATCTTTCCAAATATGAGAGGCATGTTAATGTTCATCTCTTTCTTTGTTTGAGTCCTTCTCTTTCAAACTATTTGTTTTTCACAAGTCATGGACATCCATCCACATAATTTATGAGTGACTATGTCTACAGAATGATAGCTCAGTATCAATGGACTTCCTCCTTAAATAGAAAGACTGATTAGGATTCTTACGTAAGTGTGTGGGTTATGGTGTTACATAGGGTTCCATTTTAGGTCCACATAGGTAAGCTAGCATATGCTAATATCAAAATGAGGCTGGGAGTGGAACACTTTAAACTATTTCCTCTAAGCTAGAGATGTTCTTTATTTTTCCCCTATATGAGGAAGAAGGAAGAAATGACTCTGATCTGAAAAATCTAGGTAAATTAACTCAATGCATATAACCAGAAATTACATGGAAAGAAATTTTTTTAATCTCTTCTGAAATTAAATAGGAAGTTGTTTGATTTCTGGAATTTATTGGGATCATAAGAACATTTTTAACTCCATATTTCTTAATTGATAATTAGAGAAAATATATTTCTAATCTTTAAAAACTAAGTGCCGGGCTTCCCTGGTGGCGCAGTGGTTGAGAGTCCGCCTGCCTATGCAGCGGACACGGGTTCGTGCCCCAGTCTGGGAAGATCCCACATGCCGCGGAGCGGATGGGCCCGTGAGCCATGGCCGCTGAGCCTGCACGTCCGGAGCCTGTGCTCCGCAATGGGAGAGGCCACAACAGTGAGAGGCCCGCGTACCGCCAAAAAAAAAAAAAAAAAAAAAAACCACTAAGTGCCAATTTTTTTCTTTCATAGACATATCTAATTCTGATTGCTTACTTGTTCTTTTATATATTTTAGTTGTTTGAGTTAGACAGGCACCCAGAAGAATTAAGCATCAAAATTCCATATACATGGTCCCCAAAGCTTTATAAACAACAGCAAAAAAATAAAGTTTCTGAAGAACATAATGTTCTCCAAGGTAGGGGGAAGTAATAATGAAATTAGGCATGAAGATGCAAAATAGAGCAGTAAGGAGCTCTCTGGGGAACCGTTGTTTAAAATTTATTATCATTTTATTTTTTATTTAAAAAAATTTTTAAACATCTTTATTGGAGTATAATTGCTTTACAATGGTGTGCTAGTTTCCGCTGTATAACAAAGTGAATCAGCTATATGTATACGTATATCTCCATATCCCCTCCCTCTTGAGTCTCCCTCCCACCCTTCCTATCCCACCCTGCTAGGTGGTCACAAAGCACTGAGCTGATCTCCCTGTGCAATGCAGCTGCTTCCCACTAGCTATCTATTTTACTTTTGGTAGTGTATATTTGTCAATGCTACTCTCTCACTTCATCCCAGCTTACCCTTACCTTTCCCTGTGTCCTCAAGTCCATTCTCTACGTCTGAGTCTTTATTCCTGTCCTGCCCCTAGGTTAATCACAACCACTTTTTTTTTTAGATTCCATATATATATGTTAGCATATGGCATTTGTTTTTCTCTTTCTGACTTACTTCAGTCTGTATGACAGAACTTAGGTCCATCCAACTCTCTATAAATAACTCAATTTCATTTCTTTTTATGGCTGAGTAATATTCCATTGTATATATGTGCCACATCTTCTTTATCCATTCATCTGTCGATTGCTGGGTCATATGGTAGCTCTATTTTTAGTCTTTTAAGGAACCTCCATACTGTTCTCCATAGTGGCTGTATCAATTTACATTCCCACCAACAATGCGAGAGAGTTCTCTTTTCTCCACACCCTCTCCAGCATTTATTTGTAGACTTTTTGATGATGGCCATTCTGGCTGGTGTGAGGTGATACCTCACTGTAGTTTTGATTTGCATTTCTCTAATGATTAGTGATGTTGAGCATCCTTTCATGTGTTTGTTGGCAATCTGTATATCTTCTTTGGGGAAATGTCTATTTAGGTCTTCTGCCTGTTCTTGGTTTGGGTTGTTTGTTTTTTTGATATTGAACTGCATGAGCTGCTTGTATATTTTGGAGATTAATCCTTTGTCAGTTGCTTTCATTGCAAATATTTTCTCCGATTCTGAGGGTTGTCTTTTCATCTTGTTTATGGTTTCCTTTGCTGTGCAAAAACTTTTAACTTTCATTAAGTCCCATTTCTTTTTTTTTGTTTTTAATTGCCATTTCTCTAGGAGGTGGGTCCAAAAGTATCTTGCTGTGATTTATGTCATACAAGGTTCTGCCTATGTTTTCCTCTAAGAGTTTTATAGTGTCTGGCCTTACATTTAGGTCTTTTATCCATTTTGAGTTTATTTTTGTGTATGGTGTTAGGGGGCATTCTAATTTCATTATTTTACTTGTAGCTGTCCAGTTTTCCCAGCACCACTTATTGAAGAGGCTGTCTTTTTTTCATTGTATATTCTTGCCTCCTTTATCAAAGATAAGGTGATCATCTGTGCATGGGTTTATTGCTGGGCTTTCTATTCTGTTCCATTGATCTGTATTTCTGTTCTTGTGCCATACATACCATACTGTCTTGATTACTGTAGCTTTTTAGTATAGTCTGAAGTCAAGGAGCCTGATTCCTCCAGCTCCATTTTTATCTCTCAAGATTGCTTTGGCTATTCGGGGTCATTTGTGTTTCCATACAAATTGTGAAAGTTTTTGTTCTAGTTCTGTGAAAAATGACACTGGTAGTTTGATAGGGATTGCATTGAATCTGTAGATTGCTTTGGGTAGTATAGTCATTTTCACGATGTTGATTCTTCCAATCCAAGAACATGGTATATCTCTACATCTGTTTGTATCATCTTTAACGTCTTTCTTCAGTTTCTTATAGTTTTCTGTATACAGGTCTTTTGTCTCCTTAGGTAGGTTTATTCCTAGGTATTTTATTGTTTTTTTTGCAATGGTAAATGGGAGTGTTTCCTTAATTTCTCTTTCAGATTTTTCATCATTAGTGTATAGGAATGCAAGAGATTTCTGTGCATTAATTTTGTATCCTGCTACTTTACCAAATTCATTGATGAGCTCTAGTAGTTTTCTTGTAGCACCTTTAGGATTCTCCATGTATAGTATCATGTCATCTGCAAACAGTGACAGCTTTACTTCTTCTTTTCTGATTTGGATTCCTTTTATTTCTTTTTCTTCTCTAATTGCTGTGGCTAAAACTTCCTAATCTGTATTGAATAATCGCAGTGAGAGTGGGCAACCTTGTCTTGTTCCTGATCTTAGAGGAAATGGTTTCAGTTTTTCACCCTTGAGAGCTATTTTGGCTGTCAGTTTGTCATATATGGCCTTTATTATGTTGAGGTAAGTTCCCTCTATGCCTACTTTCTGGAAAGGTTTTTTTTTTTTTTTTAACCCTGGAGAGATTTTATCACAAATACGTGTCGAGTTTTGTATGTTATTTGTGGCTTTTCCCTTGCTGTTTTTAATATTTTTTCTTTGTATTTAATTTTGGTAGTTTCATTAATATGTGTCTTGGTGTGTTTCTTCTTGCATTTATCCTGTATGGGACTCTCTGCACTTCCTGGACTTGGGTGGCTATTTCCTTTCCCATGTTAGGGAAGTTTTCAACTATAATCTTTTCAAATATTTTCTCAGACCCTTTCTTTTTCTCTTCTTCTTCTGGTACCCCTATAATTCGAATGTTGGTATATTTAATTTTGTCCCAGAAGTCTCTGAGACTGTCCTCAATTCTTTTCATACTTTTTTCTTTATTCTCTTCTGTAGTATTTATTTCCACTATTTTATCTTCCAGGTCACTTATCCGTTCTGCCTCAGTTATTCTGCTATTGATTCCATCTAGAGAATTTTTGGTTTCATTTATTGTGTTGTTCATCATTGTTTGTTTGCGCTTTTGTTCTTCTAGGGCCTTGTAAAATGTTTCTTGTATTTTCTCCATTCTATTTCCGACATTTTGGATCATCTTTACTATCATTACTCTGAATTCTTTTTCAGGTAGAGTACCTATTTCCTCTTCATTTGTTTGGTCTGGTGGGTTTTTACCTTGCTCCTTCATCTGCTGTGTATTTCTCTGTCTTCTCATTTTGCTTAACTTACTGTGTTTGGGGTTTGCTTTTCACAGGCTGCACATTCATAGTTCCTTTTGTTTTTGGTGTCTGCCCACAGTTAGTGAGGTTGGTTCAGTGCCTTGGGTAGGCTACTTGGTGGAGGGGACTGGTGCCTTTGTTCTGGTGGATGAGGCTGGATCTTTTCTTTCTGGTGGGCAGGACTGCGTCTGTTGGTGTGTTTTGGGGTGTCTGTGAACTTATGATTTTAGGCAGCCTCTCTCTTAATGGGTGGGGTTGTGCTCCTGTCCTGCTAGGTGTTTGGAATGGAGTATTGAGCACTGGAGCTTGCTGGTTGTTGAGTGGAGCTGGGTCTTGACATTGAGACGGAGAACTCCGGGAGACCTCTTGCTGATTGATATTATGTGGGGCTCGGAGGTTTCTAGTGGACCAATGTCCTGAACTCGACTCTCCCACCTCAGAGGCTCAGGGCTGACACCCGGCCAGAGCACTAAGACCCTGTCAGCCACATGGCTCAGAAGTAAAGGGAGAAAAAAAATAGAAAGAAAGAAAAAAGAAAAAAAATTAAAATAAAGTTATTAAAATAAAAAAGTAATTAGAAAAAAAAGTAAGAGAGCAACTACACCAATAAACAAATCCACCAATGATAACAAGCTCTAAAAACTAAACTAAGGTAAACATAAAACCAGAAACAAATTAGACACAGAAAGCAAACCCCAAGTCTACAGTTGCTTCCAAAGTCCACCGCCTCACTTTTGGTATGTTTTGTTGTCTATTCAGGTATTCCACAGTTGCACGGTACATCAAGTTGATTGTGGGGATTTTAATCCGCTGCTTCTGAGGCTGCACAGAGAAATTTACCTTTCTCTTCTTTGTTCACACAACTCCTGGGGCTCAGCTTTGGATTTGGTCCCACCTCTGCATGTAGGTCTCCCTCTGGCATCTGTTCTTCACCCAGACAGGAGGGAGTTAAAGGAGCAGCTAATTAGGGGGCTCTGGCTCACTCAGGCCAGGGTATAAGAGGGGTATGGAATGCAGTGTGAGCCTGCATCGGCAGGGGTTTATGTAATGTTGCACCAGCCTGAGGTGCACGGTATGTTCTCCCAGGGAAGTTGTCCCTGGATCACGGGACCCTGGCAGTGGCGGGCTGCACAGGCTCCTGGAGGGGAGGTGTAGATAGTTACCTGTGCTTGCACACAGGCTTCTTGGTGGCTGCAGCAGCAGCCTTAGTGATTCACGCCCATCTCTGGTGTCTGCATCGATAGGTGCAGCTCACGCCTGTCTCTGGAGCTCATTTAAGTGGTGCTCTGCCTTCTGTGGGCAGACAGGGAAGGAATCCCCTCTCTTTGCACACCCCAAAACAATGGTCTCTTGCCTCTCAGGCAGTTTCAGACTTTTTCCCAGACTCCCTCATGGCTAGCTGTGGCACATTAGCCCCCTTCAGGCTGTGTTCACACAGCCAACCCCAGTCCTCTCCCTGAGATCTGACCTCCGAAGCCCAAGCCTCAGCTCCCAACCCCCAACCGCCCTGGTTGGTGAGCAGACAAGCTTCTCAGGCTGGTGAGTGCTGGTGCGCAGTGATCCTCTGTATGGGAATCTCTCCACTTTGCCCTTTGTACTCCTGTTGCTGTGCTCTCCTCCATGGCTCCAAAGCTTCCCCTCCACCCACCCAACATCTCCACCAGTGAAGGGGCTTCCTAGTGTGTGGAAACCTTTCCTCCTTCACAGCTCCCTCCCAGAGGTGCAGGTCCTGTTTCTATTCTTTTGTCTCTGTTTTTCCTTTTTTTACTTTTTCCCTACCCAGGTATGTGGGGAGTTTCTTGCCTTTTGGGAAGTCTGAGGTCTTCCCTGCATTCAGTAGGTGTTCTGTAGGAGCTGTTCCACATGTAGATGTATTTTTGATGTATTTGTGGGGACGAAGGTGATATCCACATCTTACTCCTCCACTATCTTGAAGGTCCTCCTCATAACTCCCTTTTCATTACTGCTCTTTGTGTTCTATTGAGCACACTTTAGTGATTGCTACTAAATAGCACAATCAGTGAATTTAATAAAATCCAAAAAACCTACACTCAAGTAATATATCCTCATTAAGATAATGTGAAAATTAAAGAAAGCAAAGAAAAAAATATATATTTACTTGAGCTAAATATAACCAATATTAGTAGTTTGTTATATTTTCTTCTAGTATGTTTCTAAACCCATAGCAGTTTTAAATACATGGTTATAATTACGTTTTACGTTAAATATTGTAACATGCCCCTCACACTTAGAAACACTATAAGTAGTTTTCCACGTGAAGCAGTATTTTTTTAATGCTTCGTAGTATTCCAACAGGTTTATTTGTCCATTCCCTATTGTTTAAATTAGCTTTTTAAAAATCCCTCTGTTTCATATTTTTATAGATTCTGCTGAGACAATTTTGTTTATAAAAAACATTCTAAATTAAGTATAAATTTCCATAAGATATTTTCTGAGAGGTATACTTTCTAGGTCAAAGTATATAAACATATTTAGGACTAATAAGAACACAGTAAAATAGCAATGTATGCAAATCCTCTTCCACAGGACCCTAATATATTTTTCATTGGTGTTTTGAAAAATAAAGTGCTAACATAATAAGTAATCAGCATTGTTATATTGTTTCTATTTGCATTTTTGTGGTCACCAGTACGTATGTACATTTTCAGATTTGTTTAATTAGTATAATCTCTCTTGTGTTAACTTTTAATGACTTAAGTGTTGTGGTCATAGTATTATTCTCATTAATATGTGTGACGTTTTATAAGATTAACATGATAACCTTAATCATTTATAAATACAAGTAATTTTCCCATGTTTTTATTGCTGAATCATATTTTTAAATTATTAGAGTGACACATATTCAATTGAAGAACATCCCTGGGCTTCCCTAGTGGTGCAGTGGTTGAGAGTCCGCCTGCCGATGCAGGGGACGCAGGTTCGTGCCCCGGTCTGGGAAGATCCCACAGCGGCTGGGCCCGTGAGCCATGGCCGCTGAGCCTGCGTGTCCAGAGCCTGTGCTCCGCAATGGGAGAGGCCACAAGAGTGAGCGGCCCACGGACCACCAAAAAAAAAAAAAAAAAAAAAAAATCCCTAACTAGTGTAATCTTTTGCTTGTGTTATTTCCTCTTAATTGGTCTTATTTCTTCTTTCCTCACCTCCTCTCTCACTTGGCATGGGTCTCTATTAAGCAGCCAAGGGAATAATTTTAAAACATAAATCACATCATATCGTTCCCTGATCAAAACCATCCAATGACTTCCCACCCCAGAGGAAAATCCAAAGTCCTTTACATAATTCCTAAGTCCCTGTTGTGTCAAACATCTCCTATAACTCTTCTTCTCACTCAATCACTCAACCCCCACTGGCCTTCTTACCTTTCCTGGAACCTCGATGCATACTTCCACCTTGGAACCTTGTATTAATATCTTTTAAAGTAATCAACCTGCCCAAATATTCATATGGCTCAATCTCTTTCTTTATTCAGATCTCCTCTTAAATGACAAATCCTCAGTTTTATCTATGATTGTATCGTCAAATCATTCTTCATCCCCTTTTTTTCTTAATAGTCATAGTACCTGTCAGTATTTCAAGAAACACACACACACACACCCCACACACCTTTGTCTCCCTTACTAGAACAGAAGCTTCAGAAGGTGGGGCTTTTTTTCTTCTTCCCTCCCTCTCTCTCTCTTTCTATCATTCTTTCAATTTCTCTTTTTAATGCTGAAAGCGTTGGACCTAGAATAATATCTATATCATAAAACTAGAAGAAACTTAAAAATATGAGAAAGAAATGCAATCACAATCACTGTTAACATATGGGCATTATTTTGTCTTTAGAATTTATTATAGATCTTTTAGAATTTATGATAAATTTTTGAATTTTACATTTAGAGTAAGTATATGGAAATATTTTTTCAAGTTTTTACTTGACTCTATTCTGTAAGCATTTTTTATGTCATTATATAGTCTTCATAAGCATTTTAAAGGACTCAATTATAACTTAATATCACACCAGGGTCACACTATTTTAATTAAATCTTAGCTTAAATATTTTATTAACCAATAGGGTCATCTTCTTTAAATTCATTAGTAAACTTTTGTCATTTTAAATTACTTTAAAGTAAATTTATGTTTTCTTTTTCTTTGAAAATTTCATTTTTGAAAGCTATTTTTTTAATTATAAAATTAAACTGTTTCTATAGTTCACTAAATTTGCTCAAGTCCAATATATTGCTACAGTTCCTTTCTTTTTATTCCAGAAGCTCATTTCTACATTTCTCTTAACTGAGTTTTCCAGATATTTTCTAATATTACTTACTTTAAAACAATACAACCTCTATATTTTTAAATGCTGCTGTTTTTCAGCTTAATTTATTTAGTTTAGTTTTTTCTTTGCCATTTGATTTATTCAACTCAGCTAATTTATTTCCTCTCTTTTTGTCAAATAATGAGAACATTTAGGTTTATAAACCTCTTTGTTCAAATTCAATTAATTTTTGTCTGTTTGTCTTTATTTTTTAAATATTGACTTAACAGTATATTAAAATTCCACCTTGATCCAATATTTATGTAAGAGGATGCTTTTGAATATTCAAACAGGTGAAAATTTTTGAATTATTTAAATTTATTTAATGTCAAGTTCTATTCAATTTTAATTAGAAAATGTACTCTGAATAAATTCTCTTTTACTGTCTTTTATGTAGTCATGGAGCTAAATCTGATCATTTTTTAAAAGTTTCCTTTGGTTATTTATCTTTATTCTAGTACATTTTTATTGTTTTTATTAATGCTAGTATGGTTATTTTTAATTTGTCTGTTTCTTTACCATAAAATGAAGCTTTATATCTTTTTGTTTTCCTCTTTAAATCATATATACAGATCTATTGCTTGTTTGTGTCTCCCTGACATATTCATTTGCTTTTCATTTTAATCTTACTATGTCATGTTGTTTTAAACCACATAGACAAATTATGGATTTTTTTAAAATACAAAATTTGAAAAAATGACTTCACAGAAAGACATAATTAATGTCATATATTGTCTTGACTACTATGATTATTATATATATATATATATATATATATATATATATATATATTTAAAGTTTTTTTCAGCATATAATTCAACTAAAGCTAATTTTCAAACCAGAAAAATAAGTGTGGTACCCATTTATCAAATATGAGGGAGAATATTTGTTTTGCTAATCAGTTTTCTTGGGTGAAAATCTAAGGTTGTAATACATATTAAAATATGTATAATCTCATTGTTCCATCTATTGTGATCATTTAGATTTAGACATATCCCTACACATTCAACTATTTCATTGGTCACAAATACCAGTTCCTTCTATCTTATTTTTTCACACTTTTTGGTTTATTTATTTGGAGTCATATCTTGGTTATGGCTTATGTATTTGAATATTTTTTTCAGTAATAATACACATTAGTAATATGCTTTTATAGACCCTGACTATATAAAAAAGTTATTCCTTTTAACTCTCTTTTAGCAACAACTTGGTTCAGATGAGAATTCTGAGTTACGACCTCTTCCCCTTAAAACATTTCAGATATTACTCTAGTAGTCTCTAATATTTAGGTTGTGGAAAAAAAGTTTAAGATTTGTTTTTCAAAATTTAATATGTTATTTTCCAGATTGCTCTATTTTTAAATACTTCTATTCGTATATCATTTAATTAAAAAATTGTATCCTCTTATTCTTTTCCTTTGAGTTTTGGATTATTTTCAAGATTACCATCTAATTACTTATTTCTCTGCTGTGACATCATGTATTTCTTGCCTGCAGTATGAATTTATATCAAACAATTCCATTTTGTTTTCCACAGATCTTTTATCACATAAATTTGACTATTACCACAATCAAGACAAATATCAATTTTGAATATGATAGCCAATACTTAATCTGTAATAATGAGCTAAGTCTTTATATGAATTATCAAACAGAACCTTCAGAAGTATTCCTTAATGTAGTTTCTCTTACCTCCTTTACAGATGAGGATAGAAAGAAAAATTCATTCATTCATTCTTTCAAAGTCACACAATTAGTAATAATTGAATCAGGCATTCAATTTCTGATTTATTGTACTAAGTTCTTCACAACTGGGCTCTTCTAAAAGGTTCTTATGTATTTTATAGGGAATTCAGTTCAGAGGAAGAATTTTCCTTTGATGTCTGTCCTCCTCTACTACAGAAACTTTTAGAGATATAAAATATGTTTTCTTCTGTTTAGTCATTTGGCTATAAAGAAAACTGTTATCAGGTCTGGAAATAGTGAACAGAAAAATTGTCTGAATGTCACTTAGCTGCTTCATACTCCTTTTTATGTCTGAGAGAATAGCAATCTTATCTTTTAAGTTGAAGAGAAAGATGATGCAGCATTCTTAATACTTCCCATGTAATCAGGTCATGTTAGTTCCACTTTTTGAGATAAAGAATATTCTCATCATCTAGGCTGATGGTTCCCAAACCCGGAGTACTGAAACACACTAAGATGACCCATGATGATCCAAGCCCTCATGTAATTCTTTCCCCTTGACTGTGGGTAGGATTCATGATTTGCTTCTAACTTGTTTAATATAATACATGGTAAGGTGACAGGATGCCACTCCTAAGATTATATTTTGTTGTATTAAGATGCCATCTGAGCAAACTGGAAAAGAAATTCTTCTACTGGCTTTAATGGAATAGGTAACAATGTTATGAACTACCTGTGAAGAGAGCCACACATTGGGTAGTTTGTGAGCAGCCGCTAGGGACCTAAAGTGGCCTCCAGCTTCCACCCAGCAAAATGTTGGGTATCTCAGAAGACAGCTGCATAGATATGGATTCTACCAACTATCTGAATGTACTTGGAAACAGATTCTTTCCTACTTGAGCCTTCAGATGAGAATACTGCACAGCCAGAAACTTGAGTACAGTCTTGTGAGACCCTGAGCAGAGAATCCAGCTAACCTGTGGCTGGACTCCTGATCCATATAAACCATGAGATATTCCTGTGTTTTTATGAGCTACTAAATTTATGGTAATTGGTTATACAGCAACAGAGAACTAATACACATGTTTATTTACATAATTAACCTGGAGGAGATAGTTAAAACCATATATTCTTGTACATTTTTTATTATTTTTAAACTTAATCATGATCCTGAGGTAGAAACATGCTTTAAAAACTTTTTTTTCATGAAGCATGCTTGAGAACAATTCTCAGAATAGTATTTGAAAATCAGCGCTCTAGATACTACAAAGAAGAAAGTATCTTTTAGTGAACCACAAGTTGGAGTGTGGGGTCTGGGAAAATCTCAAGTATATTCATGTGAATGGCTTAAATCTGAGCCTCTATCTATGGGGCAAATACATCTAAAGGGATATCCTTTTCATTCAGTTCAGCTCTCTTGAGAAGTAGAAGCCAAGACAGGACTAGAAGTCTGAGAAATTTGTTGAAGGAAATGCTTGCAAATCATAAAGGAGGCAGGAGCTGACAGTGAGAGGCTTCAGATAGTGATGCAGGTCTGACATTCGGGAAACAAAAAGGAGAAGAAAGCTGGGGCTCATCCTATACTCTCAGACCCCAGCCCAGTACTAGTGATGTCTCAGCCTATGAGAATCCTAAGTTGCTTATTCAGGTAGGAGGGGTCCAGCTACAAAGGCCACCATGTTATTATCTGGGAGTAACCTGAGTATGGCTTCCATGTTCCTGTCTAGGTAGATCCAGTCATATAGCAGTGGGACTGTCAGTCAACTCTGATCCTTGGAGCAGTTTATCTTAAAAGAGTATCTGAGAGACACACCTCCAGGGCCACATTTTAAATTAAGTTCTGTCACACCCTCCTTAGATGTGTATAGCCCAATTTACTTAAATCAGGATTTTTTCCTTTCCCTAAAATCTGGCTGAGAAACATACCTTTTCTTTCCAGTGAAAGAATAAAATGAATGTTCTGTTCAAGGGCAATCACCTGAATATTCCAAACAGGCAGATGGCTTCATCAGTTTAGATCTTGGATGACTATACCATTCAGTAAGATTAGAACATTTGCATAAAAGAATTGACACACACTCATATTGATAAATCTGTGATAATATTGTCCATCATTCAAGTCAGTTCACACCAGGTTCTATCACCTCCTTCCTACAGTGTTTTATTTTTTTAAATAAATTTATTTATTTTTTATTTATTTATTTTTGGCTGCGTTGGGTCTTTGTTGCTGTGTGAGGGCTTTCTCTAGTTCTGATGAGCGGTGGCTACTCTTTGTTGTGGTACACGGGCTTCTCATTGCAGTGGCTTCTCTTGTTGCAGAGCACAGGCTGTAGGCACACTGGCTTCAGTAGTGGCACGCGGGCTCAGTAGTTGTGGCTCGCGGGCTCTAGAGCACAGGCTCAGTAGTTGTGGTTCATGGGCTTAGCTGCTCCATGGCATATGAGATCTTCCCAGACCAGGGTTCAAACCCGTGTCCCCATCTTCATTGACAGGCAGATTCTTAACCACTGAGCCACCAGGGAAGCCCTCCTGCAGTGTTTTGTTTGGTTTCCACTGCATCATACAAGTTCTTACCTTCTCCTTTCCCTGCTGCTTTCTTCCTCCACATTTTTCTTCAAACTTGTTTTTATGTGTAAAGTAAAATCATGAAATTAGAACAGAACTCTTTAGGAATTCCAAGAGATACATTTACTCTATAATAGGACCAAGTTTTGTTTTCAGATGAAATTATATTAATAGACTTTTAAAATAGAACTCTGTTTTCATGAACAGAATTTTTGTTGTCTCTGTATTAGTTTAATTAAGAATTTCTTAATTTATTCTGTATTCGGCACTGTATCAGATATCTTGAAAATACCAAGTTACCAATGTATATAAAATATATTTAGGGGTCAAAAAACTTGAAATACAGTAGAATGAGATGACACATATAACTATAATGTGTGGAAAGTAGTGATATATTTAAAAATTGTGGAGTAGAAAGTGTTAAAGAAATTCAAAGGAAGATTTCCCCTTACTCTGAGAAAATCAAGGATGGCATTCAGAAGTTGATGATTGAACTGCACCTTAAGAAAATAGGCTACATTTGAGATATGAAAAATGGAGGGTGGGTTAGGATATGTAGAGCCTGCAATCCAGGATAAAAAGCTTATCAGATAAAGTATTATTTCCATTAAAAGAGATCTATATTCCTCTTTTAATGTTCTCATGTAGGGCTCAGATTAGACAGTTAATAGAGTAGTAGCAGCTCTCAGCCTTTGCAATCTTGTAAACACTGTATTCAAGTCCAGTCCCCCCAGAGCAGCACAGTATGTTTAACTGAAGATATGGTCATTTGCTGCAGACTTAAAGAGATTTTTTTTTTTTTTTTTTTTTTTTGCGGTACGCGGGCCTCTCACTGTTGTGGCCTCTCCCGTTGCAGAGCACAGGCTCCGGACGCGCATGGCTCACACGCCCAGCCGCTTCGCGGCACGTGGTACCCTCCCAGACCAGGGCACGAACCCTCATCCCCTGCATCAGCAGGCGGACTCTCAACCACTGCGCCACCAGGGAAGCCCAAGAGATTTTTTAAAAGCAAAACCCATTAAGACTAGTTGCATTATATCATAGAGAAAAAAAAAGATAGGGGTTTTATGAAACATATTGCCCCCTAGCAGAGCTAAATTACTCTCTCATGGCGTGGATGAAGGTGGTAATTTGAGCTTCCAAGACTCTATTTCAGTATTAATTCCGAACTGAATGCTTCAGCTAATTCTATGTGCTATTTGAGCTTTACTGGAAGGATGCATTTGCAAATGTGAACAGAGGATGCTCTTTATTTCGTGGTTTTAAAAAAGCTTAGACTGATGATGGCTGTTTAACTTGTTATTTTGTCTGCCAAGTGTGGTTTTTCAGGATGGCTGTTAAAGTTTTGTCTGCATCATAAATGGGCTGCTTCCTGGAATATGTCTTTGTTACTGCATATTTGTAGGAAAGCACTTGCTTTAGAGTTACTTCTATGTATGTCTGTTTTCCCCTTTATATTTAAAATTCCTATGGTACAACTTTTTGTTTGATTTATCTTTGTAGCTGAGCAATGTCTAGAATATAATAGATATTCAAAAATGCTTTCTGTATCCCACCTTCCATCAATATATCTCAATGAAACATAAACAGAAATGGGATGACCCTTGAAAATATTTGTTATAAGAGATTAGGGACTCTCAAAGTGTTTTCCAGCTTTTCTAAGAGTTTCCTATGGTACCAACTCATATAATTTCAGGATCTTTTTTCTTTTTTTAGGTTCTTTCATATCACTATCATGGTCGTGTACGCATGTGGCTCCACTCTTATAATAAATGATCCTTGTGAGATTTTCATTTTAATGATCCCTTGCTTAGAGAGAGCAGTCTTGGGGTGGAAATGTCCACAAGCTTTGGAAGTTCTGACTTGCTGACTCCTAGGATATATGAGGCAAAAAAACAAAAACAAACACACCAAATACTAAGGAATTTAATACCATGTCATTCCTAGGGTTGCAATATCCCTAGCCACTCTGTCTTCTTCTTTTTACTCTACAGAGTCCTCATATGTTTATTTTATGTATAATGTTCAGAATTTTCAGTTGTACTTAGCAGGAGGAATAGGGAAAAATATGTCTGCTGCATTTTCCCAAAAGCAGAAGTTCTGGAGCAGCTTTTAAAAAATATGTCAATGGAAAAATATATAAACCAAGAATTTTATATCCAACTATGCTCTCCTTAACCATTTATTGCACACAACATTAATCTCATTCTGTGCGTTTTTGATCTTAGACATTGCAGTTATTATCCGGAGAAGTTCAATTTAGATTTCTTTTTTATATCTTCCCTGTCTCTACTGAACATGTCAAACTTTTCTCTTGCTTCTTGAACATGCCCTTCTAGTATCTTTGGCTCCTAATTCTATTATTTATGTTTGTTTTAGGGGTGGTTTTGATTGGTTTTACTCCTCAATATGTGTAACATTTGCCTGCTTTTTTCATGCCTGATAATTTTTTATTAGATTCCAAATACTGTAAATTGTACATTATTTAGTGTTAGATATTTTCATATTCCTATAAATATTCATGAGTTTTGTTCTGAGCCATTCTTAAGATTTTTGGAAAATGTTTGATCTTTTAAGGTCTTGCTTTTTTCTTTTGTTAAATGGCATCACTGCATCATTTAGTTTAGGTTTATTTATTCCTTTTCTGAGGCAACATTCTTCTGGTTTCTCTATTTTATTCCCTATGAATAATGAGCATTTATGCTCTGGCTAGTAAGAAGAGGCAATATTCCTAGTCCTTACTATCCTCAGTGATTGTTCTCTTTAATGCTTTTGGGTAGTCTCTTCTCATCATTGCATAATTTCCTTATACACTTGTGCTGACTGGGAATCCACTCGGTACTCAAGGAGGACACTGCACATCTTCAGAATTCTCTCTCTGTGCAATTGTCTCCTTTCCAGTATACTACCCTACAGAGTGAATATCATTGAAGGGAGTTGCATGAGGGGCATAAGTAAATTATTTAGTAACATTTTGCAACTTTTCTGAGTCTAAAATTATTTTTAAGTAAAAAGTTTAGAATTTACAAGATTAATCCACAGAAACCTGTTGCATTTCTATACACTAACAACAAAAGGTCAGAAAGAGAAATTAAAGAAACAATCCCATTTACCATTGCATCAAAAAGAATAAAATACTTAGGAATAAACCTACCTAAGGAGGGAAAAGACCTGTACCCTGAAAACTATAAGATGCTGATGAAAGAAATCGAAGATGACATGAATAGATGGAAAGATGTACCATGTTCTTGGATTGGAAGAATCAAATGACTATACTACCCAAGGCAATCTTCAGATTCAGTGCAATCTCTGTCAAATTACCAATGGCATTTTTCACAGAACTAGAAAAAAAACCTTAAAATTTGTATGGAGATACAAAAGACCGCAAATAGCCATAGCAATCTTGAGAAAGAAAAACAGAGTTGGAGAAATAAAGCTCCCTGACTTCAGACTGTACTACAAAGCTACAGTCATCAAAAGAGTATGGTACTGGCACAAAAACAGACATATAGATCAATGGAACAGGATAGAAAGTCCAGAAATAAACACACACACCTATGGTCAATTAATCTACAACAAAGGAGGCAAGACTATACAGGGAGAAAAGACAGTCTCTTCAATAAATTGTGCTGGGAAAATCTGGACAGCTACATGTAAAAAAATGAAATTAGAACATTCTTTAATACCATATACAAAAATAAACTCAAAATGGATTAAAGAACTAAATTTAAGGCTGGATATCATAAAACTCTTAGAGGATAACATAGGCAGAACACTCTTTGACATAAATTGCAGGAATATCTTTTTTGATCCATCTCCTAGAGTAATGGAAATAGAAACAAAAATAAACAAATGGGGCCTGATGAAACTTAAAAGCTTTTGCACAGCAAAGGAATCCATAAACAAAATGAGAAGAAAGCTCACAGAATGAATGAAAATATTTGCAAATGATGCAACCCACAAGGGATTAATCTCCAAAAATTACAAACAGCTCATGCAGCTCAATATCAAAATAACAAACAACCCAATCAAAAAATGGACAGAAGACCTAAATAGACATTTCTTCAAAGAAGACATACAGATGGCCAAGAGGCACATGAAAAGATGCTCAACATCATTAATTATTAGAGAAATGCAAATCAAAACTACAATGAGATATTACCTCACACCAGTCAGAATGGCCATCATCAAAAAATCTACAAACAGTAAATGCTGTAGAAAAGGGAACACTCCTACACTGTTGGTGGGAATGTAAATTGGTACAGCCACTATGGAGAACAGTATGGAGGTTCCTTAAGAAAACTAAAAATTGAGCTACCATATGATCCAGCAATCCCACTCCTGGGCATATATCTGGAGAAAAACATGGTTTGAAAGGATACATTCATCCCAATATTCATTGCAGTGCTGTTTACGATACCCAAGACATGGAAGCAACCTAAATGTCCATTGACAGATGAATGGATAAAGAAGATGTGGTACATATATACAATGGAATATTACTCAGCCATTAAAAAGAATGAAATAATGCCATTTGCAGCAACATGGATGGACCTGGAGATTATCATACTAAGTGTAATAAGTCAGAGAGAGAAAGACAAATATCATATGATATTGTGTATATGCGGAATCTAAAAAAAAAAAATGATATAGGTGAACTTATTCACAAAACAGAAACAGACTCACAGACTTAGAGAAAGAACTAATGGTCACTGGGGGGAAGGATGGGGGGTAGGATAGAATGGGAGTTTGGGGTTGACATGTACACACTGCTATATTTAAAATAGATAACCAACAAGGAACTACTGTATAGCACAGGGAACTCTGCTCAGTATTCTGTAATGGGAAAAAAATTTGAAAAAGAATAGATATATGTATATGTATAACTGAATCACTTTTATGTACACCTAGAACTAACACAACATTGTTAATCAACTATACTCCAATATAAAATAAAAGGTTTAAAAAATAAATATAAATTCTTAGGAATACATTTAGCAAAGTATGTGCAAGACCTATACATTGAATGTCCATACTGTGATTCTATTTGTATAAAATGCAAATATAGTGACAAAAAGCAGATCTGTGGTTGCTTGCTGATGATGCAAAGACATAGGAAACTTCTATGGGCAGTGATAGATATGTTCATTATCTTGGTTGTGGTAATGGTTTCATAGGTATATACATATGTCAAACCGGTCAAATTGTATACTTTAAATATACATATTTTCTATCAGTTAGACCACAATAAGCTTTTTAAAAATTAAAAAAAAAGAATTGTGCTCCCTTGTTGCCTTGCTTTATATGTTGATTTTGAAAATTCTGATACCAACCTTGTTTTGCCTTTTTAATGTATTTTCGTGAAACCTTGAACATTTTATCTTTGCCTTTTTATTAGAATATGTTTCAGAGATAATGATTGTGGATTAATTTTGCCAGGTACTTTGAGAGCCTTTTCAACATGCAGATTCAGGTCTTTTTCTATGTCTGGTTGGGATCAGAGTTTTAAAGATTATCTCTGGTCCATTGTTTTATTTTTCTTCATCAAATGTTTCAGTAATATGAAAATTATTCCTTTTTTCTGTCTTCCATTTCCACTATTTTTTCCAGTCATTTAACTTTTTTCTTTATGTTATTTTCATTTTCTTTCTTTTTAAATTGCATCTTCATCTGAGCCTACTTTCATTTTTCCTGAACTTTAATCTCTTTCCTTGTCTCAAACCCATGTGCTAGCATTGAATTCCTCTTTGCTGCACTGGGTCCTAGTAAATGCTTTCAGGCAGAAATCCAGAGCATTTTGAGGCTAAATTGTTCATTTTTCTTCTCTCATGGTTGCCACAGTTCTGTACTTCTTTTTATATAATGTCTGAAAGAATTTTTTGCCTAGTTTTTCAATTCTTTTTTGTGGGAGTGCAGTGACAGTGTTTTTACAATATAATAAAAATAGAATTTTGTTGATAATTTCCCAAAGCATGTCTTATTAAATCCCCCCTAATATACTTTCCAGTGATTCTAGTATTTGATTTTGCTTCCTTATTGGTAACTGAGGCTGTATCTTCAGCATAAGTACATTTATTATTTATAAATGCTGTATGTTCTAACATTCTAATGTACTGCCTCCATTGTAGAGCATACATTCAATTGAAAACAACAAAGTATGTAATAAAAATATGACGTACTCTGGTTTCTGCTTAAGGTGTAGCAAGCTGGGAAGAGTATTGCTTTCACCATTAAAGCAATAAAAAATTCAGGGAAATCAAGTAAATAACAACTTTACTTGTACTTATGAGAAAATTGAGGTTGCAGTGTAATCAACTAGCCTAAAATCTAAGGAAAGAAAGGATTCTCAAGGAAGAGATGCGTCAAGGAAAACATTGCACTGGTCAAAGTTAAACAGGCAAGAAAGACTTTAATCAAGGCTATTGCAATAGGAGAGAGAGACCAGAGCTCAACTCCACAGAAGCAAAGGGCAAGAGGGTTTTTAAGTGCTGGGGTGAGCTAGTGGAAAAGTACAGAGTGTGGTGGGGGAAGTCATGGGCTGTCTGTGTTTGCTAATTGACTTTATCTAAAGGAAGAATAAACCTCACATAGCTTTATGACAGGAAGTAGTTTTGCAACTTGGAGCAAAACATCCACTGAAGGTAGGCTTGCTCCTAATCTCCCACAGAGACTGCGGGACAGGGGCACCATCTTTCTTGATGAATACGTTTCAAAAGGAGCACTCCAGTTTCCTTGAGAAAGACAATCCTGAATTGTAAAACTGGCAAGAGGTTTTTAAAAAGATTTATATTCCCAAGGGGCAGAAGCAGTTTATAGTTACAAGTTTTCTAAAGTAAATGGTATAAGAAATGGGAGGTCAGGGACCTAGAGTAAGCTGGAAGCCTGTCTGAAGTTTAGTCACGCTGGTCGGATGGGATATACGCACTGGTTTACCTGGAGCAGACACAGAGTGCTATAAAAACTAGGAAGAATTCAGATAAAATTTTCTGTAAATTGATGAAAGCCGCATAGAGTATGGTCTAGAATAAGACCATAGAGACACAGATATAGTGGAAATTATTACCCATTAGCAGGCTCTTCTCCACGGATCTCAACAGATGCTCATGAGAAAGACTGAGGGCAGGGCACGAGACCACAAAGAGCCTCCCTGTGGTCCAGGCCTGAGGCAGAGCAGCCACAGTGCTGTGGACAAGGCAGGAAACTGCCAGGATCCTCTGCCCTTTCTTCCCAATGGAATAAAAGCTTTAAGCCATTGGGGAAGGCAGAAAAACCTGTTTCTCTCAGGCTCAGAAGAAGACCCAGTGTAGCTGTAGGAAAAGATCAGGAAAATAACTGTCTACTTCTGGGGGGAGGGGCAAGCTACCATCCTGGGCCTGTATTATTGGAGATCCCCTCCTGCCAGGAAAGGGTCAGGGTCATTGAGACGGCCCCACCTCTGAGAGCTATTAATTCAAACTTTATATTGTCTCTTCTGACTGTCTGTCAGAATATATCTGTCATATTTTAAGGATTTATTTATGTATGATTTTCATTTTCTTCCCAAAAATGGCCTAATATATGTGAAGAATCTGTACACAAGGGATACAATGCATGTTACTGAGAAGTATATTTGGGGGAAAAAAAATAGCAAATGTTGTAGATATGAGAGGTTTGCAAGTTCTCTTTCTTTTTCTGACCCTACTTCTGAGTAAGGAATGTGAAAAACAATGGCATAGAATCCTATTATGCCATTTTTGTTGAAATTTCTTAGTCCATGAAGCCACCCCCGCAGCATGGCCCCAGGATCATCATTGTGCTCTTGGCAATGATTGATATTGTTCAGCAGATGTTATTGCCCCATCACATAGCTTTGGTTTAATTTATTCTTGCACAATTGCATTGCTCTTTATGTTTCTATGCTGTATATTATTACAACATAAAAAGGGGCTTTGGGGCTTCCCTGGTGGCGCAGTGGTTGAGAGTCCGCCTGCCGATGCAGGGGACACGGGTTCGTGCCCCGGTCCGGGAGGATCCCACATGCCGCGGAGCGGCTGGGCCCGTGAGCCATGGCCGCTGGGCCTGTGCGTCCGGAGCCTGTGCTCCGCAACGGGAGAGGCCACAACAGTGAGAGGCCCGCGTACCGTTAAAAAAAAAAAAAAAAAAAAAAAGGGGCTTTGTTAGTATGAGTGTACCATAGAGATCCAGCAAGAATCTTCTAATCATTTTGGTTTAGAGATGTTCAAAAATAATAAGTTGTGCCCTTGGGGCCTGGTAATTTAAAGACACCACTGTAAGCACTTTAGGGAGAATAATAATAATAAAACAATAACAGCAATAATAACTAGAATAGCTAAAATGTTAATCCCCACCATATTTGCATTAGTTACAATGATATTCATTTTACAGATGAGATTTCTGAGGCAGTACGTTTTAATAACTTATTCAAGATCACACAATAACACTTTGGAATTAAAATTCACATCCAGGCTGATGTAAAAAGACCATGATATTAAGTTTTTTTTTTTTTTCAAAGCGTTGTTGGTCATATGACTAAAGAAGAAGAATATAAATTTTTTGATTTGCTATTATGTTTCAGAATTCTGTGGAGTAATTTATTAAAAGATGTGTATTTCTAGGTCTCATACTTCCTCTCCCCTAGACCTTCGAAACCAGACTTTCTCAGGGTATACCTCTGGAGTGTGCTTTTTTTTTTAATTTAATATTTTTTAAATATTTTGGCCACGCCGTGTGGCATGTGGGATCTTAGTTCCCGGACCAGGGATGGAACCTGCACCCCCTGCGGTGGCAGCTTGGAGTCTTAACCACTGGACTACCAGAGAAGTCCTCTGGAGTATTCATTTTTTACAAGTAATCCTAGATAATTCTTATGCACAGTAAATTTGAGAGCCCTACCACCTCCAGCTAACCCTCCAGCACTTCATCAATAAGCTTGTTGGACAGTAGATTTGCGGTAGCTTCTTAGGTGTTATGCTGGTCCTTTGAGTATGGCAGCCAGTTTTTGGAGCAGCATTTTAAGTTTTCCCCATCTCCATGCTAAAATCAATTAAGTAGCTAGTACAGGGAACTTCTCCAGCTGATATGTTGCAAGCTTAGCCACAACTCATCAGTGTTGTAGCATCTGCCATCCTTGTCTGGCCTTGAATCATCTCACCTATTAGGAACGTTTCCCACAGCAGGAAATCTTTAAGCAAATGTAAAACTAAAGCCCTGTACAGCCTAAGGGCAAACAAGGTTGAAGATGGATGAAGGAAGACGTGAAAAATAGAGAATTACTTTGATTTCCTAGAGAAAAATTTGATAGTTAAAAAAAAAGAGAAATAAAATATAATGCATATATTTACTTATTGATGACTGTGGTGGTCAATGTTTTAAGTATCGATTATAGAGTTTGCTCTTTGCTGGATGATGTAGTTATAGAAGCTGCTAAATAAGAACTTGCACTAATAATTTTAATAATTCATGTTTGAATAAAATTTCATACTTTTATAAATATTTTGGCTTAGGTCATTTCATTTGACTCTCAAAAAGTTCTTGGTAGGTAGGCTAATAGTATTTTTCTCTATTTTAGCGCACAGTTGGTGTTTATTGAATAAACTTTGAATACATTCAGAAATAACTAAACATAATTAGGGATTAAATATTCTTACCCCATAGTCACACAGCCTTTAAATCATACAAGTACTATATCCATATCATTAGGTTTTTTATACTCTTCAAACTTGTCTACACTTCTTCCAATTCTTCCAAATATTACTCCATTAGACTCTTTCCTGACAATCCTATTTATCTCTGTATCCTTAGCTCTAACATAGCGCCAATTAGTGAAAGAATACAACATATTATTCTTGTGCTTAGGAGTTTCCTATGTTTTATTGGAATCATGTCTCCATAAAAAAATACATCAGAATACAAGGCAATGTATAAGTAAGGCACATAAGTAAATTCATCCATCATTTAAATATATTAAAAATCAAAGAGACAATTGAATAGTTGTAGTAGGGAGGATTTCTAAAATGAGACCCCATATATGTCCCACTGTAATCTCCAAAACCTATGAATATGGTGAGATATCACTCCCATGATTATGTTATGTTATGTGACCATAAGACAGGGAGATTATCCAGGTGGGTCTGATTTAATCACATGAGGCATTAAAAGCAGAGCACCTTCTCCAGCTGATGACAGAAGGGGAAGTGAGAGAGTTGAAGCATGAGAAGGAGTTGATGTACCAATTATGGCTTGAAGTGGGCCACATGAAAAGTGCAGGGAGTCTTAGTTGCTGAGAGAGGCCCCAAGTTAGCCAGCAAACAAATGCATACTCAGCCTGCTATTGCAAGGAAGTGTATCTGCTGAGAGGCTGAAATGAGCCTGGAAGCAGATTGTTTCTCAGAATTTCCAGATAAGGACCCAGGCTGGCCAACCCTGATTTTGCCCGTGTGAGATCCTGACCATAGAACCCAGTGGAGCCTGCCCATACATCTGACCTACAAAACTGTGCTGTAATAAACGGGTGCTGTTTTAAACCATCATATTTGTAGTAAATTACAGGAATAGAAAACTATTCGATTTAATAGGAGTGGCTGAGGTATTCAGTAAAGGCTTATGGAACTTGTTTTTCTGAGAATGAAATAGTGTTAATTTTAATAGTTTCCTAATTCCTTTTGTAACAAACGACCACAAACTTTAAAGCAAAAAACAGCACAAATTTATTACCTTAACAGTTCTCAAGTCAGAAGTCAAAAATCAGTCTCACCGAGCTAAACTCAGGCAGAGCTATTTCCTTTCCAAAAAGCTCTAGAGGAGAATTCACGTCTTTGCCTTTTCTACTACAGAAAGAGGCTGCTGCATTCTTTGCCCTGTGGAACCTTCCTCCATCTTCAAAGCCAGCAATGGCCTTTTAAGTCTTTTTCACATTGTATCATTCTGACATTTCTGTCTCCCTCTCCCACTCCCACATTTAAGATCCCATGTGATTTCTACTGGGCCCACCTAGATAACAGAATAACCTCTCCATCTCGTCAGCGGATTAACAAAATTAATTCCATCTGCTAATTTAATTATTCTTTTCCATGTAACCTAACATATTCATAGGTTACAGGGATTAGAATGTGGACATATTTAGGAGGCCATTATTTTACCTACCAATAATATTTAGAAGAAAAAATGATATGCTGGTCTGGCAATGAATTGTGCAAAAACTACCCTTGGTAAATTGTTAACTGTGCTTATTTTCACTTATGGGTGAGATGTTTACTTATAAGTAGTTGTTTTTTTTTTTTTTTTGGAAAAAGAAATGTTTGAAAAGATAATGAGCCTTAGCAGTCCATGAAATATTTGAATGCTTACATGTACAAAGTTCTATCATGCTGTGAAATGTCCTCTTTATTGAGAATGGAGATGGGGGAACTTATAATAATTTCTTAAACAGTATAAATCTTTAATGTTTGGAAAATACTTTTCCAGACATTATTCCATTTATTTATAAGGACATCTGTGAAACTTTTGCTGACTTTTCTGGTCTGCATTTCTCTCCTTTCTCAGAAGCAATTTAAAAATAGTCCTGTGCACCTTCATAAGAGTATATTTTGATAACTCTTTTAATATTTGTCATTAAGTGCAGGGGCATCTCTATATCACCAATGCTTGGGTAGTACCTGGCACCTACCTATGCTGGTATATGTTTACTGATAATGAATGCATCTTGAATAAATCATTGTTCCATAGAGAAGGAATAAATTGGCTAGTAATGATTGAGGTCAGAATTACAGAACATTTTCCTCTGATTCTGATCCTAATATCTAGACTGAATACATTTAATGATCAAGATTTAGCTAAAGTTTAAAAGCAAAATTTATCAAGTAATGTAATCTCTTCTGTGATAACATTTGTATAAAAATCTAAATTTGTTCAACCATGATAATGCTTAGCTATATGATATATGTGTTATATGTTATGGTTTTATATCTTATGTTAATTAATATTGTGCACAAATAAGTATCTATGCACTTGTGGATGAATAAATGTATGTCTTGATATGTTTAGTTTTTAAGGGCTGCATATAAGTCCATTTTAGCAAATACCACCAGAACTTCTAGGGTATGGACTTAAGAAATTCATTTTTTGCAGCAGCACAAAGGGAATGTTTTTAGCATGAATTTTTCTGTTACATATTCATTAAAAATCTCTCCACGGGGTTTCCCTGGTGGTGCAGAGGTTGAGAATCTGCCTGCCAGTGCAGGGGACACGGGTTCGAGCCCTGGTCTGGGAGGATCCCACATGCCGCGGAGCAACTAGGCCCGTGAGCCACAACTACTGAGCCTGTGCGTCTGGAGCCTGTGCTCCACAACAGGAGAGGCCGCGATTGTGAGAGGCCCACGCACCGCAATGAAGAGTGGCCCCTGCTTGCCACACCTAGAGGAAGCCCTCGCACAGAAATGAAGACCCAATACAGCAAAAATAAATTAATTAATTAATAAACTCCTACCCCCAACATCTTCTTTAAAAAAAAAAAAAAAAATCTCTCCACATAATGACATGGAAGTCTCCTTTGCTTAAGTGTGTCTTTTTTCATTTTAATCAAACATCTTTATTATTACCTATGTGCCGCATATTCCTTCTTTCTGCTCCCACAGGCTCCTGGCAGTTCAGATTTCCATAGGTTTAGCTGTTTCATTCTTTCCACAATATCCAGGCACCAGAGTATGCTTATGAATGCTCTTTTATCTCTTTTACATATATGTTTTTGCCCAGTAGGCACTTTAATGCCTTATGGTGACAAAAAATTAACACCTTTCTATGATCTCATATACAAGTAGTTTCTTAGCTTCTCTATCTTTTTAAAATTAACGTGGAAGCAGTGGTATAAATGAACCAGAAGAAGGACCAGAAAAAAGAAGGTTTAGATCCTAGATGAATTTTTCTATTCACTAGTTATGTGACCTTGGGAAAACTCCATAGCCTCTCTGATTCTAAATTTTCATCTTTAAATTACATAGACTAGCTCCTACCTATGTTAGAGATATGTCAAAAATAAACAAGTGTAGAGGATAATATAATAGGTACCAATTTACTTACTTAAAAAATAAGAACTTAACAAATATTGGAGATTCTATACAATCTTCCCCAATCACATTCTCTCCCATTTATCCTCAGGGATAATCTTTAAAACTTACTTTGTGCAGATCATTCCGATATGTGCGCTTTTAATTTTTACTACATGTGTTTGAATATATTGTTTGTTCTGAATGTTGTTTTATTTATCTTAAATTTGTTATTACAATATGGAAGTAAGCTTTTTTTTTAAAGAAGATGTTGGGGGTAGGAGTTTATTATTTTATTTATTTATTTTTGCTGTGTCAGGTCTTGGTTTCCGCGCGAGGGCTTTCTCTAGTTGCGGCAAGCGGGGGCCACTCTTCATCGCGGTACGCGGGCCTCTCACTATCGCGGCCTCTCTTGTTGCGGAGCGCAGGCTCCAGACGCGCAGGCTCAGTAGTTGTGGCTCACGGACCTAGTTGCTCCGCAGCATGTGGGATCCTCCCAGACCAGGGCTCGAACCCGTGTCCCCTGCACTGGCAGGCAGATTCTCAACCACTGCGCCACCAGGGAAGCCCTGGAAGTAAGCATTTTTGTACATCTTATCTCCCTGTGAATATGTGCAAAAATTTTGACAGGGAATATCATTAGAAGTGAAATTCATGGGTTGTAGGGTATGCATGACTAGCTTTAGTCACATTTGCCAGATTGCTCTCCCCATTGTTTGTGACAATTATATTCCCACTATAATTTATGAGAACTCCCATTGCTCCACATACTCACCAATACTTGGTTTGGAGTGAAAAATGATACCTCAATATGGTGTTTCACATTTTTAACATATTTACTGATGTATGATAGACTTATAATAAACTGCATATATTTAAAGGGTACAGTCTGATAAGTTTTGACAAATATATATATTCCTTGCTCTAGGATTTCCTTATGCTTCTTTGTAAGCCCTTCTTTCTGATTTCCCTGCCCCCGACCACTGTCCCCAGGCACCCACTGATCTGTTTTATGCCACTTAAATTAGTTAGAATTTTCTAAAATTTTAAATAAATGGAATAACAGTGCATGCATTTGGAGGCAGGGGGTCTAGCTTCTTTCACTCAGTTTGATTATTTGGAGATTCACCCATGTTGTAATCTGAATAGTTCACTTATTTTAATTGTTGAAAGATAGCCCATTGTCTGGGTGGACCACTGTTTGTTTATGCATTCAACTATTGATGGACATTTGAATTGTTTCAAGTTTTTGGTCATTATAAATAAATTTGCGGTAAACATTCATGTACACATCTTTGTTTGGATGCATACTTTGAGTTCACTTTATTTCTCTAGTTCATTTCTTAGGAGTTAAATGGCTGAATAATATGGTAGGTCTGTGTTTACTTTTGTTTTCTGAAGGGGTTTTACAATTTTACAACCTGAATGAGAGTTTTGAAGTTTTTATATATATATTCTGAACACAAGCTCTTTATCATTTATATGATTTGCAGATTATTTTCTCCCAGTCTTTCACTTGCTTTATCTTTCACTTAATAGTGACTTTCAGAAAGCAGCAGTTTTTAATTTTGATGAAATCAAATTCTTTAGTTTTCACTTTTGTGGATCTTGCTTTTCATTTCACAGGTTAATTTTTTTTTTTTCCTAACAGAAAGTCACCAAGTTTTCCCAGATAATTTCTTTTAGTTATCTTACAATTTTAGAGTTTACATTTAGGTCTATGAATCATTTTAGATTCATTTTGTGTATGATTTGGGAAATGGATCAAGGTTGTTTTTTTTTTTTTTAATATAGACATTTAGTAGTTATAGCAGTATCGTTGAACAGATTCCTTTTTCTGCATTGAATTACCTTTGCACCTTTATGAAAATTAAGGTTCTATATACGTGAGTCTATCTATGGGTTTTCTTTTTGGTTTAGTAGTCCTATTTGTCTATTTTTATACCAATAGCCAACTGTCTTTATTACTGTAACTTAATAAAAAGCATTAAAATAAGGAAGTCACAGTGAAACTTCATTCTTTTTCAAGGTTTTTTTTGGGGGGGGGGCTATACTTAGGTCCATTGCATTTCTTCATCAATTTTAAAAAGAGCTTGTCAATTTATATATATAGTTTTAGAAAAGACTTCTGGTATTTTAATAGGGAATACACTGAATCTATAAATAAATTTTGGAAGAATTGATATTTAACAGTAGTAAATCTTTCAACTTATGACTGTGATTCATTTCTTCATTTATTTAGGTCTTTAATTTCTCTCAGCACTGTTTTGTAGTTTTCCATGTACAGGTCTTTTGCATATTTTACCATATTCATTTTTTTAGTGTTTCATAATTTTTTGTTATTGAATTTTAAAAATTTTGATTTTCAATTGTTGTAGTACTTAGAAAACAATTGATTCATATATACAGAATCTTACAGAACTCACCTATTAGTGTTAATAGCTTTTTTATAAATTATATTGAATTCTACACAGACAACCATGCCTGTGAATAAAGGTTTTACTTCTTTTACAACCTAATTGTTTTTTAATTACTTTTCTCTGCCTTGTTATACTAGCCGGAATTTCCATTACACTGTTGACTAGAAGAGTCTTGTATCTGATCTTAGCGACAACGTGTTCAGTGTTTCACTGTTTGGTCCGGTGTTAGCTGTAAGGTTTTTATAGATTCTTTTTTAGCAGGTTGTGTTACTTACCATCTGTGTCAGGGGTCCTAAAGACTACTCCCAGGACTGGTGACTGATTGGGTAGTCATTATACTGACTATTACAAACTATCACAGTATAAGGGTACACAGAAAAATCAACAAAGAGAAAAGGCACATACAGAAAAGTCTGAAGGAAACCAGACATAAGCTTCCGAGAGTCCTCTACCAGGAGACTTGTGAAGGACACATTTAGTACATTCAGCAACCAGTGTGACAACACATACAAAGTGTTACATAATAGGGATGTTTGCCTGAGCCTAGGTGTCCAGAGATTTTATTGGGGATCTGCCATAAAGGCACATAATATCCACATGACTGACTGTAGTTATTGAAACTCCAGACCCTTAGAAGGAAAGCAAGTGTTCAAGTAAATCACACTGTTTGCACAAACTACCTAGACTAACTAGTATAGTACATTTCAAAGCTGTAAGCATTCAAAACACTCTTATCAGTTAGAACATTCCAAGAGCTCAATTCCCAGGAATTGGTCAAGGGCCATTCATGAAAATTGGGAAATGCAAGACTTGAGCAACTCAGGCATGTTGAGTTAACTCTTTCCTACATACTTCTATTCCAAGTTTGCATAACGTTTTCCTCAGGAATGATGTTAGATTTTGTTAAACACTTTTTAAACATTTTTTTTGCATCTTTTGAGAGTATCATAAGTTTTTTTTTATTATTTAAGCTATGAGTATGGTTAAAAACAGATCGATTTTCAAATATTAAACAAACTTTGCCTTCTTGGCATAAAATCACTTGGTAGTTAGGTATTTTAGCTTATATGTGTTCTTGGATTTGATTTGCTAAAATTTTGTTTCAAATTTTTGGTCAAGTTGTTTGAAGAATTTTTTCCAATCTTCTGTATGGTGATTTATTTTCTGTCTATTTTTTCTATGAGTTATTGAGAGGGGTATTGAAATCTTCAACTATAATTGTGGATTCTCCTTGTTCTGTCAGTTGCTTCATTCATTTGGAAACTCTGTTATAGATGTTCAGACTTATTCTCTTATCTTGATGAATTTGCTTATTTATTATTATTGAATAATCTTCTGTATTTCTGGTAATATAATTTTATATATAATCTAATTTTATATTAATATAGCCATCCCAGCTTCCTCTTGATTAGTGCTGGCATATCTTTTTCTAAATTTTTACTTCTCTATGTCTTTACACATGAAGTGTATTTCTTATAGGCAGCTTATAGTTGGGGTCTGCTTTTTCTTCCAATCTGACAATGCTTATCTTTTAGTTAGGATATTTAGTCCATTTGCATATAATGTGTTCAGTCATATAGTTATGTTTAAATTGATAAACTGATATTTGTTTTCTCTTTCTGCCATATTTTATTTTTTCCCATTTTTCTCATTTTCTGCCTTCTTTTCAATTATTTCTTTATAATTATATTTTCCTTCCACTTTCTTACATATTCTGTGTCTTTTATATTAATGATTGTTTTGGGATTTATAGTTTACATCTTTATCACCCTCTAACTTCAAGTGATATTATACCACTTCTGAGCCGTGCTTATTTTAGTGCTGTTAATTCCCCATTATTGAAGTAAGACCCACCTGTATACTTTACCTAATGTCTCATGTTTCATGTATTTTCCATTCTAGCTGGTGAGAGACAGCACTATTCACAGCTGTGTTGAGTGTTGGGTATTATTACCTCTAACCCTGTGGCTGTTTCTTTCCTCAGCCTCAGATATTTCCCTTATATGCATGCACAGATCAGTTCTCAACTAAATGTATAAGGGGACTCTCTGCAGATATCTGGAAATCTCTGTGTGTGCAGCTTTCCCCTATTTAGGAAGTTTAGCCACACTGGTCTTCCTAGACTCTCAGGAAGTCTTCCAGACACCTGGTATATTAGTTTACTATTGCTACTGTAGCAAATCACCACAAAATGGTGGCTTAAACCAACAGAAATTTATGATCTTATAATTCTTTAGATTAAAATCCAGCATGAGTGTTACTGTGCTAAAACCAAGGATTCAGCAAGGCTGAGTTCCTTTCAGAATGCCCCAGGGGAGGATCCATCTCCTTGACTTCCAGATTCCTTGGATTGCATCCCATTCTTCCATCTTTAAAGCCAACAATATTGCATCTCTATCTCTCTAACCATTTTTCCAGTTATGTCTCCCTCTAACTCAGAACTGAACTGGGAAAGTTTCTTTGATTTTGAAGACTCATGTGATTAGATTTGGCTCATCCAGATAATCCAGGATTATCTCCCCATATTAAAGTTCTTAATGTCTACAAGGACCCTTTGCATGTAAGGTAACATTCACAGATTCAGTGGATTAGGAAATGGACATCTTTGTAGGACCACTATTCTACTACTACACCTAGGTTTCTCCTCATTACAACAAGACCTAGAAACTTTCTCAAGTCAGTAAACTAGACAGTTTGAGGAAGTAGCTCCTTTGGCTCCCATCTCTAAATATTCAATGTCCTTCATTGGCTTATGTTCACAGTCTTTTACACTGTGATCTCATATATTTTGTCTGTTTTTTCACTTGTTGCATGAGAAGGTGAACCCAACCTTTGTTGCTCCTTCTGGGCTAGAAGCAGAAGTCCTTCATACCTCACTGTTTTAAACTGAATTTTCTTGATTTCTCATAAACTTGGGCATCTTTTAGTTCTCTTTTTATTTTGTTTATTTGCTTAGCTAACTCAGATTTCCTTGTTTTTGAATTGCTTTTTTATTTTCTCTTGATTTCTCTATTAAGAAGTTTTTCTTTTTTCTTATTGTTTTATAGAAATTATTAATATGTTTTGAAGAATAATTTTTTATCAGTGTGTGCAGTATACATATTTTCTTCCAGTATGTGATTTATTGTAGTCTCACTTGTTTATGGAGAATTTTTATTCAGAGAAAGGTTTAATATTATTATAAACATATTTATCATGTTTTGAAGATTTGTGCTTGAGACATCTTTCCCTGTCATGCAGTTGCAGAGAAATTCTACACCATATTTTTCCTAAAAAATTAAAGTTTTTTTTTCTTTTGCATTAGGTCTTTAATCATCTGAAATTTATTTCTGTGTATGATATGAAGTAGAGATTCCCATTATTTTTATATGAATAGCAAACTATACCATTTACTGACTAATCCATTCTTTTCATAATGATTTATGAATCTTGTTGCCATTCCCTTTAGTGTAGTCTTTTGGTGATGAATTCTTGCTTGTCTGAAAAATATCTTTGATATTACCTTCCTTTTTTGAAGGATTTTCCATCAGGTAAATAATTATAGTTTGGCAGGTATTTTCTTTTAGCCATTAAATTTATCATTCCACTGTCTTCTGATTTTCATTGTTATTGTTTAAAAACATTTGTAATGTTCTGCAGTTCTTTTGATATCAATTTTCTTGTCTCTGGCTGCTTTAAGATTTTATTTTTGTATTTAGTTTTCAGAAGTTTTATTGTGATATACCTATGTGTGATTTTCTTTGTATTTATCCTGCTAAGGTTCTACTAGTTGCATCTTAAGCTTGATATATTTTTTTTTTATCAGTTTTGAAAAATGCATGCCTTCTGGCCTAGTCTCTCTTTTTTTCTCTCTTAATCTTCAATTATATGAACCTCTTCCCCATATCTCATTTATCTTTGGATTTGTTTTGTATTTTGTATCATTTCTTTGTCTCTCCATGCTTCAGTTCAGATATTTCTACTGTATTATCTTCCACTTCCCAAATTCTTTTATCAACTGGGCCTAATACATTAGTATGTCCATGCTTGGAGCATTAAATCATTTTTTAAGTCATGTATTCATCAGAATTTCTGAATAATTCATTTTTTATATGTTTCACTCAACTCTCATGATTCACCCTCTTATTTATTAAACATTAATTGCATATGAGTAATTTTAAAATTCTGATTTTTTTTAATTCTAAATGTCTTGTGCATTTCTTCTCATTGTTATTTTCTCTTGATTTTCAGTCAGTTCTTGTCTATATGCCTGACTAGTTTTGATAGAGTGCCAGAAAATGTGGGTAAAAATTTAAAAATTAATGAGGCTCTGAATGATGTTATCTTCCTCCACGTATAATTTATTTTTCGTTCTGGAAGACAATTTAAGCCATTCAATTTAAGTTGAACTGACTAATAGCTGGGCTTCAATTCCAGTTATCCATTATACTAGAAGATAGTAAAATGTGCCCCACAAAAGTCAGAGTTGAAAGGTAATAAGTATTTGTAGGAAACATATGCCTATTTTGGGCCGAAGAATCAAGAGGTGGGCTCTGAAGAGGATCTGTATGAGTGGTTGGGAGTTTGACATATATAGCTTAGAGCCATAGATTGAGTAAGGGGAGAAGAGATAAGCGGTCAGAAAATGACTTTAAAAAAGCACTTTTGAGGTTAATCTAATGTATTCAAATTCATACAGAAACATAAGCTTTTTATTGTCATCCTCCTTTTTTCTGTAGATAAGCTGAAATCATCCTTGGAAACAGACACAGCTTGTCTTAATTAAGTGAGAAATAAGATGCAATGGTTTTCTGATTGTTGTCTTTCTATACCAAATACTTTATATGTATATAATACTGCCATTCTTAACGTGAAGACCATTGCTACTATTCTGGGTGTTTTTTGTTGTTGTTTAAAAGCAACCTAAATCCTCAGAACACATTAAAAAAAACAACAACATGAGGTAACTTTTCCTTCACAGCTTAGACTCTCATCTGTAAAATGGGAATTTAGTGATTCGTGTATTTATTAATTCAACAATTATTAACAGAGTACTTTTATGCACCAGATATTTTTCTTGTAACATACTAATACTTTCATCGTAGGGATGTTCTGAGAAAAAAAAATTATATATAGGGACTTACCTCAAATGACTGGCATTAAAGGCTTAATAAATGTCCACAGTTATTTTATTGATAGCCATTTTTGTGTGTAGGGCTTTGATGATTTATTTCTTAAAGTACAATACATGGAAGATCAGTAAAGAGAAGTAACAATGTTTTCTGTGTTGATCTTGAAGAATTTAGGAATATTAATGTATCAAATCAGAATACTTCTGTACCAAATGTTTATCACACATATTTGCACACACACACATATTTTTTTCTCACTCTGCTTCCCCTTCTCTCTTTTTTTTTTCTGAATGCCTAAGATGACAAATATATCATGCACTTTGCCATAATAAATGATGCTTTTCAGGGAATATCTCTCATGCTCTGCTTAAATATGGAGAAGTATTTTATCAAAAGATATAATTATGGAGGTTTTATTTACTTAGATCTCTTGTTCTTTAGATGATACTCCCCATCTAAATTCCATGTAATCCACACTGTCTTATTATCCCAGATTAACTCCTGAGATATAAGGTTAATTAATGTCATGTCTAGAAATTTATACTTGATATTTTGTCTACTTCATCCCCCCTTCTAAATTTCTCACTCTTATTTGCCCAAAATTCATGCATTTATTTCACTTCAGAGACATCTCTTTTATTTTTCCATAGCAAGAACAGCTGGAATTTTTTCATACTGGCAAAAAATTTCAGACACTGCTGAGAAAAAGGCCTGGTGACACACTGGGAAGCCCTTCTAATCTTTTTCCCCTGGAAAACCAGGGTATCCTTAACACTAGGAAAGGCCTATTGTACTTTTTCTGCAATGGTCTCCTGACTATAATATAACGGAAAATAAAAGTGTAAAATTTCATTAAAAATTCTCAATCCTTGACATAATTTATCTTATATCACTCCACCTTTTACTTCTAGAAGGTGCTGCATTTTTCACTTTTACATTTGGATGTCTGTGGCTCTGAGGTAATCAAGAACTTAGGTAGATTTAAAATAAAAATATTTATTGATTTTCTACTACATGGGAAGTACTATGATATGTTCTGCAGGAGACATAGGGATATCCAGAGATGTTCTAGTCCTGTGGGAACTCAGAATCTCGTGAAAATGTGTTGGCTTATGATACTTTCTCTCTCACTATCAACCCTACCCTTCTATGTTTTCTTTGTGATGCTTGCACTAGGTTATGCAAGCCACATTTCTGTTTTGCCTGATGCTTCCCTGATAGTTCTGCTAACAAGGAGTGCTAGAGAAAAATGAGAAGCTGTGTTCTATAGCATGCTATTTTCTGTTCTTGTCCCCATATGCCAGTATCACCTCTTTATTCTGGCAGTGGAGTTGATACCACTTTCCAGTTTTCTCTCTTCACTCCAGAACCAGTCTCATTGTGCTCCCTGAGAAATAGCAGCAGTAGTCAGATTGTGCCCCTCTTCATGGGTCTGAGTGCCAGCGTCACGTTTTCTCCTCTGAGATGTTGAGATTCCAGCAAAACTGGGCAGCAACTTCTCAAAAAAGGGCTAGGTCCCACCTCTAAAAGAGCCTCCTCCAAGTTATAGAGTTTCAAAAACACTTAACCTCTTCCCCTTCTTTAACCTCATTTCCCAGAATGGTAGTTTCTTCCAGAAAGAAATAGCTCTTTGTTATCTCAATGCTTCTGGTTTTGCCTTTTTAATCTTCTAATATTTGTTTAACCAGCTATTTATATAGTCTTTTCTGTTAAAACAGTTGGCATATTTTACATTTTCTTGACTGGACCCTGACTGATAGAGAGCCACAGATACTCATATAAATGATTCTAGTATAAGTAATCAATAGTAGGTGTTATATGATATGGATTATAACATATAATGGAAATAAAAGAAAGATGATTTCATGGCTACTTAATGATCCATGGAAGGCTTACAAGAAGATAGATTTGAATTGGGCTTGATGCATAGACAAGAAATTAATTAAGCAGGTATGAAGCTTGTAACATGCATAGAGAGGGGCTTTCAGAACAAAACATATGATTCTTTAAAATTAGTATTTATTTACAACAACTATTTAAAATTGGTATTAATTTCCCTAGTATGACTGGACTATGAAGATACAAGAGAGTGTGAGAACTTACTAGATGAAAAGATTTTTAAAAGGTTTTTTGTGGGGGGGACCTTCAAGATGGCAGAGGAGTAAGACGTGGAGATCACCTTCCTCCTCACAAATACATTAAAATACATCTAGACGTGGAACAACTCCTACAGAACACCTACGGAATGCTGGCAGAAGACCTCAGACCTCCCAAAAGGCAAGAAACTCCCCACGTACCTGGGTAGGGCAAAAGAAAAAAGAATAAACAGAGACAAAAGGATAGGGACGGGACCTGCACCAGCGGGAGGGAGCTGTGAAGGAGGAAAGTTTCCACACACTAGGAAGCCCCTTCGCGGGCAGAGATGGGAGGTGGGCGGGGCGGAAACTTCGGAGTCTTTGAGGAGAGCACAGCAACAGGGGTGCGGAGGGCAAAGCGGAGAGATTCCCGCACAGAGGATAGGTGCCGACGGGCACTCACCAGCCCGAAAGGCTGGTCTGCTCACCCGCCGGGGCGGGCGGGGCTGGGAGCTGAGGCTCGAGCTTCGGTCGGAGCGCAGGGAGAGGACTGGGGTTGGCGGCGTGAACACAGCCTGCAGGGCGTTAGTGCGCCACGGCTGGCCGGGAGGGAGTCCGGGAAATAGTCTGGACCTGCGTCATAAGCAAGAGACCATTGTTTCAGGGTGCATGAGGAAAGAGGATTCCTCCCCGTCTACCGACAGAAGACAGAGCACTGCCTAAATGAGCTCCAGAGATGGGTGTGAGCCACGGCTATCAGCTTAGACCACAGAGATGGGCATGAACCATTTAACGCTGCTGCTACAGCCAAGAATCCTGTGTGCAAGCACAGGTCACTATCTACACCCCACATCCCCAGAGAGCCTGTGTAGCCCGCCACTGCCAGGGTCCTGTGATCCAGGGACAACTTCCCCAAGAGAACACATGGCACACCTCAGGCTGTTGCAACGTCACACTGGCCTCTGACGCTGCAGGCTTGCTCCACATTCCAATTATGATTACGGTACCCCCACCCTACCCTCAGCCTGAAGGAGCAAGAGCCCCCTAAACAGCCACTACTTTAACCCCATCCTGGCTGTGCGGGGAACAGATGCCTGAGGGCGCCACATAGAGGTGGGACCAAAAACAAAGCTGAACCCCATGAGCTGTGGGAACAAAGAAGACAAAGGGAAATTTCTCTGTGCAGCCTCAGGAGCAGCAGATTAAATCTCCACAGTCAACTTGATGTACCCTGCATCTGTGGAATACCTGGATAGACAATGAATCATTCCAAAATTGAGGCTGTGGACTTTGGGAGCAACTGGAGACTTGGAGTTTCCTGCCTGCAGCTGATTTGTTTCTGATTTTTATGTTTATCTTAGATTAGTTCTTAGCACTAAATATCATTCATGGATTTGTTTATTGGTTTGGTTGCTCTCTTATTATTATTTTTTTATTTTAATAATTTTTTATTATTTTTATTTATTATTTAAAAAATTATTTTTTCCTTTTATATTTTTTTCCCTTTGGAGCCTTGTGGCTGACAGGGTTTTGGTGCTCTAGCCTGCTGTCAGCCCTGGGCCTCTGAGGTAGGAGAGTCAAGTTCAGGATGTTGGACCACCAGAGACCTGCTGGCCTCCTGTAATATCAATCAGCGAGAGCTCGCCCAAAGATCTCTGTCTCAACACTAAGACCCAGCTCAACCTAATGGCCAGCAAGTTCCATGCTGGAGGCCCCAGGACAAACAACTAGCAAGACAATAACACAAACAAACCCATTAGCATAGAGGCTGCCTAAAATCAAAATAAGGTCACAGACACCCCAAAACAAACCACTGGACATGGCCCTGCCCACCAGAGAGACAAGATCCAGCCCCACACACCAGAATGCAGGCACCAGTCTGCTCCACCAGGAAGCCTACACAAGCCACTGAACCAACCTCACCCACTGGGGGCAGACCCCCAAAACAATGGGAAATATGAACCTGCAGGCTGCAAAAAGGAGACCCAAACACAGTAAGTTAAACAAAATGAGAAGACAGAGAAATATGCAGCAGTTGAAGGAGCAAGGTAAAAACCCATCAGACCAAACAAATGAAGAGGAAATTAGCAGCCTACCTGAAAAAGAATTCAGAGTAATAATAGTACAGATAATCCAAAATCTTGGAAATAGAATGGAGAAAATACAAGAAACGTTTAACAAGCACCTAGAAGAAGTAAGAGCAAAAAAAAAAAAAAAAGATGAACAATGCAATAAATGAAATTGAAAATTCTCTAGAAGGAATCAATAGCAGAATAACTGAGGCAGAAGAACGACTGAGTGACCAGGAAGATAAAACAGTGGAAATAACTACTGCAGAGCAGAATAAAGAAAAAGGAATGAAAAAATTGAGGACAGTCTCAGAGACATCTGGGACAACGTTAAATGCACCAATATTCGAATTATAGGGGTCCCAGAAGAAGAAGAGAAAAAGAAAGGGTCTGAGAAAATATTTGAAGAGATTATAGTTGAAAACTTCCCTAACATGGGAAAGAGAATAGCCACTGAAGTCCAGAAAGCACAAACAGTCCCATACAGGATAAGTCCAAGGAGAAACACACCAAGACATATATTAACAAAACTATCGAAAATTAAATGTGAAGAAAAAATATTAAAAGCAGCAAGGGAAATGGAACAAACAACCTACAAGGGAATCCCCATAAGGTTAACAGCTGACCTTTCAGCAGAAACTCTGTAAGCCAAAAGGGAGTGGCAGGACATATTTAAAGTGATGAAAGGGAAAAAACTACAACCAAGATTACTCTACCCAGCAAGGATCTCATTCAGATTCGATGGTGAAATTAAAACCTTTATAGACAAGCAAAAGTTAAGAGAATTCAGCACCACCAAACTAGGTTTACAACAAATGCTAAAGGAACTTCTCAATGCAGGTAACACAACAGAAGGAAAAAAACCTACAAAAACAAACCCAAAACAAATAAGAAAATGGTATAGAAACATACATATCAATAATTACCTTAAATGTAAATGGATTAAATGCAACAACCAAAAGACATAGACTGGCTGAATGGATACAAAAACAAGCTCATATATATACTGTCTACAAAGGACCCACTTCAGACCTAGGGACACACATAGACTGAAAGTGAGGGGATGGAAAAAGATTTCCCATGCAAATGGAAATCAAAAGAAAGCTGGAGTAGCAATTCTCATATCAGACAAAATAGACTTTAAAATAAACATTATTGCAAGAGACAAAGAAGGACACTACATAATGATCAAGGAATCAATCCAAGAAGAAGATATAAAAATTGTAAATATTTACATACCCAATGTAGGAGCACCTCGTATATAAGGCAAATGCTAAAAGCCATAAAAGGGGAAATCGACAGTAACACAAAAATAGTGGGGGACTTTAACACTCCACTTTCACCAATGGACGGATCATCAAAAATGAAAATAAATAAGGAAACACAAGCTTTAAATGATACATTAAAAAAGATGGACTTAATTGACATTTATAGGACATTCCATCCAAAACAACAGAATACATATTCTTCTCAAGTACTCATGTAAAATTCTCCAGGATAGATCAAATCTTGGATCACAAATAAAGCCTTGGTAAATTTAAGAAAATTGAAACTGTATCAAGTATTTTTTCTGACCACAAGGCTAGGAGACTAGATATCAATTACAGGAAAAAAACTGTAAAACATACAATCACATGGAGGCTGAACAATACACTACTTAATAACCAAGAGATCACTGAAGAAATCAAAGAGGAAATCAAACAATACCTAGAAACAAATGATAATGAAATCACGATGACACAAAACCTATGGGATGCAGCAAAATCAGTTCTGAGAGGGAAGTTTTAGCAACTCAATCCTACCTCAAGAAACAAGAAACACCTGAAATAAACAACCTAACATTACACCTAAAGCAATTAGAGAAAAAAGAACAAAAAACCCCCCAATGTTAGCAGAAGGAAAGAAATGATAATGATCACACCAGAAATAAATGAAAAAGAAATAAAGGAAACAATAACAAAGATCAATAAAACTAAAAGATGGCTCTTTGAGAAGATAAACAAAATTGATAAACCATTAGCCAGACTCATCAAGAAGGAAAGGGAGAATATTCAAATCAACAGGATTAGAAATGAAAAAGGAAAAGTAACAACTGACACTGCAAAAATACAAAGGATCATGAGAGATTAGTACAAGCAACTATATGCCAAATAAAATGGACAACCTGGAAGAAATGGACAAATTCTTAGAAATGCACAACCTTCTGAGACTGAACCACAGAGAAATAAAATATATAAACAGACCAATCACAAGCACTGAAATTGAAACTGTGATGAAATATCTTCCACCAAACAAAAGTGCAGGACCAGACAGCTTCACAGGTGAATTCTGTCAAACATTTAGAGAAGAGCTAACACCTAGACTTCTCAAACTCTTCCAAAAAATTTCAGAGGAAGGAACACTACCAAACTCATTCAATCAGGCCACCATCACCCTGATACCAAAACCAGAAAAATGTACTACAAAAAAAGAAAATTACAGACCAATATCACTGATAAATATTGATGCAAAAATCCTCAACAAAATACTAACAAACAGAATCCAACAACATATTAAAAGCATCATACACCATGATCAAGTGGGATTTATCCCACACAAGTGTTCTTCAATATATGCAAATCAATCAATGTGATACACCATATTAACAAATTAAAGAATAAAAACCATATGATCATCTTAATAGATGCAGGAAAAGCTTTTGAAAAAAGTCAACACCCATTTATGATAAAAACTCTACAGAAAGTGGGCATACAGGGAACCTACCTCAACATAATAAAGGCCATATATGACAAACCCACAGCAAACATCATTCTCAATGGTGAAAAACTGAAAACATTTCCTCTGAGATCAGGAACAAGATAAGGATATCCACTCTTGCCACTATTATTCAACATAGTTTTGGAAGTCCAAGCCATGGCAACCAGAGAAGAAAAAGAAACAAAAGGAATACAAATTGGAAAAGAAGTAAAACTGTCACTGTTTGCAGATGACATGATACTATCCATAGAGAATCCTAATGATGCCACCAGAAAACTATTAGAGCTCATCAATGAATTTGGTAAAGTTGCAGGATACAAAATTAATGCACAGAAACCTCTTGCACTCCTATACACTAATGATGAAAAATCTGAAAGCGAAATTAAGGAAACACTCCCATTTACCATTGCAACAGAAAGAATAAAATACCTAGGAAAAAACCTACCTAGGGAGACGAAAGACCTGTATGCAGAGAACTATAAGACACTAATGAAAGTAATTAGTGATGATGCAAACAGATGGAGAGCTCTACCATGTTCTTGGATTCGAAGAATCGATATTGTGAAAATGACTATACTACCCAAAGCAATCTACAGATTCAATGCAATCCCTATCAAATTACCAATGGCATTTTTTACAGAGCTAGAACAAAAAATCTTAAAATTTGTATGGAGACACAAAAGACCCCGAATAGCCAAAGCAGTCTTGAGGGAAAAAAATGGAGCTGGAGGGATCAGACCCCCTAGCTTCAGACTATGCTACAAAGCTACAGTAATCAAGACAATATGGTACTGGCCCCCAAACAGAAATATAGATCAATGGAACAGGACAGAAAGCCCAGAGATAAACCCACACACCTATGGTCAACTAATCTATGAAAAAAGAGGCAAGGATATACAATGGAGAAAAGAGAGTCTCTTCAATAAGTGGTGCTGGGAAAACGGGACAGTTACATGTAAAAGAATGAAATTAGAACACTCCCTAACACCATACACAAAAATAAACTCAAAATGGATTAGAAAGCTAAGTGTAAGACAGGACACTCTAAAACTCTTAGGGGAAAACATAGGAACAACACTGTTTGATATAAATCACAGCAAGATCTTTTTTGACCCACCTCCTTAAGTAATGGACATAACAAAAAAAAATTAACAAATCGGACCTGATGGAACTTAAAAGCTTTTGCAAAGCAAAGGAAACTACAAATAAGACGAAAAGACAACCCTCAGAATGGGAGAAAATATTTGCAAATGAATCAACGGACAAAGGATTAATCTCCAAAATATATAAACAGCTCATGCAGCTCCATATCAAAAAAAAACAACCCAATCCAAAAATGGTCAGAAGACCTAAATAGACATTTCTCCAAAGAAGATATACAGATTGCCAACAAACATGTGAAAGAATGCTCAACATCACTAATTATTAGAGAAATGCAAATCAAAACTAAAGTGAGGTATCACCTCACACCAGTCAGAATGGCCATCAACAAAGAATCTACAAACAATAAATGCTGGAGAGGGTGTGGAGAAAAGGGAATCCTCTTGCACTGTTGGTGGGAATGTAAATTGATACAGCCACTGTGGAGAACAGTATGGAGGTTCCTTAAAAATAGAACTACCATGCGACCCAGCAATCCCACTACTGGGCATATACCCTGAGAAAACCATAATTCAAAAAGAGTCATGTACCACAATGTTCATTGCAGCTCTATTTACAATAGCCAGGACTTGGAAGCAACCTAAGTGTCCATCGACAGTTGAATGGCTACAGAAGTTGTGGCACATATATACAATGGAATATTATTCAGCCATAAAAAGAAACAAAACTGAGTTATTTGGAGTGAGGTGGATGGACCTAGAGTCTGTCATACAGAGTGAAGTAAGTCAGAAAGAGAAAAACAAATACTGTATGCTAACACATATATATGGAATCTTAAAAAAAAAAATGGTTCTGATGAACCTAGGGGCAGGACAGGAATAAAGATGCAGACGTAGAGAATGGACTTGAGGACACAGGGAGGGGGAAGGGTAAGCTGGGACAAAGTGAGAGAGTAGCATTGACATACATACACTACCAAATGGAAAATAGCTAGCTAGTGGGAAGCAGCTGCATCCCACCGGCAGATCAGCTCAGTGCTTTGTGACCACCTAGAGGGGTGGGATAGGGAGGGTGGGCGGGAGATGCAAGAGGGAGGGGATATGGGGATATATGTATACATATAGCTGATTCACTTTGTTATACAGCAGAAACTAACACAACATTGTAAACCAATTATACTCCAATAAAGATATTTAAAAAAATTTTTAATCAAAAAACTGTTATTTTGGTACCAACTTGTTGATCTTAATGTTAGGCTAAGGAATTTGGGCTTATTTTGTATTTAGTAAAAGGGCATCTGTGATGCTTGGACAGAGTCACATATCCCAGGCTATAATTTAGAATGTTTCTCCAGGCAACATTCATGGGTTGGATACTGAAGAGTTAGACTTGTTTCTTTAAGAGAGTGTCACAATAGTCCAGGGTATAGATGATGTAAAATAAATGTGAATTAAAAACTTTTTGAAAAAGCATTTTATTACTGTAGAATAACAAAAGCAAAGATGGCATCTTTAATCAATATGCTTTATAAGACAGACTTTGTTTTTGTTGGGAAATTCCAATTTCTGTTTTCTTTAAGACTTTTCTTTCCCTGGACAGTGAAAGTTGTCTTTATTTTTGGGTGTTTTCTTTAGTTTGAAGCTTCAGGCTAGTAATTTTGAACTCATAGTGGAATGTTTAAAGTAACACTAATCAAGATAAAAGTCACATTTTTAAGAGACAGCTGCTATGAGGACTCAGAATAGCAAAACAGAGTCTAAGGTGAGGTATTTTCTGCTTCCTTCACTGACTTGGTGTCTTGCCTTAAGCAAGTAGTTTCATGCTTTATGCCCTGTGTATAAAGTTGCTACGTTAATAACTATACTCTTGCCTTGATTTTTAGAACTAAGTAATGCCTGTAGGAGTATCTCTACTCTCTAAAGGAAATATCTTTTTTTTCTCCTTACTAAGTAAGGACTAAGGATTAAACAGTAGATTTTTAGTGTGTAATGTCATTAAAGTAGGTTGATTTATGTTGGATCATCTTTGTACAAACTTCTCAAAAAGTGGAAAGAAAAATAAAACAAAACAAAATGCTTGTTTCACAAAAAATAAATATGACCCAGCACATTTACATTATCTTTAAGGCCTGCATGAATTTTGTCTTTGTTATATTTCTGTCATGAAGTGACAATTTTAAGATTTGAAAGAACCTAAAACCATCTATAACTATCAATACCCTAGCATCTATCTTCCCTCACTGCTGCATTCCTTCCAACTGGTCAACTAGATTTTGCTTGCAATCTTTTGCTTAAGAGAAGTGCAAGTTTCCTCCCAAGGCTTCTCTCTAACTTTGAAACACAAAGAGAAGGTTGTTTGTAAAACAACTTATTCAACTCCTCTGAGTTTCCACTTTTTCTTGGTGGCTCTATCCTTTGCAGTCAAAAGAGCAAATGTAATTCGTCTCCTATATAAGGGCTTTCAAGTCTTTAAAAACACAGTTTGCATGCTCCCTTCCATTTCACTCACCAGTAATTCACTATACACCTGGTATTGTTTCTTAACTCTTTGGTAACTCTCTCTTTCACCAAAGGCTGTGTGATGTTCGCCATGAATCTCTTACTGTTAGTTATAAGATACAGGCATATTATAGAGAGGTCGTATCATTTATTTTGGCATGGAACATATCTTGAAAGCACTCTTGGCACAGAGTCATACTCACAAGTTTATTGCATAGTACAGAATACCCTAAATGGTAATTCACTTACGCAAATATGACCTTGATAAAACTGTTTGTTCTTTGCCATCAAGTTCCCAATTCTCATCGCCCTCCACTTCCTTTGTAATGGTGAAAATTTGAGATCTCCCTTTTTAGATCTCATTGCCTTTGCAGCATACGTACACTGCATAGCTCCCATACCGATCGTCCCTCCAATTTTATGAAGCCTCATGTAGGTGTACTGCTTCCAGTTCTTTAGAGGTCTGTGCCCTCTTGTGGCCCTGGAGGTTATTCAGGATACTTGTGTACTCCTCTGTTGTGAAATATCACAAAATCTTACCACAAGAAGAATAATTTAGGTTTCATAAAATATGAGAGAAAATCCCAGTACCTTTCTCTTACTGCAATCTTTCCTTCTCCCTGGTACCAACACTGGACTCGCTCTTGTCCCTCCACCTCTACACACCCTCTACCCAAAACCAGATTTTTGCTCTTGAAAAAAACAGTACTTCTTGCCTATCCTGGAGGCAATTCATTTGAACATGACCCTGAGGCAAAGACAGTCTCATTGGTCCAAATCTTCAACCCCACTCCTTCCATAGTGGTTGGCCATTTGCCCACTGGTAATACTACATGTCCCAGCTTGCCTTGTAATTAGGTTGTGCTCTTGCAACTAACTCAGTGCTCTCTAATCAAATGAAGGTAGACATTATATGTAACACTTCCTGGCCTCAAGCATAACAGCTCCCTCGAGTGTTTCTCCCTGCCCTTTTCCACTCTCTTCGGCTAGACTGACAATAATGATGACCTGAGAAGACTTAGAAGTCACATATTGAAGACAGCAAAACTTCAGTCAATTTGGGTCCTGAATGACTATGTAGAACAGCGTTTTCTTCTCCCTGACCCCGAACAGCCACTATGAACTATTAGAAAAGAAGGGGGAGAGAGTTGTATTGTATTGAAATCATTATACTTCTACTAAAGCGTGTTTACTTCTAACAGCAATGCCAAATGGCATCCTGAGTGGTAGTTGTTCTGGGTCATACTTATTTCAATGCACATCATCATAGGAAAACTACCAGAAATGTGAAACTATAACATTTCATGGTTATCTAAGTTGATCCTCATAACATGCTCAAGAAATAATTGTAGATTGTTGATCTGGAAGGAACCATCAAGTTTAGTGTGTTTTAAAAGTTTTAAGCTGCAGATTCCTTTCTTCAAATGGCAGTATGTTGAGTCCTATATAGAGAATGGATAAAGGTGAAGCATTAATGGTTGAGACATTATAAGGGTGAGGAGTATAGTGGTCTCAAATGAATCAACAAGGTTATTTCTTTTAATAATCACCTCCCTCCCCCAGTTTCCTCTGAGGCCCTTCATAGACCTTCTAGGCCTGCAAAGAATACTGTTTATAACTCACTTATAGATGAGCTAACTGAAGCTGTTAGGTTCAGTTTTATGAGACAAACAATTGATTTTGTATCACACTTGAGTTATTCTGCCTTTGTGCTATTACCTATCCTTTACCTTCTGCCTGGATGCCATTCTCTTAATCTCTTCTTTTTGTAATCCTAACCATATATCAAAGTCCATATCTATAAAACCTGTACTGGTTTTCTGTGATGCCATAACAAGTTACCATAAATTCAAAGGCTTAAAGCAATGCAAAATTTTAATCTCACAGTACTATAGGTCAGAAATCTTGGATGGCTCAACTGAGTCCTCTGTTCCAAGTTTCACAAGGCCAAAATCAAGGTTTTGGCAGGGCTGTGTTCATCCCTGGAGTCTCTGGGGAAGAATTCACTTCCAAGTTCATTCAGGTTGTTGGTAGAATTTATTTTCTTAAGGTGCTGATATTTGCTTCCAGAAGACACCCAGATTCATGATTTTCATGTACCCAGCCCCAGCAATGGTGAGTTGAGTCTCTCACACTTTGAATCTCTTTTCCTTCCCTTCTGCTGCATCTAACTTCCTCTCCTGCCTTCATCTTACAGAAATCTCTACTTTTAAGAGCACATGTATTTACAATGGGCCCACCTGAACAACCCAAAATAATCTCCCCAATTTAATGTCAATTGATTTTTGCAATCTTAATTACATCTACAAAGTTCCTTATGTTCATATAATGTGACATATTTACATATCCACAGGGCATGACTCAAGGGTTGGGGGAAAGAAGGCCATATGACCAAAATTCTGCCTGCCACAAAACCTTTCCTGAAAAACCATTCAAAGTGAGCTCATCTGCATTAGAAACTGCATATCTCTTCTTAGTATCTCTAGTAACGCACTTACCTTAATCCACCTATATTAAAGTTATTTATGTAATTGCCTTAATTTTCTTATTCATTCTTAAGACCCTTCTAATGGTGGTTAGTCATAATTTTATCCCTTTAGTGTCTAATATAGCTGGGGCCCTATGAAAGTTGGATGAACTGAATTGAATAACCCAAGTCACACAGTAAAAGCAGAAATGGGGCAGAACCAGAGCTAGAAGAGGACTCTCAGCCCAGTATTTTCTCTTTAATAATAAGCTGTCTCTCAAACTCCGGTGTGCTTTGCTCCTTTATTTCAAGCTTGTCTGCATAAACACAATGTTTTGCCTGCATACACAAATGCTAAGCCCAGCACCATGGAGTTTCCTTTGATAGATAAGGAGTGACAGAATAGGAAACATGGCTATGTTAACCCCAACTGTCATCCCCTACTCAAGAATTGGGCATCATTTATAGACATGGATTTTTTTATTGCATTTTAGGGAAACATCATTTTTTTTTCAGTAAAAGAAGAAGATATAGGCTTCTGTAATGGCCTTTTAAAATCTTGATTTATCTGTAATCAGGGCTGAGCAATCTGTTACTCTCTTCCATTAAATGCTTCAGTGAGCAGTCATGCTCAAGTCCCAAGAAACCCCAGTGTGTTTCTTAGATACCACCTTAATTTACCAAATTGCCTGTAGCCTGAAGACTTTTTCTCCTTTCCTTTTCAGTTGATATCCTGCTGAGATCCTATTTATGCATCCTAGGAGAATTTCTCATTTTGGTGGAGTGATTCTGCTCATATGTGTGGCTGACACTGTAAACTTTTCAAAATGTAACGAGTTGGCCGTCTGGGACTGCATAAAAGCAGTAGAGGGGCTGATAGACATAAAAACCATGGCTTTGCCGTCTTTCTATGGTAGAAGGAGCCTATCTACTACCTTTCCATAGTAGCAACAGCAGCAGTGCGCTATCATAAGTCTTGAACTAGAATCAGAAGGTGGGAATTCAAGTACTGGCTCTGCAGTCCTCCTCCTTATTTACCTTTGGTAAATTACATACTTTCTTAGCCTCCTACTTTGTCACAGAGGGAAACATACATGCCTTACTTGTTTAGGTTTATTTTGAAAATGAAATGAATGTATTTTGTGAGTTATAAAGAATGATGCAAATTACTACCAAGAGTAATAACCCAAACTATTTTAATGTACATGAATATATAAGCAGCAGCATCCCTCTTTTTCCAGAGAAAACTGAAGAACAGGTAGGCTCCAAGCAGCAGGTTAACCAAAGACTGAAGGTGAGAATTGAATAGGCCAAGATTCCCGTTAGAGTCATTAATTCCCCGTTGTTGCTGGAGCCAGACTGTTTCCCTGCAAAATTACTGCCAATAGAACACGGTGTACATCTTAACTGTAACTTATTTGCATTTTCTCAGAATTAAGTGGAGAGCTTTTTTACTCACTTTTCCAAGAATATCTTAATTTTTAAAATGCCCTCATCTTGATCACATCTTAATATTTTAGCTCTCATCAGCCTTCACGTCTCCTGATTAGTCTGTTGATGAAGTTCGCCTCTGCGTTTGTTCTGAGAATTTCTAGCATCTGCCACATCTTTATTTACTTGTTCACTGATGGGAAAAAAACATTTTTGACAATATTCCCTTAATCTGTGACAAGTGTTAAACTAGAGCAGGACCACTGTAAAACTATTTTAAGAAACACACATTTTTAAAAAATCTCTAATGATCAGACTTACTTACATAGTAGTCTTACTTAAAAGATAACTTATACTTTACAAACAAACAGACAAGCAAAAACTACTTGAAAGGATTTCCTTCAAAATAATTCACTTGGCAAAGTGAGAGGCCTTTGAGAATATGACAAATAGAAAATGAGCTGGAGGTGAAACAAGATTGCTCAGGAATTGATAATTGACGAAGCTGGGTTTTCTGTCTACTTTTGTACATTTGAAATTTTCCATAATGGATGCTAAAGAAATCTATTTTATAATAAAAGTTAAAGGTACCCACACACAAAAAAAATTGATATTATTAGAAGGTATAAATACTTGATCTTAAGAATGCCTGTGCCTGTTTATCAACATGGAAATACTTTTAACAGTTTTAAATTGCATCCAGATGGAAGAACCACTTAATTTTTGTAGTGTTAATAAATGATAAAGATCTTGTATACAAGTAAAAACTTAAATTGGCAACTAGTCCTACATCGAGATCTTTCAGCTCAGAAATCATCTTGGTCTATGACTTACCTTTGTCCTGGTATCTGGATGTGAATATAATTTTCCTCTTGTACAATCCACTTTCATGAGGTTATTAGGTAGTATTTGGAGCCTTTGATGCTCAAGAAGTATCATATAATTTAAGCTACTAATGGATCAAGATGCCTTGGGATTGGTTTCTGGGCTTAGAATTAAATAACTTCTTACCTTTATTTTAAGACTACATTTCTTTTTGCATGTGTGGTAAAAAGAGTTCTTATATATATATATATATATATATTTAACATCTTTATTAGAGTATAATTTCTTTACAATGGTGTGTTAGTTTCTGCTGTATAACAAAGTGAATCAGCTATACATATACATATATCCCCATATCTCTTCCCTCTTGCATCTCCCTCCCACCCTCCCTATCCCACCCCTCTAGGTGGTCACAAAGCACCAAGCTATCTCCCTGTGCTATGTGGCTGCTTCCCACTAGCTATCTGTTTTACATTTGGTAGTATCTATAAGTCCATGCCACTCTCTCACTTCATCCCAGCTTATTTAACCAGCTGCAATTTCTTTATTAAAGAAGATGCTGAGAATTTTGACAGGGGTTATTTTCATAGTCTTTCTTTCAGAGTCACATTGATCCATCTTTTTCTGTGTCCTTCCCTCTAACTTTTACATCAATTATTTTGCAAGGTGTTTGATGACAATCAACTGCTCTACATGAGCTGCAATAAATTCTCAAAAGAATAAGCAGAATTGGAAATATCACTCTTCAGGGTAAATATGAAATGTCAGTGCTTAACAGTCTTGACAGGGTACATAGAATGTCTTGGGAGACAGTGTCCCCAGAAGGAAATCTCAATTTGATTATCATGTAATGTACTATACAAGGTTACAGCAAAATATTTTATATAACCATATCAGCAAAATACTGACCACCACAAAGAGACACAGATTAAACTTTATCAAATCGGTATCAATATCAACTCTTTTGCCTGAAGTTTTATTCAGAAAGAAAACATGTAAAAAATGTCTAAAAGTTTATAATAAGAGATTTCATTTTATGTGAGAAATCTCACATATTTATTCTCTTCCTTTTCACACAAAAAACATAATGACCATACTATATTATGGCAGGCAGATGATGGTCTGTTTTGTGTTAATTTTTTAAATTTAATAAGAATAAAAATTATTCAGACTACTTGAGGCTGAGTCACCACATAATTCAAATGGTTTTTATACATTATAAATTTATGATTTGCACCACAAAGATTAAACACAACATTTAACACCTCGAAGAATGTGTACCTACAGGGAGCAAATGATCACTCAGTGACTTAACCCACCTACAGAAGCTGATTCTGGGACTGAAGTCAGGGTGTGCCTGGTGTCCAAGGAATATAAGTCTTCATCAAAATTCTGAGAACATTCAGTTCAAAAGGCTTCCCAGCAAGTGGTTTTCCATTACAGGTTCTCTGGCAACTGGGGACTCTTATTACTGGAGACTCAGAATAGGTCAGCGATCTTTAAAGGAAAGATACGTACATGAGTTGCCAAGCTACCATATTTGAGGTAAAAAGGCAAACTATCCTGGGACAAAAATGAAGAGAAGAAAACTGAAGGAACTCTTGCTATGAAGCCAATGTTCTGGACCTTCGTGGGACATTTATTTATTGATTCATTCATCCATTTATCAATTCAGAATGTAAACTAAAAGGAGAGGCAAAATTTCTGATTCTGATTGCATTTGGGTCAAACATAAAAGGAAAAGGGCAGAGCTATAACTCAGAAAAGAATGAAGAAGAAAGAGGGGGAGGCAGGGAGAGAGAGTGGGAGAGAGAAAGAAAGATTTAAAAAACAGTAAATCTTTAGTGTAGTAAAGAAAGTATACTGAAAGTTAAAGAAAAATTACCCTTGTTTAACATAGGCAGTTGTACCCAGATTTTGTTATTTATCTCCTCAATGGAAATATAGCAGTTGCATCATCCATGCATTTAATTTATGAACTGCCTTTAGAGCTTACAGAAGATGCAACCACACCATGCTACAGGCTACAAAGATGTTTTCAAGCTATGTTTCTGTCCAGTTTTTTTTAAACTTTTAATAGGTTATCATAATTAATTTAAAATGTAGTAACTATTTTAAATAAATTGCACTAATCTACATTAATTACAGCCTTTCAGTTCCTACAAATATATTATTTGGATAGAAAATTATAAATTGTCTTGTGTGGCTTTAGGGGACAGAACTAGCTAGAGTAGAATTTGGTTTAAAATGTGAATAGCCTTCTAAGACTTCAGTTATCTGACACAGTAATGAGCTACCTTGGAAGCTGTGAAATGGCTGCCATCTGAGTTATTTATATAGACTTTTGTAGACTATGCCATAGGCTTTCTGCAGTATGTACAAGAGGTACCTTTCCTCTAAGATCTTATCAATAATTTCATAGTTGTATAACATTCAGAAAAATATCACAACTCAACCACAATTACGATGTAAAATTTAACACTCCCCTCCCCCCCCCGTGCATGTGCCTTACCAGTTTATTACACAGCATAATGCTGTGAATGCAAAAAGTAGCATTAGTCCCTTTAATCTTAAGCTTCCACCAGTACAACCAGATTTTGTGCTGATTTTGAAGATTTAGTTCCTCAAAGGGGACTAAAGATATTTGATATTAATTGGAAGGCTGGTCATAGTCTAAAAATTTTTAATTTTTAATGCCTAAATAAACGTTAAAAAAAATCCCTCATTCTGATTCGCCTTCTCAGAAGCTATTTGGTACATGAGAATTTATATTTAAAATGATATATGACAAACCAGCCTCCAAACTAGGTGCACTGATTACAAAATCTAAGTCCATTGGCAAGTATCCAAGAAGACATGTAAAATTATATACTGTGTCTTTAAACCAGGACCCAAGGCTCAGAATTGTCCTTGACTTCAAAACTGTCTGAGTGAAAGGGATCAATATTCAATTTCACAAAGATAATGCAATACCTTGGAAGAAAAAAAAAACAAACAGGTTTATCAGAAACTTTCCAAAGTATAAGATATTGGGATATGGAATCAAACCTTGAAAAATTAAGCAGATAGAAAGATTTTTTTGGAGACAGCTGCTGGATTGAAGACAACTTCACTGAGACAACTGATCACCCTGAACGCTGCCAGGTCATTTTGGGTTCCCTAGTCTCTCCCATAATACAGGAAGCACTAAATATCCAGCTGCAGAATGCTGACAGCCAGCCCACAAATGAATTGCCTCTTGAAATCACATAGGGCCATTCTTTATTATAGGAAGCCAAGTTCTTCCTTCTGTTATTCCAAATATAAAATTAAAGAAAGGACAATGATTTGGCTGACATTTTAAAATAACTTTAAAACATTTCAAATAAAATGGGACATCTTTATTGTTTTTTGGGGGGTTTTTTTGTTTTTTTTTTTTTGTGGTACACGGGCCTCTCACTGTTGTGGCCTCTCCCGTTGCAGAGCACAGGCTCCGGACTCGCAGGCTCAGCGGCCATGGCTCACGGGCCTAGCCGCTCTGCGGCATGTGGGATCTTCCCGGACTGGGGCACGAACCCGTGTCCCCTGCATCGGCAGGCGGACTCTCAACCACTGTGCCACCAGGGAAGCCCCCGGGACATCTTTATTGTAATGTTAAATAAATGGTATGAGGTAGGGGATAATGTGTTTAAATAATTTTCAGATTTAAAGGGATGGGAAGATGTTTGCAGCAGTCGTCTTTGGTCAAGATTTACAGCAAGGAACCACAGCTTAAAAATCAGCCCCAGAATCTAGAATTTCAGGCTTAGAAAAGACTTCAGAGATTGGTTGGTCCAATGTTCCATCTAGTGCCACCTTCACCACACAAACCTGATGACAAATTCCAACCTGCAATGATGTAGAGCTTTATAAGCTCCAAAGCAATAGTTCGACCTCTATAAATCTTTTATTTTTATGCAGCTTTCATCAAATCTATCTTTCCAGAATTTTTACCCACTGTTTATAACTTCAGAATTAAAAGCCCCATGTATTAAATCCAATTCTTCTTCTACATGCTAGCCTTTCTAGTTTCTTTTCTCCCAGTGCTAAGAACCCTCAGTCTATTCAGCTCTTCATCATGTATGTTGTACTTTTGTTTGCCTCTCATCACCCTGGTAGATTTCCTCAGGGCCCTTTCTGGGTTGTTAGCATCCATCTGAAGGCTAGCCACAACTTAACAAAACTCTGACCAGTTCAGAGTAGAGTATGTTTTAGTCCCAATATTCTAGATCTCAGAGTTCTATGGAAGTGGCCATACTCCACTTGAAACAGAGACCATAAATGGGTGCAAGCAAATTCTTTTACCTTTTCTCCCCTTGCCACATAGCTAAGCTGCATTTCTCAGACTCCTCTGCAGTTAGGGAGACACATGTGACTGAGATCTGGCCAATGGACTGTATATAGAGGTCATATATTAACTTCTAGGTTTGGCCTAAAACTACTAAAACTATTCTCATGGGATTCTCTGTGAATTCTCTCTCTCTCTTCTGTCCCTTGTTTCTTGGTTTAAGAGAAAGCATCCAGCAGAGCCCTCAGAGGCCCACTGGGATGGCAAAGATATAAAATGGAATGATTCTAAATCCCTGAATAAAGTTATGCAGAAGAGATTCCCCAGCTCACTTCCTACCCTCATTAGACTATTAAAGGAGTGAGAAATACACTTTTATTATGTTAAGCCACTGAGAATTTGGATATGCTTGTGAAATCTGAACTCAGATGGTTCAATACAGAGCCCATATGTTAATGCGTCAACCAGGGAATAATTATGACAGTGCTTCAAGTGATGCACTAATTGACAAACATTTTTTCTTCACCTCTCTTTGTTGAAGCTCTCAAGAGATGAGTAAATTACGCCTTAATCCCAAATGTTAAGAGTGGTGTCATCAACATTTTGGGTGTCATGACACACTTTCTAATACTAGAATTTGTGGCAGCACCCACCTGAAGGTGCTAAAGACCCAAGTCAGCACCAAACAAGTCAACAGTTACTATGATACAATCACTATAAAAAATAACAATGTCTCTCAGGGTCTACAAAAACTATTCCAGGAACCACACAATTTACTCATCTGCTCTTCCATATTGTGCCTCTGTTTGAATAAAACTCCTTATTACTCTCATGGTCCCCTTTAAAATGTTCACATCTTTCACTAAAGTGATCTTTCTTTGCTGCCAGAGTGCCAGCCTCCACTTGGCGTTTCTTACTCCTTGGTTGTAAGACACCTTGTGTGATAAAGCCTGCTAAGATCGATATTCTGTATGACAGATATAGTCAGTTATATGAAGTTGAAAAAATAAATTTTGCAGTTTGATCTAAACTTTGTAGAACACTTGCGAAGGGCTTGCTGTACAATAATGTGCCACAGCATAACTGCTAAAAACTAACTGAACTGTAGGGTATCTTTTTCTGGGTAATTTTTTCTAAGAATGAAAAAAAAAATTATATTTTTTGTCTCTATGTTGAATAAATTCTTTTTGCACTATGTTTGTAATAATTTGAAGCATACCCTGTCTGCATATAACCAATATGATGAATTTTGGCAATTACATATATGTATGTTTGTGTATATTTTATATATGTTTGCACATGCACATTGCTCAGAGGAGACCAGTAGAATGGCTAGAATGTTGTAATTACTTTGTAAAAAATTATTTCGACTAACTTCAATGTTATTTGGATAAACTTATGGTCTGCCACACTCTCTTCCAGGCATGAAACAGTTAATTTCAGCTGGCAACCAGCTCAGCCAGGTGCTGTGTCTTGTCCACCCCATTAGTAATGTCTCACAAGATTCCAGCAAGCTCAAGAATCACTCCAGCTGTCTCGCATACTGAAAATGTGTTCGACCTATTCAGGCAGTTGTCTGGCTTTGATGGATTGATACTAAAATTAAGGTCCTCAAAGATCTCCAGTATTATATCACTTTACACTTGGCCACATCTCATCATGCATCTCTTTCCACCACTTAAATACCCATGCCCAAACCACGTCAAACTACTCACTCTTCTCTTTAGGCTGTCTCTTTTCACCTCCATGCCGTGACATCTGCTGATGTCTGCTTATAATGCCTTCATCCACACTGCTTTATATAATTCTGTTGATTTTCCAGAGCCAGTAGAAATGCCTTCTCTTTTTTGAATTATTTCTTCCTCCATTAGAAATATTTTCTTCTTTTGCCCTCAGATTGCTTTGTTGTATAGCTCTTTCTTTATTCCCTTTTTAACTTTTTATTTTGTATTGGAGTCCAGTTGATTAACAATGTTGTGTTAGTTTCAGATGTACAGGAAACTGATTCAGTTATATGTATACATGTATCTATTCTTTTTAAAATTCTTTTCCCATTTAGGTTGTTACATAGTATTGAGCAGAGTTCCCTGTGCTATAAGTAGGTCCTTTTAAATATAGCAGTGTGTACGTGTCAATCCTAAACTCCCTAACTATCCGTAGCTCTTATAGCAGGACTTACAGTAGTTTTTCAAGTGCTGGGTTATCATTCCTACTGGATGGTAATCTACACAGGAGCACGAATCACATTTCATTCTTCTTATATGGCCCAAAGGAGTTGTATGTAAATGTGCTCTATATATGGATAATGAAGCAAGTGAATGTCTAGACAGTTGTGAGTGGGTCACAACGTGTGCTTGGAGGAATTTTCAAATTGCATTTTAGGGTTATTTTTAAATTTCAGGAAGAAAAATAATAATAATAACAAGCCTAAATTGATTTTTAAAAATGATTTGGATGACTTAGAAGGACTGAAAAAATTTGAATTTATTTTTTGACAGCAAGCTTCTTCCTTTAAAAGAAAAAGATGCACATGCATCTGTGTCAATAATCAATAAGATCTCAATCTTGAATTCCAAAATTATTAGAAAAATGTTTAAACTGAAATCATAGAAGCTGTAAAATAATCTAACTATAGCACTCTCTCTGGGCATTCATATGGATTATTTTTTCACATCTGCTTTCTAATCAAACTTCACCTGTATAAAATGGTAACTTCTCCCCTGCACACTTCCTAAACCCCATATTCTACTTTCTTTATCTCCATTGCATTGATTGTCACCACATGACATACATATTTACTTATATATTTGATTATTATTTATTTATTAGAATGGAAATTCTCTTGAGGAAAAGGAATACTCATTTTATTCATTTCTATATCCACATTATCTTGAAAAGTGCCTGAAACATAGTAGCAGTCAGTATATTTATGTTGAATAACTTGTTGGATAAGTTTAATCCCAGTTCTGGATCACTCTTTAGTTAATGTTTACATTATTCTCAAAAACAGAAATCCATCTAAATAGTCATTGAAAGCATACAAAAGGCCCATCAGGCGACATTAAGCAGAAATATATTGTCTAGCATAAGCGTTTATAAATGTTGTGCCTTTAGACATATTACTTAGCTTTTGAAGTTTTAAGTTCCCCATCTACAATGAACATCAAAAGCCCTACCTTTAAGTTTCAGTATTGGAATGAAATGATGTAATACATGTAAAGCGCATAGCTCAGTGCCTGCTACATTGTAGGAGCTTCATAAAATTAGTTCACACCTCTACTTTCCCAACTGGAGATTGAGTCAAGTACATTGGGGCAAATACAACCTGGAAACTCAGTACAAACACGTATCACTAAGTACCAACCATATATATGGTGGCTTTTTTTTTTTTTTTTTTTTTTGCTGGAAAGAAAGAAATTAAGAGAGAGAGAGAGAAAATATAAAATGAAAAAGATATGTTATGTTAATCCAAGAACCTTATAATGTAGTAGGGAAATGGACACATGATTTACACTAACTTCAACCATCCTAAAAATATAGCATAGTATGGAAGAAAGTACTGGCTTTGGAGTCATAAGACATTACTTTGAATCCCAGTTTCATTAATTACCTGTTGGGTCATTCTGAGTAATATTTTTTCTTCTCTGAATTTATTTTATCAACTGTAAAATTGAATTGTTAATAATATTGCAGCTGACAAAGTTGGGAATATTAAATGAAGATGAGTTGCTGGAGAGTTTTTAGTAAATTGCAAAAGTCTCATAAATAAGGTGCAGTATATTTACAAGAAACATTGGGCATCCTTTTCACGGTACTCTCAGTGCATTTCCTGCACTGTATATAAGCACTTGTCTCACATGATCACACATTTGTATAAGTCTCATCAGTGAAACAAGAGTTCCTTGAGGGCAGAAATTGTTTTATTTATTTCAGTTTTATGATGCCTATTTAATAAATAAATGTTGAAGGAAGGAAGAAAATGTAAGAAAAATGAATAAATGATTGTAATAAAGGTATAAGCATAATGGAGGGGATAATAAATTTCAACTTGCATGGAGGAATAGAAATAGAGAAGACTTCTCAGGAGTGGCATATTGAATTGAGTTTTGAAACTTGAATTGGATTTTGACAGGCAGAGGATAAAAGAACATTACTGGTGCAGTAAAGGTTCTTCATCTGGGTTTAAAGGATAGGATTCTAGGGACTCATAAACTAATTATATAATTTTATGTGTTTATGCATTTGTTCCCAAGGTTATGGACCATAGTTTTCTTCATACTCTCAAAGGTGTCAGTGTCACAATAAAAAGTTAAGAATGACTGAATTTGAGATAAGATGAGTAAAAACAAAAAGTGGGACAGCCAGAGCATAATTAGGGAGTAAAAATTTGTTTGTTATAATCCGATTTTGCTCACTCTATACTTTAAAATCTAAAAACTCTGGAGTTTAATTTTTCTTCTGAAAAATAAGTAATAGAATTTTCTTATGCTTCCAAACTCAGTACAAACTAGCTTTATAAATGCCAGTGCCTGATCTGTTATTAAATACAGCTTAAGTAAAGTCCAGAGGGAAGGATAAAAACCCAGTCACTCATTCAAAACTGTCCGTGTATTGATTCTCAACAACTCTTTGAAGTGTTCTTTATTCTCTGATTCTCACTTCTTCCTTTTTTTTTTTTAATACAGAAAGTTCTTATTAGCTCACTTATTCTTAAACAGCAGGATTTCAGTCTTCGATTGTTTCCAACTGAGTCCTGGCCTCCTTCCCTATATTAGAGAGCAGCTGGTTGCCTATGGTAATCCCAGCAGTAAATGCCAAGCTAAAGATGAGCTATAGAACACCATGTTTGCAGAAAAAGCTAGATCCTCATTTTAACAGAGTCAAAATTGTTCCTGCTGTTGAAGATGGCAGTGATTACTATGCTAATTGCAATTTAGAATGGCTTTGCTTTTTATTCTTTGTTTTGTTTTCCTTACAGTCAAACACCATTTAGATTTCTCTTTTATGAAATCTATTAAATCACTCAGAAATTATATAATCTACCACAGATCTTATAAAGAGGACATGCTGTGTAGTGGGAAAAGCCTCTTTCACATAAGGGTCTCTCCAAGGAGTGGTCTGCTGAGTCATCTGGTAGACCCATTATACTCCTTATATAAACAACTTGGGCTAGGTATCAGTAGTATCAGGGCTTGCATTTTTAGGTATAGCTTCATAAATTGGAAAGTCCAATTTACTTGATTAGCTAATTAAGTGGAACACTTCACTTTTAGCCTCATATACACTCCACCCATAAAAACATGTCTTATTAACTTCTTTCTGCTGAGTGAAGTATAGGGATAGACAAAAGGGAAGAAATAATAAATGTGGTATTGATAACCCTGCACATTTGTATAGCAGTTTGCACTTTACAAAGTACTTTCACAGAGTGTGACATACTAGAAAGTGGATAGAATGTGGATTCAGAGAAAGCTATATTTTATTAGTGGATCTAGAGTTTACTAGTAAAGCTGCAAAATCACTTATTCATAAGCTTCAGTGTTATTGGCTTTTTAAAGAGGATCCATATGCCTCTTTCATCTATCAGCCTTGTAGGTAGAATTGACTGGAATTAAATAAGACATGGAAAGTGAAAGCACTGATAAACTCTGAGTACTCTATTGAGGTTAAGCATCAGCATCAACACCATCATCATCACCATCATCATCATCATATTTCTTTGAAGCTACATAAGAGACTATAATTTCTCATTAAATAAAGATGGAAGTTAAAATCACTGCATATTTATTTTATGATAAGCAGATGTTAAATATGCAATTAAATTTTTTATGCATTTTATTTTAAAGAGGCAATATTAAGAGAAAGTAAGAAAAAGAATCATCAGTAAGATTAGTGCCTTGAAAAAATAAATTAGCTCAATGTGGGAAAAATAAAAACTTACCTTAAGAGTGCAAAAATTGTACAAGAGTCAAGACTTGAGTTGCAGGAGAAGTAAGACAGAGAACTAGAAATAGAGTAGAGAAATAATTTTTACTGCACAAATATCTCTTGATGAGATCAGAGAAAAAGGTTTGGAAAAAGCCCTATCTCTAGCTGTCAAAATTTGTAAGGGATAAAATTAATAACCTTTATTATGTAGAGATTCTTATAGTCTAAGCTTGAATTAAATACTTTAAAATGTTAGAGATTGGGAACAAATAAAGAGGAGTCGAAAATGGTTGATTTATAAGACTACGAAAGAATTTTATATTGTTGAAAAAAATATCCAGAATTTGGAAATAAGGCAAAATATGATTGCATGTCTTTTCATTGTGATATTAGAGCATTGTCTAACAGGCCTTCATAGGAATTTTTTTTAACTATCCTAGGGACTTTTCCCTTTGATTAGGGCCCAGATTCTAAGAAGTAACCTACTAATTTTTATTTATTTTTTAATCAGGTAGAGATACAAATGAGTTCTGCTCTGTAGAAAAGATAATTCCATATATTTTATTGGCCCATAGGACTCTAACTTAGCAAAATTATTCCAGTATGAATTTCCCAAGAGGCTATATAAACCTCTGTTCCTCAAATGTTCTTTGAACCATGCTATTAATTCTTCTATTCATGCATTAAAGAACTGGTGACATGCATCACTCTAAATTTATATGTAACATTTTAAAGTTTAAAAAAATGACACTTTCACGTTTTGTTTTACTTTTGTACTTACTTAACATTATCTGCATACTTTTCCCAAACTTCAAGAACATGACAACAAATTTGGCAAGTCTCTATGATTTTATTAGAACTTGACCTGTACTTTGCATTTATATAGCATTATTTTACCAATTGTTTAACCTAATCTCATTGACTGTTGATAAGTGGTAGAATTATTCTCACATTTAGCTGAATGAAGTGATGCAGAAAAGTTTTAGAATTTGGATGATATTAAATTTTAAGCATCACAAAAGATGTTTAAACATCAGAAGAGAAATAAGAATTTTTTTTTTTTTTTTTGCGGTATG
>NW_006795410.1:780947-789447 GCF_000442215.2 Lipotes vexillifer
GGGCCCGGCCGCTTCGTGGCACATGGGATCCTCCCAGACTGGGGCACGACCCCGCGTCCCCTGCATCGGCAGGCGGACTCCCAACCACTAGCGCCACCAGGGAAGCCCGAGAAATAAGAATTTTTGACAATATGGTGACCTCATGAAATCTACAGGCTCCCTTCTTAAACCAAACTCAGGACGTATGAATGGTTTAAAAGCAGTTGAGTATAAATTAATCTAATAAACTAATTTCTTTTTTTTTTTCTTGTGGTACACGGGCCTCTCACTGCTGTGGCCTCTCCCATTGTGGAGCACAGGCTCTGGACGTGCAGGCCCAGAGGCCATGGCTCACGGGCCCAGCCGCTCCACAGCACGTGGGATCCTCCTGGACCAGGGCACGAACCTGCATCCCCTGCATCGGCAGGCGGACTCCCAACCACTGCACCACCAGGGAAGCCCTAATAAACTAATTTTTAAAATCAGTAGAGATACCCTTGAATTAAAAGAAAGTTGGTTCTAACAAACAAAAGTCCAGGACCAGATGGCTTCACAGGCGAATTCTATCAAACATTTAGAGAAGAGCTAACACCTAACCTTCTCAAACTCTTCCAAAAAATTACAGAGGAAGGAACACTCCCAAACTCATTCTATGATGCCACCATCACCCTGATACCAAAACCAGACAAAGATATCACCAAAAAAAGAAAATTACAGAACAACATCACTGATGAATATGGATGCAAAAGTCCTCAACAAAATAGTAGCACACAGAATCCAACAACACATTCAAAGGCTCATTCACCATGATCAAGTGGGATTTATCCCAGGGATGCAAGGATTCTTTCACTATGCAAATCAATCAATGTGATACACCATATTAACAAACTGAAGAATAAAAACAATATGATCATCTCAATAGATGCAGAAAAAGCTTTTGACAAAATTCAACAACGATTTATGATAAAAACTCTCCAGAAAGTGAGCATAGAGGGAACCTACCTCAACATAATACAGGCCATGTATGACAAACATCATCATTCTCAATGGTGAAAAACTGAAAGCATTTCCTCTAAGATCAGGAACAAGACAAGGATGTCCACTCTCACCACTATTATTCAACATAGTTTTGGAAGTCCTAGTCATGGCAATCAGAGAAGGAAAAGAAATAAAAGGAATACAAATTGGAAAAGACCGTCACTGTTTGCAGATGACATGATACTACACATAGAGAATCCTAAAGATGCCACCAGAAAACTAAAAGAGCTAATCAATGAATTTGGTAAAGTTGCTGGGTACAAAATTAATGCACAGAAATCTCTTGCATTCCTATACACTAACAACTAAAGATCAGAGAGAGAAATTAAGGAAATAATCCCATTCACCATTGCAACAAAAAGAATAAAATACCTAGGAATAAACCTACCTCAGGAGGTAAAAGACCTGTACTCAGAAAACTATAAGACACTGATGAAAGAAATCAAAGATGACACAAACTGATGGAGAGATATACCATGTTCTTGGATTGGAAGAATCAACATTGGGAAAATGAATATGCTACCCAAAGCAATCTATGGATTCAATGCAATCTCTATCAAATTACCAATGGCATCTTTTACAGAACTAGAACAAAAAATTAAAATTTGTATGGAGATACAAAAAATCCCGAAAATCCCGAATAGCCAAAGCAATCTTGAGGCAAAAAAATGGAGCTGGAGGAATCAGACTCCCTGACTTCAGACTATACTACAAAGCTACAGTAATCAAGACAGTATGGCACTGGCACTAAAACAGAAATATAGATCAATGGAACGGGGTAGAAAGCCCAAAGATAAACCACGCACCTATGGTCATCTAATCTATGACAAAGGAGACAAGGATATACAATGGAGAAAAGACAGTCTCTTCAGTAAGTGGTGCTGGGAAAACTGGACAGCTACATGGGAAAGAATGAAATTAGAACTCTCCCTGAAACCATACAAAAAAATAAACTCAAAGTGAAGTAAAGACCTAAATGTAAGACCAGATACTATAAAATTCTTAGAGGAAAACATAGGACGAATACTCTTTGACATACATCACAGCAAGATCTTCTTTGACCCAACTCCTAGAGTAATGGAAATAAAAACAAAAATAAACAAATGGGACCTAATGAAACTTAAAAGCTTTTGCACAGCAAAGGAAACTATAAACAAGACAAAAAGACAGCCCTCAGAATGGGAGAAAATGTTTGCAAACGAATCAACAGACAAAGCATTAATCTCCAAAATATACAAAAAGCTCATGCAGCTCAATATTAAAAAAAAAACAACCCAATCCAAAAATGGGCAGAAGACCTAGATAGACAGTTCTCCAAAGAAGACATACAGATGGCCAAGAGGCACATGAAAAGCTGCTCAACATCACTAATTATTAGAGAAATGCAAATCAAAACTACAGTGAGGGGGCTTCCCTGGGGGCGCAGTGGTTGGGAGTCCGTCTGCCGATGCAGGGGACGCGGGTTCGTGCCCCGGTCCGGGAGGATCCCACATGCCGCGGAGCGGCTGGGCCCGTGGGCCATGGCCGCTGAGCCTGTGCGTCCGGAGCCTGTGCTCCGCAGCGGGAGAGGCCACAGCAGTGAGAGGCCCGCGTACAGCAAAAAAAAAAAAAAAAAATACAGTGAGGGATCACCTCACACCAATTAGAATGGGCATCATCAGAAAATCTACAAACAACAAATGTTGGAGAGGGTGTGGAGAAAAGGGAACCCTCTTGCATTGTTGGTGGGAATGTGAGTTGATACAGCTACTATGGAGAACAGTGTGGAGGTTCCTTAAAAAACTAAATATCTGACTAGCATATGACCCAGCAATCCCACTACTGGGCATATACCCAGAAGAAGCCATAATTCAAGAAGACACATGCACCCCACTGTTCATTGCAGCACTATTTACAATAGCCAGGACATGGAAACAACCTAAATGCCCCTTGACAGACGAATGGATAAAGAAGATGTGGTGCATATATACAATGGAGCATTAGCCATATAAAAGAACGAAATTGGTTCATTTGTAGAGATGTGGATGGACATAGACACTGTCATACAGAGTGAAGTAAGTCAGAAAGAAAAACAAACATCGTATATTAACACATAGATGTGGAATCTAGAAAAATGGTACAAATGAACCGGTTTGCAAGGCAGAAATAGAGACACAGATGTAGAGAACATACATATGGACCCCAAGGGGGGAAAGTGGGGGTGTGGTGTGGTGGTGGTGTGATGAATTGGGAGATTGGGATTGACATGTATACACTAATATGTATAAAACAGATAACTAATAAGAACCTGCTGTATTAAAAAAAAATAAGTAAAGTAAAATTCAAAAAAAAAAGTTTGTTCTCAGTCAATACTGGAGGTAAGCTTGGTTGAAGTCTGATGTGGTTATAAAGGTGTCAGGTGGGAAGGATCAAAGAAAAGTGAAAGCAAGCTAGGGTACTTGTTTTTTGGAGACAGTGGAGAGGTGGAAATAGATATTGATAAATTTTTTAATTAAGGTTCTCATGAGAAATAGAACTAATTCTCTAGTATTTCAATGTCAGTCTCTCTCTCCCACCACTAAGAGAGAGTGGTGAGAGAGAGGTGGGAGGAATGAGAAATTGTTTAGAAAGTAAAGCTAAGGGTAAAAGTATAAACCTAATAAAAGAAAATACAGGCAAATATCTTCATTACCTTAATATGAGAGAGAAAACATGTTAAAATCCCAAAAGTATAAACCATAAGACAAAAAAAGGAGAGAATATATCAAAATTGAGTGTTTGTCATTATAGGACACCATTGATGGTGAAAATTTTAAAAGGCACAACCACTTTGGAAGACAGTTTGGCAGTTCTTACAAGCCAAGAATAGTTTCAACCTATGATCCAGCAACCACCCTCCTAGGTATTTACTCAAATGAGGTGACAACTTATGTCCACACAAAAACCTGCACATGAGTCTTTACTCGTAATTTTAAAAAACCAGAAGCAACTAAGATGTTCCTCAAAATGTGAACGGATAAACACACTGGTACATCCATACAATAGAATATTATTCCACGATTAAAAAAAAAAAAAGATTTATCAAGCCAAGAAAAGACGTGGAGGGACTTTAAGTGCATATTGAGTCCATCTCCAAGCTAAAATTCTATGTGTTATCTTTCAGTCTTGACCATAAGCAGTTACAAAGCCCTTATCTGGAAGGCCTCATAAGAGAAAGCTGCCCTCCTCATATCGGACTTAATACACAGTCTGAAGGGAGCTGTAGTCAAGTACTCAGTGCCTTCCCACCTCCACCCTAGCTGGTCTGCTCTATGCATATATGCATTCCTAGCCTAAATGCCTCAACTTGGAGACTTTCTTATAGGGAGCCCTCTCCTGCGGCCTTTCTCAGATGCCTCTGCCATGACCACCTTATTGGAGGGCCGTGAGGCATTTTTCAGCATTCTGACTCCGAATTCAGTACTTTTCCATTCCTAGCCCTTGCCTTCTCCTCTCCTCTCCATTAGATCTAAAAAGCAGCAGGAGCCTTTTTTTCAGGGCTCCCTTGGTGGACTCTCCCATCTGCACTAATATATCTGACCTTCCTCTGGCACGATTCCATGGGAAAAATTTAACATTGAAGGAATTGGTGCTTTATCCTGGTTAGCCTCTTGCTTATCCATTGTAATAAATGATTAAAGGCATGATTAAATGATTAAAGTAACAGTTCTTTCACTTTGGCTCATTACCTTAACTGACCACCTTAACACCTGGCAGCTCAACTTTCTCCAGCTCAGCTCAACTCAGCTCTTGACACATATTGCCTAGTAAAACGATATGTACATACTGTACTGTACTGAAAAGGCTATGTACATTCTGTACAATTCCAATTATATGACATTCTGGAAAAGACTAAACTATAGAAACAGTAATATATCGGTGGTTTTCATGTGATAAGGTGAACAAGTAGAGCTCAGGGGATTTTTAGGGCAGTGAAACTCTTCTATATAATACTGTAATGATGGATACATAACATTATGTATTTGGCAAAACCACAGAAGTGTATAACACAGAATGCACCTTAATGTAAACTAAGGACTTTAGTTAATAATAATGTATCAATATTGGTTTATCCATTGAAACAAATGTACCACACAAATGCAAGATGTTCATAATAGGGTAAACTGTGAGGGGTTGGTGGGTAAGGGAAGAATAGTTATATGGGAACTCTCTTTACTATCGCTTCAATTTTCTATTAAACCTAATACTGCTCTAGAAATGTTTATTAATTTAAAAAATTATGCCTACTTGGAGAATTTTCCATTAGAGCTGTCATTCAGGGACACCCTGGTGAGACTATATAGTGCTAGATATGCTACCAGGCCTAGATTTCTTCTTCCTGAGTCATTAGTCACAAGGGATCCCCTTGAGACCATAGATGCTGGTTAAGAGAGAGGAGATATGGGGCATGAGCTTGGGCCATTGTCATCTCCACCATGTTTTTTCACAAAACTTACTTATGCTTTTAGAACTTTCTCAAGCCTGTCTCTATTTGATGATGGAATGCTACTTTGCACACTAAACTTTATGACTCGGTAGGTCAGAAAATACTGAATTTGTAATGAGCATCCCAGGTCACATGGTAACATGTGGGCCTATGTTCAAGCATTCTGTCTCTAGTAAGCACTGTAGTAAGCCAAAAGCTGTTTTTCAAAAGGAGAATAGTTATCTGTAGAGGGCTATATAGCTTTTCTCCAAAATTCTGAGTTCTGTACTATGATGCATTTATAATGCCTGTGAAATAATCCATCCCTCATTCATATTTGCCACAGACAGCCCATGCCCATCAGATTTGAAGGGTCACATGGCCCAAGTGTCAGAGCAACTTGCATGGCAGCCTGGACCTAGTGCAGATATTTCTCTGGTTCCGAACCCTACTCAAAACTGGCAGCTTTTTGGATTAATTATTTTATCAAAGTATAAGCCGCATGCCCAAATGAGATATATTTTAACTCCAAAATCCAAAGAAGGTCATTAGATGTTGTACCTTTTTTTCTTAGTTGCCAGATGCAGGAACTTATCTTTTACCTGGTAAGGGACATCTCAACCTGTCTTAGATCACTAATGTTCCACAAATTTCATCAACAAGGAACGCTGCTAAATTTTTATGGAATTTATTTCCAAGTGGCCAATTGATCTCCTGGAGGATTTATATCATATTAGAGGCTCAATATTGGTCTCTATCATTAACACTTTGACTGTTCAGAAGAAAATATAGCTAGATGTGTCTTGAAAGTAGGAGTCCATGCTGTTGGACCCATGGGTAGCTTCTGTTCTGCCACTGTGACCACTCCATTTATTTGACCATCAATCATTGCCAGTTCTGGGGTGGCTAATGACAAATGTTGGATAACATCAACTGGGCAAGTCATTTTATCCACTTGATTGTTCAGTGACTCTTATGATGGCTGTTAGGAGGTGGTATGAAAAGTTTACTCTTTATGCTTACTCTCTTGAGTCCATCCACATGCCTCTACCCCTGACTTCCTTGTCACCACTTATCCAGTCCTTTTCCTTCCAGCTCTTTAACAGATGACCAGGCCCTTGACCACTGCCATGAACCTATGTATATTCTCACTTCAAGCTTCTTTTCCTTCTGTACAAAGTAGAAGGTGCACCACTTGCAGCTCTGCCCCTTGGGAGCCACCATCCATTTCTGGCTTGTACCCAGGTCCTGAGCTAAGCCATCTTGAAACTGTGTTCGAGTGCTTTCCTCCTCCTTTAGCTGCTCCTACCACATAGCTACTGATTTTGTGCAAGTCCTGCTGCTATTTATGGTTTGGTCATAACTATTTTCATTCAAGGTTTCCGTGGGATATTTTGACTCCTAGATTGTTAATGATGATGTCCTGGATTTTTTTACTCTTAGTATAGTATCTGTACTTCTTGACTTTCAAGAGAAATTTAGCAAATGTAAATACTACAGTGATAGTATAATCACATTTCTACTTTGCCAGAATCCATAAAAAAATAAGGAGGTGAAAACGATTGGTGCTCAATTGGTTTATAGTTATATTGAAGGCAACTGTAGTATAAGTGATGGTTTTATAAGGCTAGAATAATTTTAGAAATGCTTATATCTCCTATGAATTATTATGGAACTTTAGTGTTGCTATTTTTCTATTGAAAATGTATAACATGTAGACAGTACCTAATACTTCTTCCTAACCACTTAAGTGACCAAATATAAATGACTATCAAATGAAAATATTTCATTTAGTACTTTAGATAAGAGGGAAATTTATTGCTGAAATTTTCAGCTTACCAATTTTATAGTACAGGCACTTTGATAAAGCTTACATTTATCTAATATCATTTTATAAAACAATGGCATGTTAAATGAAATTCAGAAAGCAAATGGAAAGATGTTACTTTCCAAATGTCAATACTTCACTTAGCTCTGTCACTGACTGTTTTAAATCAAAAAAAGATATGCAGGTTCATTTGAAATTTCATAAGAACTCTTTATCATGTTTTTATAAGATGAATGTTACAGATATTTCACCAGGAGTCATTTATTTTTGAATCATGTTGCTTAGTACAAGTTTCATGGAAATCCTTCTATTCATTCATATACTCATTCATATATTCATTCAGTAAAATTTATACAAGTGAAAAGGTAATGTGACAGCAGAAGCAAGGAGAGTACAGTTTCCTTTTTCAAGGAGTTCAGTTTAGGAGTGAAGTCATATAAGCAATAAACAATTGAAAGCAATGTGTTAACTACTCTGCTGCAAGTACTCCATTGAGAAATACTATACTAACTAATTCTCTTAATTCCCCTCCTACTCCTTTTCTACTAACTCATTAGCTCCAACATACTAACCTCCAACCTGGCCCCTGAACAAATTAAGCATGCTCTCTCCTCAGGAACTTTGCACAAGCATTTGGACATAAACACTTGAAAGTTAGAAAGAAGTATGGGCTGGTGATAGAGATTTGGCAGAAAGGGAAGATATTGAATAAGTAAGATGTTATGTAGAGAAATAAGTGTATACTATATAGAATTAAAATAAGGCTATGGCAAAACTATACTTAAGGATCCCAAGAATAAAATCAAAAGGAGTCAGTGAAGAAAACTAAGAAAAAGATATCTAAGACTCTGAAGGCTAACTAGGAGGATGTGTTGGAAGTAAAAGAAAAAGAACTGATGGTCAAATACAAAATGTAAATGCAAAAAGCCAGTATTGAAAAGTATCGAGTTTATTTGGCAAGAAGGAAATTATAAATGACTTTCAGGCAAAATTACAACAGAGCAGCAGAGGTGGAGACCATTTTGCAGTGAGTGGAAGAATGAATAGGGTAGGAGGAAATGAAAACAGAGCATCAGATTTTCCTTTTAGAGGCCTGGCTCTGAACAGAGAGGGAAAAACAAGGCAGTAGCAAAAGCTGATTTCCCATGAAAGTAATGAGCTTAAGCTTCAGGGACTATCATTTGCTTGGGTCCCATGAGTTCAGGGCATTC
>NW_006795410.1:789475-809197 GCF_000442215.2 Lipotes vexillifer
ATTCCTGAGAGGTATGGAATATTCTGTGCCTGTAGCAAAATGGAACATTTCCATGTAAACACTTCTGATAAATTCCCCAAAATATCTCAGAATAAAAGGCCTGAGTATTCTAGTCCTTGTTCATTTGTAGAATTTTATGTTTTCCATAATAAACATTTACTTGCACCTAATCCTGTATTTATAATTTTCTGTGTTTTTTTTTTTCCTTAAAGAAGCACAAACTGTAATAAGTTTCAAAACTCACAAAATCTAGATCCATCTAGCACTGGTAAATAACAGGAAAGAGTTTTCCTGGGGGGAATGTTTTTTCAGCATGGTAGAAATGTGACCATATTTGCTGAATTTAAAAGAACTAGATGCACCCCAGTGTTCATAGCAGCATTATTTACAATTTCCAAGACATGGAAACAACCTGTGTCCATCAACAGATGAATGGGTAAAAGAGCTGTGGTATAAGTATGCAATGGAATACTACTCAGCCATAAAAAAGAATAAAATTTTGCCATTTGCAGCAACATGGATGGATGTGGAGGGCATTATGCTAAGTGAAACAATTCAGACAGAGAAATATAAATACTATATGATATTGCTTATATACAGAGTCTAAAAAAATGCAACAAACTAGTGAATATAACAAAAAAGAAGCAGACTCACAGATATAAAGAACAAATTAGTGGTTGTGAGGGGTGGGGGGCATAAAGCAATATAGGAGTGGGGGAGTAGAAGGTACAAACTGTTGGGTTTAAGATAGGCTCAAGGATGTATTGTACAACACAGGGAATATAACCAATATTTTGTAATAATTGTAAATGGAGAGTAACCTTTAAAAATTGTATAAAAGTTTTTTAAAAATTAAAAAACTATTTCCAAATGTCACCATTATAAGATTACATATTCAATATGATTTTTTAAGAAAAGAACTAGAAAGTTAGAAATTGTTGGAGACTCAAAAGAAGAGGAAGTGGCAGTGTTTGGATATTTAAGAAGCAAGAAATGGAACATAGAATAAAAATAATGATTCATGTTTGACACCAGGAAAGATACCATTTCCTCTTGACAAAGATTCTTTGCTTGACTAAACTTTAGTTAAGCTCCTTAACCCTCTCTTAAACCCATCTGTGCAATTACTTGAAAAATACAGTTCTAGCAAGAACCCTGCTAGGTAAGTTTAACCAGAACCTTCCATCTTCAATATCTGATCACGCATTATATCTGATGGGGTTTCTTATTCTCTACCATATCCCAGTGATGTCTAGTCACACTGGCCTGTCTTTAGCAAAGAATCCTATTAGGTAAGTTTAGATAGAATCTTGCTTCCCCTGATGTTTCCACTTGGTAATTTTCCATCCACTGACTCCTAACCTGCTCCTTGGTTACAAATTGCCCCTTGCCCATGTTGTATTTGGAGTTGAGTCCAGTCTCTCTGCCCCTTGGTAAAGTCCCATTGCAGTGGTCCCTGTACCTATCATGAGGGGCCTGAATGAAGTCTGTCTTACCATCTGTAATAAGTGTCATTGACTATTTCTTTAATATTCTAAATCTCATTAGAAAGAGACAAGGAATTTTTAGGGAAAGGTAAGATAGTAATGAAGTGAGAGTGAATAGGGAGAAGAGAGTTAAGAAAGAATGTAAATTGAGGAAATTAGAGCTAAAATATATGTCTTAAAGATCATTCAATTGTCTTTTCATATTTTTAGAAAATGAAACTTAAACTCAGAACTAGACCTAGTAAACCAAGACCATTGTTAACAACACATGCCTTAGAGTTACCATCTAACAATCAAAAAAAGAAGTTATATTTGTAGACATAGACATAATAGAACTCAGGGTGTATTATCATTAATAGCTAAGACCCAGAAAGGCATTATTGGAAAATACCTTTGTTAGGATTAGTAAGTGTGACTGTGGCACTCACTTTGTTATTTCCCTAAGTGCTTATAGCTTTTTAATTAATCAGACATCATTTCAACAATAGTTTGAAGGTGATTTCTGTTATTCAGAGATGTACAGAAGAACTGTCCCTATACAGGCTGATGAAACTCTTTGCACTCATGGTGTAGTGGAAGAAAGAATGGATTTAAAGACAGGAATCCACTTTGGAGTCCTGGATCAGCTACATACCTCTGTGTGCAGTGAATGTTAAGTCTTTTTCTAAATATTTCCACATTTTAGATGTTAAATAATTATTCCCACCAAACGACTCTATTTACCTCAAACAATATTAACCAATCATTTATTACTTACATTGTGTGGAAAAATTAGTGATAGCTTTTTTTTTTAATTTTTATTTTATTATTATTATTATTTCTTTTTATTTTTGGCTGCCTTGGGTCTTTGTTGCTGTGCACAGTGCTTTCTCTGGTTGCAGCGACCAGGGGCTACTCTTCATTGCGGTGTGTGGGCTTCTCATTGCAGTGGCTTCTCTTGTTGTGGAGCACGGGGTCTAGGCATGCAGGCTCAGTAGTTGTGGCACACGAACTCTAGAGCGGAGGCTCAGTAGTTGTGGCACAGGGGCTTAGTTGCTCGGCGGCATGTGGGATCTTCCTGGGCCAGGGTTCGAACCTGCATTGGCAGGCAGATTCCCAACCATTGCGCCACCAGGGGAGCCCCAGTGATAGCTTTTAAATAAAAATTTAAAACGTACAGAAAAAAAAAAAGCCACTTAAAAGCACATCAAAAAATCCTATGGCAGGGATGTGTGCAGACATTACCGGTAGAAAGAGTCAACAGACCTAAGCTCTATATCTAACACCTTATGCCAAGTGGACTTTGGCAAATCAAGAAAACATTTTGAGCTTTTATTTCCTCATTTTAAGTGTTTAGTAATAACTGCCTGGCTTAACCCATAATAACCAAAAATGAAACTAAACAATTATTATGTGTAGTTGCATTAGAAATTTGATGTTGGGACTTCCCTCATGGCCCAGTGGTTAAGAATCCGCCTGCCAATGCAGGGGACACTGGTTCAAACCCTGGTCCGGAAAGATCCCACATGCCACGCAGCAACTAAGCCTGTGCACCACAACTACTGAGCCTGCACTCTAGAGCCCATGAGCCACAACTACTGAGCCCATGTGCCACAACTCCTATGCCCACGTGCCTAGAGCCTGTGCTCTGCAAAAAGAGAAGCCACCGCAATGAGAAGCCCACACACCGCAATGAAGAGCAGCCCCCACTCTCTGAAACTAGAGAAAGCCCGTGCACAGCAATGAAGACCCAACACAGCCAAAAATAAGTAAATAAATAAATTTTTAAAAAAGAAATTTGATTGTTGATTGTATTCTTTGGGCTTAATTTGAGAAGCACAGTCTATCTACAGTCCCTGCTAGAGCTCACATCCAGTTCTGAAGAGTAACAGTGATTATTGTCTGTTCCATTAATTCCACATCAAGGTGGTCTTGATTGGGCTGTTATATGTCCTTTTGCACATATCCTGTTTATTCTACTAGGCTGTGAGTAAATTGAGGACAGGACCTTGTTTGATTTATTTCTGTTAAATTCCTCATGTTTGTATAAAGGTTGGCATATAAGTTCAATATATGTAGAGAGTTTTGGTCATGATGATAAACAGGAGCTAATAGTTGCATTTGTCCAGCCAACTGCAATAGAGATTTTTCTTTTTCGCAAAGTTGAAATGTGTGCTGGGAGGTTATAGTACACTCCTCCACACATCCATTTGTTCAGTGAGTATCTATCAAGCATATTTATAGGTGGTATAGGCAATGCTGCAGTTTGGAGTGTAGAAATAATCAGATACAACTGATAAAACTATTTGCATATTTTTCTTTACACAAAGAGGAAGATTTGAATATGTCAGAAGATGTTATAAATGTCAGAAAGGAAGAGAATGTATTAGAAGAAAGAGCCTCTATTTCCAAGTTCTGGACTTAACGTTATATGTTGAGAGGGATGGAGAAGGGTAGATTGAGCCCTGTCTTGTTCCCTCAAAGATAAATAATGAGATCTAAATAAGGGCAATTAAGTTTCTGGTGATAGTATATGCTAGGCATGAAAGTAGTGATAATGCATGTGACCTATAAGGAATAGTAAGTAGACAGTACATGAGATAAGTAACTCAAAAAATAGTGGAAAATAATTAAGAAAGCTGTGTCATAGAGAGTTTTGAGATTCTACTAAAGACATCTTTAAACTGTAGGTATTAGAGAGCCAGTTCTGAGTTTTGATCCAGCATAGGGTATGGTGAGAATTATTCACCAGGATCCATTGTCTAAAGAGAAGGCTTTAAGAATAAGCATTTTATTCTGATGCAGCACAATGTTCTGTCTTATTTTCATAAAATTCTTTCATGTATAAGGTGCACAGAAACTGATTCTAAATTTAAAAAGAATAGTGAAGAAATAAGAAGAAAGACGGAACTGAAAAAAACACACTGAGTGTTGAAATACCAGTTCATTGCTTTGACGAGTTTTTTATGTTTTGAAGATTTACTTTCAGAGCAAGAGAATCAAGCACTACCAATATCCAAAACTTATGATATTAGAGAGCTAAGTCACTGTGTTTGTGGAAGCATATGTTTTTTGAGACTTCCCAATTACCTTGCCTATGTCTCATTTTTCATATCTGCACAATGAAGGTTCTTATCAAAACTCTATCTTGAATGAACAAATATCCACCATCAAAAGACAAATATGTCCTTCATGTGTTTGAATGTCTTTCTGGCAAGTTCTGAAGAATTGTCCATATTGATGTTTATGAAATAAAAGAAATGAACCAGAAAGACAAATAAAAGCCTTGCCCTTAACGGTAAGAAATGTTTTTGTAAACATTCAACCATAGGAAACCACTGTTGCTTTGGACAACACTAATGACAAATGAACAAAGGCACCAAACAAAGAACTTCGAAAGCTGCTAAAATTTCAGCACATATTGAATTATATTCCAAGATATAATGCAAATTAAGTAGAAACTTTTGAAATGAAACCATGTAAAAGGCCCATTAGACATTGGCCAATCCCTGTGCCTGGATTCCATTAAAAACATTTCAAATATTACTCGAGGACAATGATATTATATGTTGAAATTTGCAATGTACAGGACCCAAACAAGTACACAGCCAAAAGCATCATTTGGTAAAGTTTTCTAAAAAAAATAAAGCTTGCTTATTAATATGTTACAGTGTCAGGAAGGCTGCTCTCCTTCCTGGCACCTACCATTTTTCTCTGACATTTCTATCCCAAGTACTATGCTTGCTGCTACTCAGCCATCAAATAATCTGCCCTCCAAGACCTGTATTAGATGCCTTCAGTGTCCCTGTTCTTATCCTCTGGGAAGTAGTTCTCTCCTGGCAGTATTTCACAACAAGTGCATCTTTACTTTTTGCCCTAGAGCTGTCCCCAGGAGCTCATTCTAGGAGTACAAGCAGGGTACTAAAGTGGGGAGACTTAAAACTGCTAGGGGGAACCCATGGCTCATTATGGACAGAAGCCAAGGAATAAGAGCTCCTACCTCCTACCTTTCAGGCAGACAATTCTGGGATACATTTGTACATTTCTCAAAAGGTCTGTGGAGACACAAACTCCCGTTGCCCAGAATGGTGACCTTAATACTAAATCTTTATGTCCTTTGTTCTTCATTTCCTGCCTCACTCTCCCAGGAATCCCACTCTGGTTCTCTGGGACCATCTTGAACGATCTATCACAAGTCCTTCTCTCAGTCCCTGCTTTGGTAGAAAACTGAGGTAACAGGAACTTTGAAAAGTGTATATGATTTCTGCCTTCCTCAAAGCCTTCAATGGCTCATCATTTCCTAAGGAATATAGTCCAGGCTCCCCAGTGTGAGGCATATAAAGTCTTCGATAGCATGGATCTTGCCTAACACGTTTGTCTCTTCCTCTGTCAAAGCTGATCCTCAAAGACTACTGCCTTGGAATACTGGATTACTAGCAGATGACTCATGATGTCTTGATGATTTAAGCATCCACCTTTTGCAATTTTTTTACTACTCCTAAAATGTTTCCCCCCACTCTCTGTAAAACTCCTACACACCCTCTTTTGTTTTAGCTTTCCTTTACCCTTTAGACACATTATCTCACTTATTCCTTTGTGTCTCCAGGAAATTCTGTTGCAGTTACCATGGTGGTATTTGTTTAATGCGTTTGTGTATGTGTTTGTTTCCTATACTTTGCTCATTTCTACCAAAGACTGATACTTTATTCCATTTTTAATTCCCATGCACTCTGCAGTGTCTGATTCATAAAATGTAGTCATAATCATGTATTGTATGATCAAGTGTTACCGAAGGCTCGGACTCTCTGTACACTGGTGATGAATCAAATCCCAGAGACAGAGTTTTGGGTGAAGTAGAAAAGGATAACTTTATTGCTTTGCCAGGCAAAGGGGGCCACAGCAGGCTTCTGCTTCAAAAACTATGTGTCTCAACCCCAGAGGATTTGATGAAGGGTTTTATAGCAGTGGTTCAAAGGTGGGGTTTCTGACAAGACTAGGCTGTGAGCAGGGCTTGCCCTCCCTTAATCTCATCTCAGGTGGTCTCTTAATCTTTTTTTTTTTTTGAGGTACGCGGGCCTCTCACTGTTGTGGCCTCTCCCGTTGCGGAGCACAGGCTTCGGACGCGCAGGCTCAGTGGCCATGGCTCACGGGCCCAGCCGCTCCGCGGCATGTAGGATCTTCCCGGACCGGGTCACGAAACTGTGTCCCCTGCATCGGCAGGCGGACTCTCAACCACTGCGCCACCAGGGAAGCCCGATCTCTTAATCTTGATGAGCTTCTCTGGTCCCTTTAATCTTGCCTCAGGTGGTTTCTCGGCTGCTCCTCCCTTGATTTGCAACTGTTCACATCCAACATTTGGGACTCTGGGAAGGTCATGGAGGCTGAAGTCTTGTCTATAAGAAATACTGGACAAAAGGAGGCCTACGTGCCCAGACCCCACATGGTTTCAGGGCCTGGGAGCCCCACAGGGCCCCACTCTGTTTCACAAGTAATGGTCAATTGATGAGTTTCATTCACTTTCCTATTTAGTGAATTAATGTACCACTTTCTGTTGATGTAACTAATCCCGTTTTCAAAGTTTCCAAGTAGACCTCTGAACAGATGTCTCCTTCAGTAACTCCTGAGATTGCAGTCATTCTGGATTATTGCAGATTATGGTCATATAATTCTTGAATAAATGGAATTTCACTGTTTATATAATTAAAAGCAAATTGTAGGGCTTCCCTGGTGGCGCAGTGGTTGAGATTCCGCCTGCCGATGCAGGGAACATGGGTTCGTGCCCCGGTCCGGCAAGATCCCACATGCCGCGGAGCGGCTGGGCCCATGAGCCATGGCTGCTGAGCCTGCGCGTCCGGACAGTGAGAGGCCCGCGTACACCCCCCCACCCAAAAAAAAAGAAATATTAAAAGGAGCCTGAATAAAATAATCCCAGATTGAACCATGGAGCTGAGGAAAAGATTGAAGGTTAGAAATGTTAAAATAGTGATATGTGGAATTATGAACAAACATACAAGCAAAATATATGAAAACAAGAACACAAAGTTCACAAAGGTGATAAAAGTATGAAAATACAGTACTCTTATTATGGTGAGGAAATAATAAAGTACAGATTTAAAGCAGACAGTAATAATGAAGGATGCATATAGTAATTTCTAGAGTAACCCCTAAAGGAATAAGAAAATATGGTATAATTTAAAAGCAAATTCAGAATGAACAATGGAAGAGTAAAAATGGTTTATAAATTCAAAATATGAGACAGGAGGAATGATGGAATAGAGAACAGATCACTTTGCTGTACAGTGGAAACTAGCACAACATTGTAAAGCAACTATACTCCAATAAAAATTAAAATAAATAAATATAATTTTTTTTTTAAAGAAAAGAACAGATAGCCCAATCATGAGCTTAAATCCAATTACATTGGTAATTACATTAATTGGAAATTATTTGTACACTTCAAACAAAAAATAAAGAATTTAAAATTCTACATATGTTTAAAAGAGAACTATGTGCTGTTTTTAAGAGACATACTTCAAATGTAAGAACAGAGAAAAGTTGTTAGTAATGGAAAAAGATATACCAACTGAGAGAAAGCTGGTAAAGCTATATCAAAATCAGAGAAAATTTAAATAAATAAATAGTTTAAGGAAATAAAATATAAAGAGGGATATATCATGAATATAAAGGGTAAATTCAAAAGGAAGATATAATAATTCTAAATTTGTATGTATTGAATAACATCTTCAAAATATTTTGAACAGAACTAAGAGCAAATTTTGACAGAACTGAAAGGAGAGATGGACAAATCAATGACCTAGTTAGAAATTTTTCACAAACATCTCAGAACAGTTGGAGATTTTAACAAAACTGCATAATTTACAGGTCAAGGGGCAAAATTCAATGAAGATATAGAAATACAAATCAACTAATTTGACCTGTTTGACATGTATGGTAAAATTCATCCACCAACTACTGAATACAATTGTTTACAAATATATATAAGTCATTTGTCAAAACAAACCATATTCTGGACCTTAGACTAAGTCTAAAAGAAAGTAAGAAGAGTATCTTTATGACCTTGGGATGAACAAAATTTTTTTCTAAATAAGATACAAAAAGAAATAAACATTTAAGAAAAGATCAATAAGTTGAATTTTGTTAAATTTGCATTAAGTGAGTAAAAGACAACACAGAGATGGGAAGAATATATTTTTAATACATATATCCAACAAAAGACTCATTCAGAATGTACAAAGAATTCCAACTAATCAGTAAAGAAAGGATAAACAGCCCAATAAAAATAGGCAAAAACAAAATAAATAAATGGGGCAATTTTTTTTAATGAGGCACTTTACAAAATAGGATACCTAAATAGGTCAACTGTAAAGTCTTCAGGGAAATGAAAATTAAAACTACAGGAAGGTACAGTGAGAATGGCTCTGATGAAAAAGACAGAAAATATAAAAAGTGCTAGCACAAACAGGATTGTGTTAGATTGCTGGTTTGAGTGTAAATTTGTAAAACTACTCAAAAAAAAAAGCTGTTTGCTAGTATTTGCTAAAATTAATAATATGTATACCTTAGAACACATCAAACTGCAGAGGAATAAGTGCTTATGTCCACCAAAAGACATGTGCATGCATAGCAAAATATTATTCACAGTAGCCCCAAATTAGATAAACACAAACGTATCAGTGGTAGAATAGATAAATACACAGTGGTATATTCATACAATGAAAGTCTACAGAGCAATGGAAAATAATGAGCTACTCTTATATGCAATAGCATGAATACATCTCCTAGACGTAACCTTGAGCAAAAGAAGCCAGACACAAAATATTAAGATGATAATATATATGAGCTCATTTCTATAAAGTTTGAAAACAGGCAAAATTAACCTATGACCTCACTATGGAGGTCACCATAGTGATTATCTTTGGGTATCAACTGGAATTAAGCATGAGAGACATTCAGGGGTGTTGGTTATTTATCATGATTTGCACATAAATAATTTATTGAGCTTAATATATTTGCATTTTACTAAATATGTCATATAACATAACAAATATATATTAGAGAAAAGGCAATCACAAATGTGTAATATCTTGCTAACAAAACTCAATTGTAATGTTTTATATTGAGTAATCCTTTATATTTCACAGTCCTTTCCCAAACATTACCTAAATTAAATCCCCTCAGTAAACCTGTGAGTTTAACAAACTATATTCCTCAATCTTTTTTTTTTTTTTTTTTTTTTTAAGGGTGAAGCTAGGCAGGGCTAAATGGAGGGGAGTAGGGTGAAACTTTACATTTGGGAGGAAAAGAACAGCATCATTTCTGAGTGATAGAATGGTCTTACACATCAGTAACCAGAACAAGAACTGAAGTCATATCTTTTGACCCTAAAGCCTAAATATTGCCCTGTATGCCAAGGTGTTTCCCAAATCTTAATCATAGAACATGGAAATCCTGGGTCCTGTGTTAGCCTGCAAATTCTCATAAAACTTTTCCAATGTTTTTCAAGTCCTTATCATTTGCTTGATAACTCTGAACCAGTCATTTTCTTTCTCTGGTTCATCATCAATAAAACAAAAGTAAAGGTAATTTCTTGTTGATCTCAGATGAAAGTTAATATTATAATAGTGTGAATACATTCTGCGTAATATTTAAATCCAAGGACTCTCCCAATATGAATTTTCAAAAAGATTATGTTTTAGATCTTTGTACAAAAACCAACCTATTCCTCCAATCTATGTTAATAAGATTATGTTTAAAATTAAATAGCACAAATATGTAACTTTCTTATTCATTCCTGAAATAGACTTTTAAACTTTTTTTTCAACTAATTGAATTCTTGGTTGCTTAAAACTTGCGTTAGCAATAGTTTGGGGGTTTTGTTTTGTTTGCTTTAATTGCTTTGAGATTAAGATTACCACTGTGATAGAGTGTGGGAGGAACCTCAACTTCTCTAACAGAAGTGTAAGTGGAGTAGGAGAGAATGTATCTAAAATTTGATCTTTCTACTTACTGCCAACTTCTGATGAACGTAAGGAAATCCTTTTATCAGTATTTTTAATTTCTTCTTCTTAATAGGACCATATCAGGCAAAGTGATATGTAGGTATCATGAGGCTCAACTTGATTTTTACCCTGTCAGAAATGTTTATCCATACATAATCATGTTTCTCTCTCATCTAGACCTTCTAATGTCTGGTGTCATATTTAAAAAGTGGATGACTTGACTCACCATCAGCATCTAGTATTTCTTGAGAGAATTTCCTAAGAGAATTTTTCATCACTGATTATTCATTAAGTTATTCTGTGTCCTCATTTTAGTCTGCTAAGTATTCAGACGTTCTTATTCTTTGTGTGCCAAGGACCTTCTGGTAGGCAGAATAATGAGTGACTCAACCCCACTAAAAAGATGTTCATATCCTAAAATCCTGAACCTGTGAACATGTTAATTTAGGTGGCAAAAGAGACTTTGCAAATGTGATTACATTAAGGACTTTAAAATAGTGAGATTATCCTGGTGTAGCTGAGTGAACCCAATCTAATCACATAGATACTTAGAAGCAGAGAATCTTTTCTGGCTGAGATCAGAGTTAGAAGGAGATGTGATTATGAAAGAATGGTCAGAAAAATACAACACTGATGGTTTGAAGATGGATTAAGGGGGCCATGAGCCAAGGAATATGGGTGTCTTCTAGAAGCTGGAGGGGCAAAGGAAAGGAGTCTCCTCTAGAATCACCAGAAAAGAATGAAGCCCTGCCAATATTTTGGTTTTGGCCCAGTGAGGCCACTGTCAAACTTCTAACCTATACAACTGTAAAGTAATAAATTTGTGCTGTTTTTTAGTCCCTAAATTTGTGATAATTTGTTACAATATCTATAGCAAACTAATAGAGACCTTTTTGACAGTGTGGTGAAGCTTTTCGATACCTTCTTATAATATTTTAAAATATGTAACATAAAATAAAAAGATGTAAAAAGGAAACCAACTATACGGAAAACCAGCTACCAATATTGAAAAGCACATTTGTGATAAAGTGATACATACACACACGTATATAGTATATATACATATATAGTATACATATATGTATATCCAAATATACATAATCATGTATATATCCATATATACGTATCTATGTGTATATACATATATACTATACATATATACATATATTTAGGTTTTTAATAGGATCTAGTAGTGGGTTTAATAGCTATCGTTATTTTGAAGTGCTAATAAGCACAAATGATATTTTCAGTATGCAAAGCACTAGTAATGCAGTATGAAACTATATGTGATTTCTATTAGTCATTGTTATAGATATGCTAATTTTACCATGATGAGTTAACTGTATTCCCGATTGAGGAAAATTTTATATTTCAATTAGAAGTTAATGAAAACAGATTTTTTTTTTAATCACACCCAAGTTTTTTGGCCCTCTGAATTTTATTCCTGGATCCCTTGCTAAGAACACCTGTTTTGTTGCTAAGGATCAAGAAATAAATCTTAAGTTTAAACTTCAGCAGTTTAGAAAACAGAAATATGACTCTGATGAAGTGTGATAAGGGCTATATAAGATAGTTTGTTTAAAGAATTCCAGGAACACAAATGAGAGTGACAGTCATTCTTACCAAGGTTTCTGAGCAGGTTCTTGAAGGATAGGTATGTTGGCTACTGCTTTGCTCAAGTCCGTCCTACTAGAATCACTGAAATCCTCAACCCTACCCAATTCTTTAGTCAAAAATTTGAGAGAACAGGAGTCTCAGAAGCCTTAGTTTTATTAGGCTACAAGGCATTATATCTGATCATCTCCATCCAATCAACATTGTTCTGATTATGGAATAGGTTGTAATTTTAAGACTCAGTCCAACTCTCATTCAAGCCTATTCCTTACAGGTAGATCTTGCTGGACTTTTGAGCCAGAAAATGGAAGTTCTCTTCTCCTAATTCCTGAAAGAGTGCAGGAGCTTTACAGTCATTCCACTCAGAGATTTTGAGTTTACTTTTTTGGTCCCTTACCCCATGTAGCTTAAGTTTTGTCAAATCTCTTGAGGGAAATTTCAGTCTAGGATTTATCCTTCCTCTAACGATCTTTGTGTCTAAGTAATGAAAGCTACAGAAGAACTGTTTAGAAATTCTTCTCTCCCTATTCTCCTGCATGCAGCCCCAAAACTCAGTAAATGTCTCATGGTCAGAAGTTGCCACATATTCGGGGCTCCCCCAGTTTCCAGTGCGTCATAGCATCCCAACATGACCTGTAAAATCTTGACTGGTTTCTCCTTCACACAGTCAAGTTCTTCTGCCGGGACCAAGCCCTATCCTTATCCTGTAGCTGGAATCAGAATATGAGCTCAGAGAAGAAAACACCTGAGGTTTATCCATCTCAGAAGGGCTCCTTTTTTGTGTGAAATTTTAGTATATCTAGCCCTTGCTCCTAAAATTTTCCAGTCCTCTAAAACTATAATCCCTGTGATTATTCACCAGTTTCTGGTTTCACAGTGAGAGTGTTGGTCTGCCATGACCTATGACATCCTAGGCAGAAGGGAAGGTCTCCCTGCTATGTACTCTCTATAAGTGTGCCTTTCTTTTCATGCTGGACTTTGCCTACTTATACATCTAAAGCCTTTGGAAACATTTTTTTTTAAGTAAGCTTTACATAATACTAGGCGACAGCTCCCTAATGAACACAGTGCTGAATTAGGTGACCCTGGTAGCTCCTGAAAGCAAGTCCTATCCTCAAGTAGGTTATCACTGCAGAGGCCTATGAGGATATTTTTATGTTTATACGAGGCCGTCAGTGGGACTTCTTTACTAGGACATTTTTTGGCCACATCTGGCACATTATTTATGTAGATTACATATAGTCTGTTCTTGGACAATGTATATCTAATATTTTGATATTTATTCATTAATATCTTTTCCAATTTAGAGACCATTCATTTGTCAGCTGCTTTAATGCACTAAAAACTTCAGTCTTTTCATTTATTTGATTTATTTCATTCTTATCAAATTTATTTCTGTCTATGGTTTAGTTACTTTCTCAGCTTAAGTGTATTTGTATTACTCTTCTTATCTCAAAGTAAAATTTAATAAACCTGTTGGAGTCAAGTTATTGAATTCTCTGAAGTCTATCTGCTCTACTGTTTTATATGATAGTATCCTGTTTTGATAAGAGTTTCTATTAGATGCTCAGTGTTTTTATTTGAATTATTCTATAAAAGGGATAATTCTCTACATTAGAGATTCCTTTAAATGATAAGTAGTCAGCACTTGATAATGCCTATTTTTTAGCATTTGAAGTCATTGGAGTGACAGAAAAAATAGTTAATTTTAATACACTTGGATTCTGCCACGTTATCAAGGGATACAATTTTGTCTTTTCCTACAAAGGATTTTGGTGGGTAGAATTGGAACTTAGTAATAAAGTTTGGTTAACATGCATGCTAATTAATTTTCAGACCATTTGAGGCAAGATCAACTGAATTTCATGTAGGGGCTATACAGAGAAACTAAATTAATGGCAAGGCCAGATAAAATGTCAGAAAGGTAGCAATGATTGTTGGGGACCTTGGAAAACTGTTGCATTTATGATCTCTTTTATTGAAACTAGACTTTCAGTAAACTGTGTCTGTCTAGAAATATAGATCCAATATTAAAGATCTTCAGGTTTTTCTAAAGAAGTCATATTTCTGTGTGATATCTCCTGATTATTTTTAAGAAATGAGCTCAATTAACATACACACACATAAACACATACAACCCACGGGTACCAACTGTACTCTTCTGGTTTAAAACAGTTATCTGTATTAAATTTGACTTTACTTAATCGGAACAAGCAGATCTGGTACAATTAAAAATTTGTTCTGCTATGTGTACATTTATAATTAAGCAGAATTTTGCTTTCTAAAGACCCAAAATATTACAATTCTGAGTGAGTTCTTTGTTTTAATCACAAATTTTTGTCATATTATAACTGATTTAACTTCCTAAGATCCTCATATTTTCAATCCAATCCTACTCCCTCATCCTGTCCATATTTATCGAATAAACTCTATGTGAAAGCACTGGTTTACACAAGGATACATTATAAACAAAGAAGACATGCCCTACCATTAATATTATTTACATATGAGTTTTATCATTAAAATACGCTTCTACATATGCTACATAATTAAAGTAGCTTTTTTCCCTTGAGACATTTTTTCAACATGAAAAGGCCAAACTTTACTCTCCCATAAATTCTACGATGTAAGGAAAATTTAGAGAATTAGCTTTGGGATGCAGTGACTGGGGAGGACTTCTTAAAATTTCAAAGTAACATACCATAAAATAAAAATGTAATAAAATTGTTTACATAATAAATAATGATTTCTAGTTCAACTAAGGACACCAGAGAGAAAATTAGTATAGAGATGACAGAATTAGAGAAAATATTTTTGATGTCAAATGTGACTAAGAAGTCCTGCAAATATGCAAGAAAAGCAATGCAACTTCAGTGGGGGAAATCTCAATGGATAAAAATCAGCAGCTTACAGGTAAAGAAACACAAAAACTAAAAGGCATGAGAAAAGATGCTCAAAATCAATAGTAACCAGAAAACATTCAAATTAAAAACTACGATGAAAAAGCAGTTTTCCCTATTAGACTGATAAAAACTAGAACACTGGATAATATCAGTGTTCGATATTATAATACAAAAATACTTTTTACGGCTTTATCCATGATGGTGCTGCAGGGAGTGGAGACCTAACGCAATCTTTGTATCTATCATTCAGGGACCAGAGAGGTAAAGCATGGTGGATATCCTCTATGGGGCATTACACAGCAGCTAAGAGCAAAAGTTAGATGTATACATAGCATAGCAAATAATTATTAGAAACAAAAAGCTTGAAAAAAGTTTAATAACAGGATTATATATAACACTACTTAACATATTCTTATAGCGCCACTTAACATGTTCTTTTTGAGAACAAAAACCAAGAAAAATTATTTAAATTGGACATAATTGCCTATAGAATAGAGTGCGTCATGTTATAGAGATGAAGAGAATAAATGGATAAAGTACTGTAAAGGCCAGTGATCAAAAGTTATCATAAACTGAATAGTACAATTGACTCAACCCGCTTAGCTGCAATCTCCTCAAAAAGAAAAGAAATCTAGTCTGTTCTATCCTTCCTAAGTCACAAGAAAAATTCTAACTCTTCCACATAATTGTCTTAACAGTTTTCGCTCTTCTCTTCAGGTTATACGATTATGATTGCTTCAACTCCCATTGCTACTCCCATGACATAGTTTCTAGACTCTTTAATCTTCTGGAAAATCTTTCCTCTGCTCACACAATTTTTTAACATCTCACTTGTGCTTTGGCATCCAGAACTGTATATAATTTCTAAATGTGGTTTGACCAGTTGCAATCTTTTCATCTTGACATTTTACATTTATTGAAGCAAGAGTCCTTAATTTTTTTCTTACTGTTTACTTAACCCTTTTATGTTTTTTTCTTTTATTATTACTTATTTTATGTATTCTAACTTCTTCAGTGCAAATAATTTCTTTCCTTCTATTTGTTTTTCCACATTTTCCTTCTTTTGTTCCTGTGACAAACCCTGTGCTAGGTTCTGGAGCTTTAGAAATATCCAAGTTGCAGTCTCAGCTCTGAATGTACTGCAGAGGGTGTTTCCCTGCAGGATATAAGAATCAGGCTCATTTGGCCTTAATTGCCTAATCTAATTTCTTATGTTTACTAAGGAGTTAGAGCAGTATCATTTCTCACCCCCACTGCTATTTTCAGTTAGCCATTATTCTTTTTCAAATCTCTATGAAATCAATAGACCTCTCTGAAGGGCCATTCTTCTTGATATAAAAACAAATGCTTCTCTACTCCTCTTGAAAATGCTAAGATTTATCTCTAGAAAGTTATCTGCCAATATTATTTTAATGTGCTAGAGAGGTCTTTTAAATCAGAAACTATTGGATTTCTTATTCCACGTATTTTATTTGTTAAGGAAATCAATTCCATAAAGACTTAGGTGAAAAAAAAGCAGAAGATATGATACAATTTTGTGCATTGCATAATTCAGGTCCAAAATCATAGATGCAGTGGCAGGAAAATACTTCACATAGTTCACAGATAGTATTAATGGATATGATGGATAAAACCATTCTTTATTTATGTGATCAACCATAGTTTGCACACATTTTTCCCCAAAAGCCAATTTTGTGTACATGTACAGGCAGGCATAAACAAAAGCTTCTCTCACATGTAAATTTATCTAGACATGAATAGACATATTTGGACTGCTTTGGTTTCCCATCCAACCTTCCTAAACTTATCTACACTGGAATTCAGCTTTATCTCTTTCACTCCATTCTCCAAGGAAATAATACTATCTTTTTATTTAAGATGAATTTTAAACAATTTCCTGAATGCCAGCCTTTCTTGATACTGCAGGGTTCCTGTTCCAGATAGTCTCCTTCCTCTCTTTTACCTCCAAGCCCTTTCTCTCCTTCGGCTGTTTTCCTCTGACCGTACCAGTCCTCAAGTTTTCCCTTCCTCAGCCAAAAAATAAAAATAACCTTTTTTGAACCTGCATCCTCCTTCCCATGTAGTCATCTTCTTTGTTCTCTTTCTCTTGCCAGCCATGCCTACACTTTGAATTTCTAGTAATTCCCCCCACCTCTGGCCCCAACAGTCCACAGCCTACTTGGTGCTTTACCAAAACTACTCCATTGAAACAAATAGCTTTCATTATGTCAACAGAGGCATCAGAGTCATCCCAGGTGCTAAATCCCATGAACACTCTATAATCCTTGTCCACATTGGCTGTACTGGATTCTATTGACCAATTTTTCCCTCCTAAAACGTATTGTTCCATTGGGTTCAATGACATCTTTTCTTTCTCAGTTTCCTTCTTAACTATTCCCTCTAAATCTCTGCCATTAAGTTTTCTTACTCTGCATATCCTCGGTATCCTTCAGAGTTACTTTCCGTCTTCTATGCTTTTCTCACTTCTCCTCTACTTCATAGTTTTAATTAGGATCTATGTATAAATGACTTTTAAATCTGTAAGTTTAGCCCTGACATTCCTCCAAGCTCTATACATATGTACTTTAACTGCCTACAGGATACTCCTTTCTCAATACCCCAAAGACATATCCATTTCAGAATGTTCAAATTATCAATATACTTCCTGTCCTTATTCTAAAGCTCATTTTCCACTATAATTCCCATATGAAATATCGGTGCCACCTAGTACTCCAAACTCAAAGCCTGGAAATTATTATTTACTATTTACTCTTTTAACCCCTTACCTCCATATTAAAACACTTACTCATTCTTGTCAATTGTATTTCCCCAATTTTTAAAAATGTATTTCTTCTCACTATTTTCACTGACACTTCCTTAGTTCACAATATCTTATTGCTCTAGAAATGTGTCTATATCTCCAATTCCGCTTGTTTTAACATATTGTAATTTTGTGTTTCAGTACCTTTAATGCTTTACCTTGGCCCTTTTGAACTATCTTTAAAGATGAGTTTCTCAAGTCCCTGGAGAACTTCCTCCCAGGTCTTGTGTAACATCCCAAATATTGCTAAGGTCTTGTGCTTATTGCCAGAATATTTTCCTTTTTGTGATGCAAATAACAAATCATAATTTAAAGTACATGTTGAGTTGCATGTTACACAAAGACCTATAGGATGTAAATATTATATGTAATTATAAGATTTTTAAAATCTTATTTCCAGACCTGCTAAATTCACAATTCTAATTACCACTGCATTAATATTTGGGTAATTTATTTATATTCAGCTTGTGCTGTTCTTTTTTACGTATAAATAAAGAATGGTTTGGAATCTTAATTGCTTTCTACTTAGGAAGCAGGTCTCCCTGATCATGTCTCTGGGTACATTTTGACATTGCTTCCACAAAGGGTGTAGCAATAGAGTGATAGGGCTGCTGCTACCCTTTATAGAAGACAAAACTCCTGGCTTCTGAGCTCTGTATTCTTGGAAATATACAGCTAGCTAGCCATGGTGACAAGCCTAACGTAACGTGTGGGGAATAAATAGACATCATGAATTAAAAAACAAAAAACAAAAATACCCAGAGATTTCTCTTTCGGGGGGCTGGGAGTGAGACTGGTGCTAGTCTGTGCTTCTGGCTGTTGTTCTGACACAGACAATCCCATATTATCATTCATTCAGAAAAAAAAACCATCCATGGCAGGAAGAAACTTAAAAGAACTAATTACAGTTGTAAGGCCACATTCTATAGACAAATTAGCACATAATGGTGCTGTATATTTTACATCAAATACCAGATGGGGTAATGTGAAAAGCCTTTCAGTTTGAGGAAATGGCAGAAGTCTTAAGAGTTAGAAACTGTCACTTTAAGTGGCCTTTCTTTAAAAGAAATCTTAATAGCAACAACAGCAAAAAAAGAGGAAACATGAATATAAGCAAGCAAAATCTCATGAGATCTCTGGGTAGAAAATCTTAACATGCAGTGAAAAAAGAAAGATGAAAGACCCCTGGTTTATTCCAACATAGTTATATAGCACATTGAGGTTTCAACTATAAAAGTAATAATAATATGAATTGGCAATTATATATGTTATATAAAACACTTATTTTTTCTCATCATCCTCATAGCAAACCTGTAGATAATGCCGATACTAGTTATACATGGATTCGAAGGGAGAAACAGAGCCTCAGAGAGATAGAGTACCTTGGTCAAAGTCCGATAACTTGTGAGTTATAGAACTACAACTTGATTTCAGACCTTTTGACTCCAAATTCCATGCCTTTGTTCTTTCTATTGAGTGACAGAGCCTGAGTAACAGTTCTCCTCTAGGCTTTGCACTCTAAGAGAAAATTTACCCTCATAAATATTTCTCACTCCAATGAAGAGCAAAGGTCAGCTTATTCAGTGTGTTCTCTTGATCTGACCTGTCAGCATATTGCCCGAGTGCTTCCAAATCTGAGGAAGCCTGACCATAAATAACATCCTAAACAAGGCTTACCCAGGGATGCCTCCTCTGGAACTCTAATGATGCTGATGCACCAGTTATGGAAAAGACTCCTGCTCCATTGAAATGGTGTCCTCCTTTATTATTATTAAGGTAGATCTACATAACTGATGTCTCATGGCATCAGTGATGAACAGATTAGATGCTGATCTAAAAAATTCACAACAACTATTTCTTTTTTTTTAGATAAGCTGCTTTTTTTTTTTTTTTTTTTT
>NW_006795410.1:809854-839815 GCF_000442215.2 Lipotes vexillifer
TTTTTTTTTTTTTTTTTTTTCGGTACGCGGGCCTGTCACTGTTGTGGCCTCACCTGTTGCAGAGCACAGGCTCCAGATGCGCAGGCTCAGCGGCCATGGCTCACGGGCCCAGCCGCTCCGCGGCATGTGGGATCTTCCCAGACCGGGACATGAACCCGTGTCCCCTGCATCGGCAGGCAGACTCTCAACCACTACGCCACCAGGGAAACCCTAAGCTGCTTATTTAATGTCTCTTTAATTTTTGGTTGGATGACATTATGGATGAACCATATTGAATTCGATCCTTCTTTCAGGTGCTCTTTATTTTATCAGAGTTCAGACGCTGTAAAATTAGTCAGTGGCAACTATTACTCTGTTTTTACCAGGGTGTATGGCCCTGAAGGGCAAGAAAAGAAACTCCCAAATCAAGATGGGCCTTCTAGAGTGTTGAATTTATTATACTAAATAGTTACAACCTACTGGTTATTTTTGTTCCAATTTCTCTGGCTAGGATTCCCTTCCCCCATTTCAAGTGCTACCCTGCAGGTAAAATTCACTGGCATTGCTGCCTTCCTCATGAACACTCCCATATTGTCCCTGCTATGTGTCATCATTCTCTGCTCTACCCAGCCACCCCACCAAAATACACACTATGCAAATTCTCTGTACAAGAGAATATGTTTATTATTACTTGTGTCTGTCTTTTCCTCTACTACATTGACTGACTTATTTATACCTTCTCTGGTAACCAGTCCAGTATCATGCAAATTGTTGATCCTCAAAAAGTGTCTACCCTGTGTGTGAATATGAGAAATGATGTCATACTTCTAGGATTTATGACTATTGCTTGAATCTCAACTAGACTGATTGGTATCTCTGTTTTTAGTGGTGAGATTTATGAGGGGTTAATTAGTCGTTTCTTGAGGTAGCAGGATCGTTTTCCACTCAGTTCTTATCGTGGGCACATCCATTAGAGAGGCAAGAATAGAAAGACAAGAAAGGGGCAAGAAGGATACAAATGAACTTATTTACAAAACAGAATAGACTCAAAGACACAGAAAGAAAATTTATGGTTACCAAGGGGGAAAGGGGAAGGAGGGATAAATTAAGAGTTTGGAATTAACAGATACACACTACTATATATAAAATATATATAAACAGCAAGGACCTACTGTATAGCACAGGGAACTATATGCAATATCTTGTAATAACCTATAATGGAAAAGAATGTGAGAAGATTCTTTTGTATATAACTGAATCACTTTGCTGTACAGCTGAAACTAACATTGTAAATCAACTATACTTCAGTAAAATTTTTTTAAAAAGGATAAGAGGCACAAGTATTTGACCAGTGATGGAAACACAAATTCATATTCTGCAACCATATTGTGTGCCACCTTCTGTGTCAGCTTGCAAGTCTGTGATTTGTACATGCCATTAACTCTTGGAAAAAAGGTTTTTTTCCCTTTTCTATCCAGTAATTTTTTAAATTTTAAGACAGCTCATATGTTATGTCCTATGCAAAGTCCTCCCTAATTCCCAAGAATTGGAGAGTTATACTGTTTTTAGTGCTGTCAGAGCACTCTGGCGGTATGTTTATTATAAAACTGTTTTATACTTTTTGGTTTGCATGCATGCCTGTGTGCTCCCCTTAGACTATGAGTTCCTCTGGGTCTTATATTCTTTCTGTCTATAGTGCCAGTCTCTTCCATTGGACCTAACACATAGTTAATACTCAGTAACTACTTAATGAATTGGTTATTTTTAATATCAGAAATTATCACCTTTATACACAAAGCACCTTACTAGGCACTAATAGAAAATTAAAATTGACTCAAGCAACACCAAATTCTGTAAAAAGCTTTCATTAGGGGGACAAGGGATACAAGGATGGAAAGAATAATTGGAACAGGAACTTGAGTTGTGCCTCAAAATATGACAGTTTCCATGAACAGAGAGGAAGTGAGGAGAGGGGTGGCAGAGACAAGACCATTCCAGAATGAGCAAACAGCAGGTTACCATAGGAAGCTTTCCTGAAGTGAATTAAAGGTAAACTCTATTAGATGTAAATAAAACTGCACGACGTTAAAAGAAACAATGCATAAAGGATTAAAGCAGATTAAAACTAGCGACTACCCTCTGAGAGCCCAAATGTGTTTAGTGCAGTTTGAAATTAACTTAATGTACAAAAATTTAAATAAGTTGTCAAGGAAAAGAGAATAGCATTGGGTTGGCATGCTTTAGCCTCTCTCATTTAAAACAGCAAGTAGCTGGGCATAAAATCACCCTTTAGCATGAATTTATGTTATTAATTGTACCCATAATTCAAAGTCATGATTAGAGCTTAAACTGAATGTCTGTAGTGGAAATTATGATGCACGCTTGACTTCATGCTTTAAACACTGTGTAGGGTGGGCACCTCTGTGAAGCACAGGGTGAAACCTCCCTCTTCCTTTACTATTTAAACTAAATTTAAGTTCTTCAAAATGGGATGTTGAACACCTTTCTGGTTTTGGGGAAAAGTAGAAATTCTTGCCATGGCCAGGAAGCATAAGAGGATGTAGGTTACTGACACATGGAAGTATCAGATTGGCGCCCTGTTTAGCAGTGACCTAGTGGAGAAACTGCAGAGAAGGTCCCGGAATATAAAGAAAGGCACAGTAGAAGTTTAAAACATTCTGCATATGAAAACTATGTGAGGTAGAAAAGCAGGAGTCAGAGAGTGACTGCAGTGAGTGGTGGACCTAGAAAAGATTGAAACATTGGATGAAAACAGCAGCAAAGGCAAGTGGAGGAGGGACGACTAGAAACTGTTCTACTGGGGAGCCTTTCCAGAAGCCAGCCTCAACTGCTGTGTTCAAGTACACTTGGGGTGTGCCAAAATTTGTTACCAACACAATACCAAACTTATTAAGTTTATTTTGTAAATAAAGTAGATATATGCTTATTCTTAAAATAACATCACACTCAAAAATTTGCCTTCTAGTAGGGTTTCTAGGATGGAGGAAAGGCTGCAGAGTTATATCTGGAATACTGCTTTTATCTGTATCAGTGGTTCTCAGCATGAGGTATCCAGACCAGCAGCATCATTTGTTACCAACCAGGGTCCTTGGACTCCTTAATCAATAGAAATTGATAAGAGGCCAAACAAAGAATTCAGGCAAGGCTTTACTGGGACTCATTCTGTAACACAGGAAGAAACAGGTGTCCTTGCTCTCTCCCTGAGGCGAGGTGAGCTGGTCCCTTAAATGCAGTGAGGGTAGGGGCAGACCATGGGCTGGGCAGGCGGGTGGCTTAGATGGTCTGCCCACCTGCTTGGACATGCTGTGTGCAGGGATCATGTGCAGTACCCTGCTTTTGCTCCCAGCACCCCAGAAGTAGCAGTTGGGTTTTGGCCTTTTCGTATCTTGTTCATAATTTGCCCCAACTGTGCATGCATGCAGTTATTTTTAGTTCCTTATAGTTTCTTTGTATTCTGTCCTCTAGGAGACGTTTGTCCAAGTACAAGCAGGGCAGTGAAGAGTCCCAGGTCCCAGGTCCCAGGTCCCAGGTCCCAGCTTGTCTCACCATCACCTGGGAATTTGTTAAAAATTCAGAGTCTCAGGCAGGTGTTATGAATCAGAAATTTTAGGAGTGGGGATCTACAATCTAGGCTCTAATAAACTCTCCTCGTGATCCGGATGCACTAAAATGTTTGAAAACCTCTGATTTATAAGTCTGTAGTGGTTACCTGTTGCAGATGCTTTTAACATTGACATACCTACAAAGCAAAGTGTGTTTCTGAATTTATGTGCCAAATTTAAACATGTAACACTATTAGTTTTATTTCTCTGAAAAATTGACTTATGCTTCTTAAAACTCTGGATAAACCCATGTAGATAGCTTCCTCTTTTCGTGTGTATAATTGAAATTCACTGTTGTTTTCCTTGATGAAGTGAACCACTGGAGAACAAGGGGAGAGACATAGCAATCATGATTTTCCTGTACAACTATCACACTGAACACAAAAAGAACGATTTGCCTTTAATAAACCTAACAGAATTAGAGGCCCAGATTTTATGAGTGGGCTTCTCAGCCAGTTCCAGAGATCCAGCACTTAGATGTGCAGAGAAAGACATGACTAAGAAAAGGGGGTTATGCTTTTTTAATGAGAAACTTCCAATGAAAAGTTTTTTTAAAACCTTCTGATTAAAAAATAAAAAAAATTCTCCAGTAAACCTGAGACCAACTTCAATTATAAGACCAATTTTTTCCTTTATCCAAGCAACCACATAAAGCCAAAGTCTGTTGAAAAACCGAAAAATATTATGGCTTAAAAAATTGAGCATGCAAGCATAGCTCTGCTTGTGTAAGCTGTAACACAGGATAGCAAACACACTTAAAATGCCATAAAGGTTTCCTGTGGGTGCACTGTGCTAATTGAAGTCAAAGCCTAAATGAATCTAGTCTCCAAGAGTTCCATATAACTAGAAAACCTGTAGTGTATCACTGCAGTTAGAAAATGGTTATTTTAAAATTTGCCTATTGAAACCTTCCTGAACGTGTGCATGTAAATCCCATTAAAGTTCATAGATGCTGCGCATACAATCAGTGAGAGACAGGCAGCCCCCTAATGCTTTCTCTAACGAACTCAGACTCAGCAGGTAGGAGCTAATAATTACACAGCACAGAATCTGTATTAGATTGCTTGCTCAGTTTATGACTATCTGGTAACGGTGTGACACAGTGTACACCTTCTGTTGGAGATGAGGGCAGGAATATTTCTGCAGATTGAAATTTAAACATGAAGCTAAATTCCTAGTCTATTTGTAGTCAAAGGATATGAATAGATAATTCTTCCAAAGGAAAAACAAAAGGTAAGTAAAGTAAAGTAAAATGAAATAAAATTTTAAAAATGTAATAGATGACTTTTAATTACAGAAAAAAGTGTGATAAAATCAAATATAGTTAAGGCTACAGGAATACCACCGTATTGTTTTTTTCCTGTGTAAATTTGATAGAAATTTGGCTTTCTTTATGAGGAAAGTTCTGGCAATATTGCATTAAAAACTGCAAAGTATTTTATATCTTTTGTCTAGGAATTCACTATCAGTAAATTATTCTAAATAAATAATTCAAAACAAATTAAAAATAAATGGATAAATGTATGCATTGTGCTGACATTTTGGCTATATCTTCTTAATGCAGCTAGATCACTTTTTATTCTATACTTTTATGGAGGTGTAATAGAGAAAAGTGGAAAGATAAGGAGTATAAGTACAATTAATTTTTCATAAACTGAACACATATTTAATCAGCACCCATAGTAAGACACACAACATTACAAGCACCTGAGAAGCTCCCCTCATTGCACAATATTAACAATGGTCTTGACCTCCAACACACATAGATTTCCAGTTATTCATAACCTGACAAAAATTTTGTATTATTTCCTTTTTAAAACTAATTCATTTTGGCAGTTATGTAGTGGTATTGCATTTTGGCTTTAATTTGAGTTTCTTTTATGGCTAAATATTGACCATCTTTTCATTTGGCTATCTTCTTTTGTAAAATGCCTTTCAAGTCTTTGCTTATCATTTTCCTATTGACTTGCCTATCATTTTACCATTGTTTTGTTTTATATATTCTAGACATAAGGCCTTTGTGAGAGATATATGTTTTGCAAATATTTCTCACTCTATTTATTCCTTTTTCATTATCTTAAAGTTGTCTTTTATTGAATATATGCCCTTAATTTTAATTTGTCTAATTAATCTTTGTCTACCAATTTTTGTGTTCCTATTTATGAAAGCATATCTCAATTCATCAATAAATTCACCTGTTTTTTTCTTCTAAAAATCTTTATTTTTATATTTTTAGGTTATATTTATATCTGTAATTTATCTCTGATAAGTTAGTATTTGTATATGGCTTGGAGTACTCCATTGTCCCAGAACTGGTTACTGAAAAGAATCACCTTTCCCCGCTACACTGTACTTGAAGTGTACTTGAACTACACTGTAGTGTTACCTTTGTCATAACTTAGGTGACTATATATGTATGTTCAGGACTCTATTTTTTTCCTATTTATCTATCCTTGTACCAGTACAGTACTACTAGTATAGCTTTGTAATAATTATTGATATCCATTAATGTAAATATTCCAAATTTGTTTGTCTTTAAAATTGCTGTTTGTGTTTCCACATAAATTTAGAATCAGGTTTTAATCATCCCCCACTAAAACTAACTTTTGGGAGTTTGGGTTTCTGATTGACACTGAATTTTTAATCTATATATCAATTTGTTTTAAATTGACAGTTGTAGGTGCATTGTGTATTTCAATCCATGAACATGGTATTTCATTACATTTCTTTAGGTTTTCTTTTACTTTTGCTTATAATATTTTGTAGTTTTCTGGTAAAAGTCTTGCATATCCTTTGTTAAGTATATTCCTGAGTATTTTTATGCTACTGAAAATAGTAATCATTAAAAAAAATTTTTAATGTTGCCACTGTATTTCAACACAATTAACTTTAATGGACTTTGTGTCCATCAATCTTACTACATTTGTTTATCAATTCTTAGTTTGTAGAGTTGTAGAATTTCTTATGTACAAAATAATATTTTTTATGTCATCCATAAATAACAGCAGTTTTTTTCTCATTTTCCATATGTATGTCTTTTGTTTCCTTTTCTAATTGTAGTCACTAGGATCTCCAGTAAACTGTTGAAAAGTAGTGCTTATAGCTGGCATTATTGCCTATGGGAAACTTTCAATAATTCATCATTGATATGATGCCTGCTGTATGATATTTTTAAGATTCCCTTTATCAGATCAATGTAATTGCCTTTTATTTTTAATTTCTTAAAATTATTTATCATGATTACATGAAGTTAACTTTGACTAATACTTATAGAATTTTAGAGAATGCAATGTGCAGTGTAACCTCTCCTTTGAATTTTAGGTTTCCAGGTGTGTAAAATATAGAAGAAAAACTAAAGTGAACAAAATGTATGAATTCATGACATTATAAAGGTAAGACATTTTCTTATACTCTATTATCAATATCTTAGCCATCTAGCAAATAAATGTTCTTATTTATTTCTGTAGAGATCATTTTAATAACTGTAATTGTGCCAAAGTGTTATGTATTAATAATTTTTCTAGTTTTTATTACTGAAAGAGTTTAGGTATTTTTTTCCAGTGTGTTTTAGTTTTATCAGCATTTAAATAAGGGTCCTCATTCACTATGTTTTCCATAGAGTAAAATGGCAAAATTTATTTTTCCTATAAGTGTAGTAAATCTATTTAAAGATGGTAAGGGAAGATCAATCCATGCAAGACATTCAGTCAGATTTTTGGAGTCATGGAAACAAACTTTTGCATTATAGACTTTTTAAAAGTTGATTTAAATAAGCAGACAATTTTTGTATTACAGATGTAATCTAAATTAATTATTGCCATGAGATTTAAGATTTTTCTCTAAAGTAATTCAAAACTTAGAGTTCATCAGCACATAAGCTTGCTATATTCATTCTTTTTCGTGTACTTTATAATCCATAATCCAAAGCAAATGACTTGAATTTCAGTGAAATTCCTGATGATTTTCAAAATTACCTTGGACTCATGCCAGCCTGAAAATGATTATTAAATGACAGACTTTCCTGCTCAGTATCACTAAGAGTAAAAAGAATCATTTGTTGATAGATTTTTGATAAAGAAAAAGCTAGATCTTTATCTTGTTTGGATTCCTTTATATTTTCTAATTTTATAGATGAAGTAACAGGTACCAGAGGGACCAACCGACCTCTGCAAGGTCACAAAATTGTAACATCTTCATTTAATTTATCAAAGTGATAGCACTGAGATTTGTTTCCAAAATATGAGAATCCTGGTGTTTCAAGATATATAACAGTGTGAATGTTCGTTACAATCCCAGACTTAGGACTTGAACTGTAGTTATTGCTACTACTGAAGCAATGCATACATATATATGTATACACACAGATATGTATTCAATTAAAATCATGTGGGAGATGGGACAAAGAGAAGAAGGATATGTGGAGAGAAATGATGGATATTAAACATATTGAAATAAATTGTAGTATCTAAACATCTAAGCCTCATTTCTATTCTAATTCAATGACAAAATTACAAAAGTATCTTCCTGGTTTATAGCCTTCTCTTAATTGGCTTTTACAAGATTCCTGTACATCTCTGTACTAACAGAAGAATATTCACTCTGTAACAGCCTGAATTTTACTTATGTAGATTTCAAAGATGCACTGTCTTAATTGGAAAAAAAAAAAACGAATCTTGAAATCTTAATTATTCAGGAACAAAGTGAAGTGTTTTGTGGAGAAGAATGAGATTTGATGGGATAGAAGATAATCAACAGATCAAAGATTAATAAGTATTTGAATATTTTATTGCATATTACAATGGAATACTTCAATGGGAATCTTTCAGCTATTCTTCCACTTTAAGGAGGACCAGTTAGTTGAAAACTCAAAGCACATTGTCCTACTGACGTAGTTCCAACATTATGAAACAGGAGCTTGCATTATATAACATTGATTACAAACTACAGAAACATTCCAAAACAAGTCTCACACAACCAAATTATTCATACGAGTTTCCTCCATTCTGCCCTTGCTTTTTTTAAAAAAAATAAAGAGTGAATATTACATATGAGAATTAAATATCAATAAAAAACAAATAATTAAAAGTAGATGATAAGGTGAATTGATAAACATCCCAAATACTTAAAATTAGAGCTAAACCAGTCTATATGTTCTAAAAAATATGAAAATATCTCAATAAAATTCCCATGTAAACAATAAATCTAATCCAGGAAGTGCCGCTGCTAAAGCAGAAATGGTAAGCAAAGCTTACAATTCAGAATTCCCATTACATGTTTCTTTTTAATAGGAAGTAAATCTATAATTCTCCTTTAGGTTGGCAGGAATTCCCAATGAACTGAAATAAAATTGGCCCTAAGAATAGACTCTATTGATCTCTTATAATTGGCAAAAAATAATAGTGCACTTAGTTTTTCACTGACACCAACTAAGAAGTAAAAGTTTATTCTAATTTTCAAACTCACTCAAACTGAAAACATTCAGCTAAGTAGTAAGAACAAATCAGATTATGGTCTATTAAATTTAAAAAGCTCTCAGATGGAGTCAACCAAGATGACAACATAAGAGTCTCCTGAACTTTTCTCCTCCTAAGGATACACTGATTGTATAGCCACACATAAAAAATTTCCTCTGAAAGAAAACAAGAAATTAGCTGAGAAAATCCTACATATAACAAGAATGAGAAAGTAACCACATCAAAACATGCAGGCAAGATCGAATCATGGAGAAATAGAAAATCTGAATAGACCAATTACTAGTAAGGAGATGGAATCAGTAATCAAAAACCTCCCAATAAACACAAATCCAAGACCAGATGGCTTCACTGGTGAATTCTACCAAACATTCATAGAAGAATTAATATGACTCCTTCTTAAATGCTTCCAAAAAATGGAAGAGAAGGTAATACTTTCAAGCTCATTTTATGAGGCCAGCATTACCTTGATCCCAAAGCCAGATAAGGACACTACAAGAAAAGAAAATTATAGATCAGTATTCCTGATGAGCATAGATGCAAAACTCCTTAAGAAAATATGAACAAACTGAATTCAACAACACATTAAAAGGATCAGACACCTTGATTCAGATATTCATGATTTATGCCAGGGATGCAATGATGGTTCAACATCCACAAATCAATCAATGTGATATATCACATTAAGAAAAAGAAGAATAAACATCATATGATCATCTCAATAGATGCAGAAAAAGTATTTGACAAAATTCAACATCCACTCATGATTAAAAAAAAAAAAACTTCTTAACAAACCGGGTATAGAGAAAATGTATCTCACATAATAAAGGCCATATATGACAAGCCAATACCTAACATAATACTCAATGGTAAAAAGCTAGAAGCTTTCTCTCTAAGATCAGAAATAAGACAAGGATGCCCACTCTTGCCACTTTTATTTCACATGGTACTGGACATCTTAGAGAAATCAGACAAGAGAAAGAAATATAAAACATCTAAATCAGAAGAAAAGAAGTAGAATTGTCTCTGTTTGCAGATGACATAATATTGTATATAGAAAATCTTGAAAACTCCACCAAAAAACTGTTAGGATAAACAAATTCAATAAAGTTGCAGGATACAAAATCTATATACAAAAATCAGTTGCATTCCTATACATAAATAATGAATTGTCAGGAGGAGAAATTAGTAAAACAAACCCACCTACTATTTACAATTGCATTAAAAAGAATAAAATACTTAGGAATAAATTTAATCAAGGAAATGAAAGATCTGTACACTACTATAAAACATTGATGAAAAGAAAATGAAAAAGACACAAATATGTGAAAAGATGTTCCATGCTCATGGATTGGGTACGTGCAGTCAAGCACACATCTTGATTGAAAGTTGCTGCTAGTCACGAGGAACAGATATTTTAGTTAATAGTTTTGTGCTTTTCTAAATATGGGAAAGGTACAAGAATCTGGGTTCATAAAAAGTCTCCTGAAAATATCTAACTCCCTGAGAGCCTGTTCTGTCAGTTTTCCCAGAGTACAGGCACTTGCTTCCTGATCTCTGCCCTGATTTCTCTCCAGGTTTTATGGTAGGTCAGCGACTGCAGTGGCTGATAACTCAATTCTGGTAGAACCGGGTAGTGAGTGACATTCCTTGGTTGGCATTGGTCAAAGGGCAAACTTTCAGTCATAAGATGAATAAAATCTGAAGACCTAACATATATCATGCTGACTCTAGTTGATAACAGTGTATTGTATAATTGAAATTTGCTAAGAGAGTAGAACCTAAATGTTCTCACACACGCACAAAAGGTAAATATGCGAGGTGATGGATGTGTTAATTAACTTGGCGAAAATCCTTTCACAATACATATGTATATCACACCATCACATTGTACACTTTAAATATCTTACAATTTTATTGGTCATTTATACTTCAGTAAAGCTGGGGCAAACAAAGAAAAGTCAAAAAAAGTTAAGGCTTTCTACAAAGTCATATTTATAGTAAATGCTGATGGGTTTTGCAGCAGTTTAATTTTTGTAATGCACTAAATTAGCTGTGGTGTGATGACCCCATAGCAATTTATTCAGGATTTTCCCATACACTCATGGGGTTGTAAGAGGGTAATGATACCTTGAGACGCCAGCCTGCAGCACTCTGTCTTGGTACGAGATGTAGAAATCCCCCTTGACAAAAGTGTCCATATTCTGACATTGTGAAAAACTTGAAATATTCCTTATAGAAAGAGCTGTTACTTACCAATGCTTTTAAAACTTTGGCACCTAAACTTCTTTTCTGGAGTACAAATCTGATCCTTGCAGAGTAAATATAGAACAGATCAAATCCAGAGATGATTATCAGCTGTATTGTTTTTCAGTTCCTACCTCTTGTGTAGCTACACTAAGAACCCTGGGCCCCTAGCAAACCAGGCTCCCTCTCTTCTGATGGGTTTCTCTTCCTCCTTGGTACCCAGCCAGGCTTGAAGCTAACTGCCTGGCCCGAAAAGCCCAGGAGCAGGCTTTATTGGCCAATTCAGTGCTAAGCTTAATAGGCACAGGGTTCCTAATAAGCCCTCTATATAGTTCACTACTTCTGTTTCCCTAGTGAAAACAGGGATGGTTTCTTGTCTCATTGAGGGGATAAATTTTAAAATTCTGGTTTGAACTTAAGGGGAAGAAAACTGTTTCAACCTCTATGTCAGATAAATAAACCATGCTGTGTGATAAAGGAGAGAGCTATTTGTAATGAGGTGGACGGACCTAGAGTCTGTCATACAGAGTGAAGTAAGTCAGAAAGAGAAAGACAAATACCGTATGCTAACACATATATATGGAATTTAAGAAAAAAAAATGTCATGAAGAACCTCGGGGTAAGACAGGAATAAAGACACAGACCTACTAGAGAATGGACTTGAGGATATGGGGAGGGGGAAGGGTAAGCTGTGACAAAGCGAGAGAGTGGCATGGGCATATATACACTGCCAAACGTAAAATAGATAGCTAGTGGGAAGCAGCCGCATAGCGCAGGGAGATCAGCTCGGTGCTTTTTGACCACCTAGAGGGGTGGGATAGGGAGGGTGGGAGGGAGGGAGACGCAAGAGATATGGGAACATATGTATATGTATAATTGATTCACTTTGTTATAAAGCAGAAACTAACACACCATTGTAAAGCAATTATACTCCAATAAAGATGTAAAAAAAAAAAAAGACTACTGTGGTGTGAGATCACAGGCCTAGCTAATAAGAAAGCCTATATTTACTGCCCTTTGTTTCCTTTGTGTATTTCTTTTCTTCAGGGACCTTAAGAGGAAAAAGGAGTCTTTCTGGATAAGGGCAGACCTAACATTCCTAGAGCTTCTCTAATAGATTTAAATATTTGTGATCATCATAATAGTATATACTGACTTCACTCAGCATCTAGCACACATCTTTTATAAGTGCTGTGTTGGAATGTTCTTCCTCTTCTTTATTCAACTGGAAACTTCTCTTCCTTCTTCAAGCATGTACCTTTCTCTAGGAAGTCTCCCAGAAAAAAAATAGTTTCTCAGCAGCCAATAAAGACTTACATCTTAGCTTTTGTTAAGTTGTATTTTAGCTATGTGCTTACATATTTGTGCATCTTGCTTAACTGTAAGATTCCTTAAAGAAAAGAACCATCTTATATACATCTTTAAATTCTCATCACCTAACCTAATGCATTTCACAAAATGCTTATCAAATGACAGATAGTAAATAGTTTTGAATATGAAATGAAAATTTAAAGAAAGAACAGATGAGTTGATTGAATAATTAGTTGAGATTTCTTGAGCCCAATTTCCAAAGCACAGCATGGAAATTGGAGATAGGGAGAGATGCAAGAGATGACTTCATAAAAGCCAGACTCTTCCATCTGCTTGTTACGATCTCTCTTCTGTTTTATTTTAAAGCCTGTCTTCTATTACTCCTTTATACACGAGCTATATGAACATATTTGTTTTCTCAATATATGCCCAAAGTTTTGTTTCTGTGATTTTGCTCATGCTTTCTCTTAACATGTTTTCCCAAAATCTGATGCACTTTTAGGGCATCTCAAAAGTCTTCCCCGCCCCATGATTTCCTTGTTCTCTTCACATACATGCCCAGCAAATGAATATCATTTGTGTTTCATCCAAAGAAAACAGTATAACTTTTTTGTAACAAAAATGTCACTTGTGTATGTGTCTTAACTTGCCTACTGGAGAGTACGTTCTAGAGTAAACAATGTTTTCTTGATATTTGCATCCTTTAGTGGTCTGGAAACATAGAAAGTATTAAGTATTACTTTGTGAAATTTAATTCATGCAGAAGCCTCTGAGTCCCAAATAAAATACAAATTGACTATGTGATCTTGGGTGAGTCATTTTTTCCTTTTTAGGCTTTTATTATTCTCAATATAAAATTAATATTATTGAGTTAAAATATATTTAATGCCTCTTCAGCCTCTAATCTTTTAAGTTTTACATATTTTCTTTCAATAAAAAACTTTGTACATCTTTACTTTTTTATTCCAAGATGGGAGTACAGAAAGTTTACCATCTCCATGTAATCTGCAAAAATTGTTTTTTTCTACGAATGGTTTTGCCTTATAAATGTAAATTCTTACTTTTAGCATTTATCTATGAGCGTTATGAAAATTTGTGCACTAGGAATAAATCAGAGCATAGAAGCAAAACTAAAACAAGCACAATCTGATTACTTTTATGAATAGCAATAATGCTACAGCAAAAAAAATGCGTACCCTTTCTAATGCAGCTTCTATTCATTAGCATGATTAATTAATAAATCTTTTGGCATTAATATTTTAAATAATCTTCATTTTTCACTAAAGGACAAAGATGACAAATTTTGCTCAGCAATGAGTCTAAGAATGATAGAAAGTCACAAATCAATTATCTTAGTCCCATCTCTCTTGCTGAGTTGGTCTGTGACCTTGAGAACAGTTTTTCAATGACCTGATTTATCCATTTGTACGATGGATAGTATTTGTTTCTTTTACAGTCCCTGAATATTAGATTTAGTTATGTTATGCAAAGATTAAATGGAAAATATTTTTTAAAGACACTCTGAATTCAGAGGGGAGTTGGGCCCTATGTAAACTTGGGTTCTGTTTTTGTTTTTCTGAGCAACAATAATAACAAGATGTGAATCAATTCCTATCACTGCCATTTCCATACTATTCATTCTGCATTTATTCACTCCCTTCCAAAAATGATTGTGCTCAACAGCTCATCCTCTGTCATGCCCCAGATGTACCTCAAGAAATGAATAATTTCCTCTTGGCTTTTTACTTCAGTAGTTTATGATAGTCAATGTCTGCTACTTTAGGGAATTCACTAATAAATATAAATATTAGTAGTGTCCTTTTCTTAACCTTCCCTGTTTTTCCAAGAACATTTGTATGAGAATCTTAGAGTGAGAACTCAATTTTTATTTGCTGAATTGAATCACATTTAGATTGATGGATTTAAATACTGAAAATTTTTAATTAATATGGAGGCAGATTCTTTCTCTTAAATTTCCTCAGTTCACTGATGAGGCAAACAAGTTTATTTGATATTCAGCTGAAGTACAAAATCCTCTCAGATTTATTGATGCCTGTGAATAAAAGATGGAACACATAGAACAGGGCTAGGAGAGTCATTTACCTTCAAAATTGAAAGCCATGAAAATAAAGAGAAAGGAATCCTGGGGTATCCTAAAACAGAAACCAACTATCATATTTATTAGTGATCCACTTTTTGGATTTCTTATATCAGTATTTCTTAAGGTGTGGTACCTGGTCCATCAGCATAAGCTCCAACCCAATCCTATTGACTCAGGCACTGGGAGGAAAGCCTAGCAATTTGTGTCTTAAGCTTGTCAGATGACTCTGATGTATAATAAAGTTTGAGAACCCTTGTCCTAAATCATAGAGGTAATTAGTTAGGAGAGTTAGGACTTGAACCTAGACATCCAAGGCCAGGAAATTTAAATAAATGGAACAAAAAATATACTGTGTAATGTTATGAGCTACCTAAGCTTATGCTCTTTAAGTAATACCTCTCCTTAAGGCATTCCTAGAGACATGCATTTTTAAAAGACCATTTAGAAAAATATATTACTCTAATCACTATACTCCCTGTGCTATTGGGAGAGTGACTTTTTTCATTTTCCCAGAATAAATTATTGGCCCCATTTCTGCGTGCATCCACATCCATGCCGCAGCCTCACTGTGCCCCTTGACTGTTGCCTTGGCCACATGACTTGCTTTGGCCAAGAGAGTATGGTTAAGTGCAAAAATATGCTATTTATGAGCATAGGCCTTAAGAGACATGTTTGGTTTTACTTGACCTTTCCTACTTCTGCCCTTGTTGTGAGAACATGTCCAGTTAGCCTATTGGTCAAATTAGACACAGAAAGCTGAGTTGCTCTGCTGACCTACTGACAATGAATAAGCAGATCCAGGATACCTGACACAGTGTTAAGCAGAACTCACTCAGCCAAGCCTCAACCAACCCAGAGATCAGTGTTATATTCTACTGGGATTTCATGATTATTATTCAGAAAAGGCTATCCAATGATCCCAGTTAGAGAAATTAGAGGAATAGACAAGATAATAGTCTTCAAAATACCTCTCAGCTCTAACTTTAATTAACTGTGAAATGGTCTTTAAATGGTGAATTTAGATATTCTAGTAGAAGGTAAATAAAATGACCATCCTGTAAGAAAGGTGTTTAAGGGCACATCAAACTCCATAGTTACTGTCAAAACATGTTATAAAGTTGGCTATGTTTTCAAGAATAAAAATGAAGTCTAACTTTAAATACTATTAATATGGATTCTTCTTTCTAATTCAGGTACATCAGCATATCTGAAAGTGCATACTGGAATCTTTTAAGATGAAAGATATGTATACACTAAGGACAGTAATAGAAAATGTTAGCATTGACCTTTACAACCATTTAATTCTTCATTATAATAACAGATCTAGAATTTCATGGTATATGCTCAAGGTAATCACTGGATTACTGTATCAGGGGAAAAGATTGTTATGCTAGCAAGTTCTCTGGTTCAGCTCCTGTATAGTTTCCCTGAACATGATAACTGTTATTTGCTGCTTGTATTTAAATCAAGTAAATTTCCTGAACTTTCATAGAGAAGGATGGGTAAGAATAGTTTTTCTGGCTCTGTGGCTCTAAGGCTCTTAGTTGATCATGAAAATATAAAAAAATAAGGTAAGGCCTACTATTTTCTGAGATTTGACTACTTTGCTTCTCTTCCTTATTTTTGTCTTCATTTATTGAGGTTATTATACAATTATTCTCCTTTGCTCAGTTACTATGTTGAATTGCATTGTTTGATTATCTAGTGTTATGTTAATTTTACATTCCAGGCATAAATTACATATGGTCACAATGTGTTATGCTTTTACATTATTTACTGGATTCAAATTTCCAGTATTTTACTGAGGATTTTAATGTTTATGTTCTTTAGTGATATTGACATGAAATTTGCTTTTCTTGGAATGTCTGACTCACATCAGATTACATTAAAACACTGAAATTTTTTAGTTTGTTTTTACTTTTGTATAACTTAGTCTCAATAATATAGTATTTAATATAGAGAAAAGGTATACTGGCATATTTTTACATTCAATAGCATTTTTGTGAATAAAACAATGTTATTATTTGAAAATAATAATTTTCAAAAATGATGTCTGGAGATAACATCTTTACCCACTTATCAGATTTGCAGTTGAATCATTAGTTTGCAATGTTATGCAGAGGTTCCATGATATCCTATTTGTTTCAAATTATTGACTTACCACTTTTTGTTTTATTCCCAGTAGGTTGAGTTTGTTTTTTGGCTGGTTGATTTGGTGGTTGGTTGTCATTCCTTGAAAGAACAAAAATATTATTTTCAATCTGTATAGTCAAGCTCTATAGAAAGACAAATCCCAGAAAGAAATCATTTTATTTATGAGAAGAAATCACTGTATCAGGAAATGACAGTAGTCAAAATCCTTCTGATCAACGGAATTTCTGAGTGTAGACATACCAGGGCACATTCTATTCAGAATTTATGTTGATGAGCAGGGAATCAGAACAGCATCAGCTTGGTACACTGAATTTGGACTATCTCATTATTGGTTTATTCTTGCAAGGGATTAGAAATATTTGAAAGTTTTAGCATCAACTCCGTTAGCCACAGCTGTGTATGTAACTCCCCAGCAAAAATGCAGCTTCACCCTCAAGAGCAGAAGTGTGTTTAGTCCAATGACCAAAGTTTCCTAGTCTCTGAACAGTACTTAGATAGAAATTGGTTACGTTTGCTTCAAAGACTGATTTTTCTAGATTCTGTGACTAAGAAAGACTCCTTCTGAATCACACTTTTTATTTAGATATACGTAATATATTAAAGATTATTATATACATTCTGCTGATCTGAGAAAAATCTTGTCTCTTCCAGATGGCTTTACATTTTCATGGACCTGAGTACATTTTCATGGAATGAGTCAGATTCATTAGATAGTATAGTTTCTGTTTGATTCTCAGAGACCAAACTTACTTCCATGTCTTCAAGTTTGCTGGAGTACAACATCATAATACCAAATTCTAAGGATAGTTATCAGTAGTCTATTCCTGTAAAATATTTTATAATATAAGAAAAATTATTGTGGCATAAATGAGAAGTATTTAATAAGTAGTGCTGAGAAAAAAGTTTAGCTACTTGAAAAATATGAATCAGAGCCTCAATTCACAGAATTCACTAAAGACATTCCAACTGAATTAAAAAGATAAACAGAAACAAAACATAGATAAACAAACAAGCAAAACATACGGATAGGTGTATTTTGTTGCAAGTAATTCAATCAACTCTGGGTAACATAAAAATGTTTTTCAGATATTGCCAAATTTGGGGAAAAATAAAATACAAAGGTCTTGGGTAGGGCTAAAACCTGGAGAGTACAAATATCTCAGTCAAGAACTCTTGAATGATCTCACTGCAAGACTGCAGCAAAATCAATCAACTTTTCTCTCCTTTTGCCCCTGTTTGTTCCTCAAGGTCATATTTCAAGAGAAATAACTGAGCATGTTTGGCTTTGCTCTGGATATTCTTTTTGAGGAGGCAGCATGTTAACGGAACAGATGCATTATCTGCTCTTCCATGTTCTAAGTTTAGCAATATTAGACTTAGAGAAAATGCAAGTTCTCCAATGGGAAAGATTAGAGGGTTATGAGTATGTACAATTCTGGGGAGTGTTTTTCACAGATTTAATGTCACATTTTCCAGTCTATCTTTTATCAGTAGTAAATCTAGTCATTTCATTTACATCTGCTTAATTGCTTTGCCTTCTTGCTCAGTTGATTCTGAACTGAGGATGGAAAGAGGAATATAATTTAATAGCTTGCTAAAACACAAACTAAAACAAAAATCTGTGCAAGTGTTAGGAATGTGGGAAATGGGACCAGCTCTTGTGAACCAACCAGCAGTGTTTAAGAATCCCAGTATGACCTCAATGCATGTTGACCCTTAAGACTTAATAAGATGACCCATGTACTTATGTTTGACAACTTAGGTGATTGGTAGTGTCTACAACTTACTGATGCTCTTTACAATTTAGTGGTTGCCTTTTACCAGTTGAATGTCACATGCAGACACAACAAAAATTTACTGTTGACTTGTATGTGAACTTTCTCATCTTACTTGATACAGACTAGACTAGCTTTTACCTCAACAGACTTGGCTTAAGTTGATTAAAATTAATTTTTTGTAAGGCTTACCTCAAAATAGTCATGATATATACAAACTTCAAGACTCTGATGACTGAGATAATTTGGATGGTTTTATTATGATTCTCAGGCACACCCAAAAGTTGTAGCTTTAAACTTCAGACACAGCAATGTTCTCTGCCTCTACAGAGCAAAAGTATGTTAATTGGGTAGAACTGAGCATCAATAGGTAGTACTTGATCAATGGCCCCCAATTTATGTCTCTCTATGATGGTTTTATTTGCATTCATGTTCAAGGACTAAGAAAGAAGCAGTGGATGGAATAGTCACTTAGGCACAATAATTATACCCCTCTTCAAATATGGCTTTGAGTTGGTTCTGGCTTTTTTAGTTACACAAGATTTATCTAAGTGAAGTTGGCTTTAGATTTGGAGACCAGTCTGTAGCATCTCCATTCAGAAGGGACAAGATCTAAATGAGGAAAACTACAAAAATCTGATGAATGAAATCAAAGAAGAACAAGATAAATGAAGAGATATTCCATGTTCATGGACAGGAAGGCACAATATTGTCATGATGTCAGTTCTTTCCAACTTGATCTATAGATTCAATGTAATCCTAATCAAAATCACAGCAAGGTATTCTGTGGATATCAAAAAACATTATGAAGTTTATACTGAGAGGCAAAAAACCTAGAGTAGCTAATACAATATTGAAGGAGAAAAACAAAGTTGGAAGACTGAGGCTACCTGACTTTAAGACTTACTATAAATCTACAGTAATCAACAGAGTGTGGGATTTGTGAAAGAACTGGCAGATATACCCACGGAACAGAATAGAGAGCTCAGATATAGACCCATGTGAATATGGTCATCTGATCTTTGACAAAGGACTAAAGGCAGTATACAGGAGCAAAGATAGTCTCTTCAATAAATGGTGTTGGAACAACTGAACATACACATGCAAAAACAATGAATCTAGACACAGACCTTACATCCTTTACAAAGATTAACTCAAAATGGATCACAGGCTTATTTGTAAATCATAAAGCTATAAAACTCCTCGAAGATAACACAGGAGAAAATCTATATGATCTTGTATGATGATAAATTTTTAGACACAATACCAAAGGCAAAGTGCATAAAAGAAAAAATTTATAAGCTGGACTTTATTACACGCAAAAACTTCTGTTTTGCAAAAGACAAATGTCAAGAAAATGGGAAGACAAGCCATAGACTTGAGAGAATATTTGAGAGAGAATATTTGCAAAAGACACTTTTGATAAAGAATTGACATTCAAAATATAAAAAGAATTCCTTAAACTCAACAACAAGGGACTTCCCTGGTGGCACAGTGGTTAAGAATCCTCCTGCCAATGCAGGGACACGTGTTCAAGCTCTGGTCTGGGAAGATCCCACATGCCATGGAGCAACTAAGCCCATATGCCACAGCTATTGAGCATGCACTCTAGAACCCACGAGCCACAACTACTGAGCCCGTGTGCTACAACTACTGAAGCCCGTGCAGCTAGAGCCTGTGCTCCACAACCAGAGAAGCCACTGCAATGAGAAGCCAGCGCACCACATTGAAGAGTAGCTCCCACTAGCCACAACTGGAGAAATCCTGTGCACAACAACGAAGACCCAATGCAGCTAAAATTAAATAAAATTAATTAAATTTAAAAAAACCCAACTCAACAACAAGAAAACAAACAACTGGATTAAAAAATGGGCTGAAGACCTTAACAGACACCCCACCAAAAAAGATATGCAGATGGCAAATAAGCATATGTAAAAAATGCTCCATATCATATGTCATCTGGGAGATGCAAATTAAAACAACGAAATACTGTTGCACACCTATTAGAATGGCTAAAATTTGGAACACTGACAACACCAAATGCTGGCAAGGATTCATGCTAATAGGAACTCTCATTCATTGCTATTGGGAATGTAAAATGGTACAGCCACTGTGGAAGACAGTTTGGTAGGTTCTTATAAAACAAAACATACTTTTACCATAATCCAGCATTTGTGTTCCTTGGTACTTACCTTAAGGAGTTTAAAACTTATATCCACACAGAAACCTGCACATGAATGTTTTTATCAGCTTTGTTCATAACTGCTAAAACTTGAAAGCATTCAAGATGTCCTTTAGTAGGTGGATAGGTAAGTAAACTGTGGTGCATCCAGACAAGGAAATGTTATTCAGTGCTAAAAAGAAATGAGCTATTAAGCCACGAAAAGACATGGAGGAAGCTTAACTGCATATTACTAAGTTAAAGAAGCCAATATGAGAAGGCTACATACTATATGATTTCAATTATTTGACATTCTGGGAAAAGCAAAACTGTGGAGACAATAAAAAGATCAGTGGTGGCCAAGGACTGATGAGTTGGTGAAAGGATGAATAGGCAGAACACAGAGAATTTGGGGGGCAATGAAAATACTCTGTATGATAACATAATGATGGATACATATTATTATCCATTTGTCCAAATACATAAAATATACAGCACCAAGAATGAACTATAAATTTACATTGTGGACTTTGGGTAATTATGATATGTCAGTGTAGGTTCAACAGTTGTAACAAATGTACCACTCAGATGGGGAAGTTGATAATGAGGGAGGCTATGCATGTGTAGGGTGGAATATCTCTGTACCATCCCCTCAATTTGCTGTAAACTTATAACTGCTCTAAAAATTATCCTTAATGAAAAAATTCAGTCTTTTCACATGAACAGCAAGAATAATAAATCCATATTCTGAAATGTTTCTTTCCACTCACAATACTCTATTCTCACTTTTTCTCTTGTGCTGTTAGTTTTCTGTCAAAAAATGACCTATTCTGGCATTTTTCCTGTATTAGATAAAAGGGTCATTGAAGCTGGAGAATTTCTCTGTAATTCAGCTGAGATGTGAGGGACACACTTAAGTCCCCATCACTTGAAAAGTCGCCCAACTCAAGCTATTGTTTTTGAACTAAGACCTCAACTTCATTTTTTTTGTAGGCTGAAATGAGAAGGTCTTTAAGAGTACTCCATCCTTAAGAATAAAATCTGCCCCAGCAGGAGCTCAGGAAACAGTATTACTATTTTACAAAGATCTTTATAATTATTTATGTAGAATAAAGAAATATATATAAGTGAAAATGGTGAGATCCTTGGGAAATTTTCTAAAATTTTGTAATTTTTCCATTCACCTAAGTGCATGGAGAAATTATGCAAACACCTATTAAGGGTCTACAATAAACAAATCATGGCAATGCATAAAAGGTGAATTCAGCCTAGTCCATACCACTAGTGAGTTTTCAGTTAGTGGGGTTGGGTGAGGCAAAGTATATTTACATAATTAACTAGAGCCTAACTCTTATAAGAACTGTACGAAAAGGAAGAATTAAATATATGATGTAATTGGTTATAGGAATCATGCTCTGCTATTAATGAGAAAACTCTTCTGAGTCCTTGATCTACAAATAGCACATAAGCTAACTTGGCTCTTAAATGACTAAGCATATGTCCACTGGAATTGGAGATGGTCCTGGAATTCCTCATCTAAGACCATTCCACATCTGAGTTTCCTAAGGCAGCACCAAACCTAGTATAAGCTGGGTTTAGTACACCATACATAAATGAGTTGTAACAATAATTATAACACAATTTTAATAAGAGTAATAACGGGATGAATATTTATTCATCTATAAGAAAGTTACAGGCACTGTGCTAAGCATTTTACATTTCTTATCTCATTTAATTCTCACAATGGCCCTTTGAGATAGCTATTAATATTATCACCTCAATAAAAGATAAAATGAGGGTTAGGGAGGTTAAATCAGTTGCCAAAAATCACACAAGAGCAAGAGGTGTGGCAAGAATGCACCCCAACAGTTAGCTTCCAGAATCCCCATTCTTCTCCAAGACCAGTCCTCTCCATTATGTACTCCAGGGGAGAGCTCTCACACTCAGGCTGGTTACCTTCCTCTGGATTTCAACCATTTTCCACACTGCTCCCTTTATCCCACCCAGGCAGTCTATGGGTACTGGTAACAGCATAGACTTAGAAGACAGATACAGTTAGGTCCATATTTTTTGCTGTCTTACCCAGGGCATGCCATTTTACCAGTTTTAGAGTGATGGAGACAAATAATCACTTTGCATGTTGTTGTGAGGCTTAAATGATATAATATATAAAAATGGAATTTTAATCAAAAGGACCACCTTAGCTCTATTTCCTGAATACACTTGAACTTCTCCGGTTTTAGGTCTTTTCTTACTCTTTTTCTTCTGCCTGGAAGATCTTTTAAATTAAGTCATTTCTCAAAGTATTCTTTATATGGAAAACATTTTAAGCTATCAAAATCCTAACCATCCTTCAAGTTCCAGCTTATATTTCACTCCCTCTGTGACTCCATGACCCGTCTCTTCCCTGAGGAATAAGACTCCCTCCTGAATCCACTGGTTTTATTCTTAACACTTACCATAGTCTGCCTTGTATGGAATGGATGGGTTCATGGAGGGCTAGACCATAGCTTTTGTCACTTTGGCATCCTTGTTCTCTCCACCAGAGCCTTGCATAGTAATTAGTTTAGAATAGACACTCCATAGAGGTTTATAGAAGTGAATTGTTTAGACTTAAACCATCAGAAACTTGGTACTTAGGCAGATACATACAAATTAGGATGTTCTTATCCCCTGTAGAAATTATAGCTGACAGAATCAATTGCTGGTTGTAGCTCTTTACTCTGCTGTCTCTCTTACTTTGTGGACTTGAACAGTACAGAGGAACATTGTCTACATTATGATATTAATCTATCTTTACTGCTGTTTATAGTGTGTGTAGACAGAAAAGGGCAAATCAACAATAGGGCCTTTTAGGCAAAATGAGGCCTAAGCTTGTCATCACCTACTCAGTCATTATTCTGAGTATTCAACAGACTCATCCTGCCCATCACAAAATTGGTTATGCAGTCTATTGTCTTCATAATATCATTTTCATTTGCAGTATTTGCTAAACAATGCTACTAATTAAATGTGTGCCTGGGGTTTCCCTGGTGGCGCAGTGGTTGCCGGTCCGCCTGCCGGTGCGGGGGGCGCGGGTTCGTGCCCCGGTCCGGGAGGATCCCGCATGCCGCGGAGCGGCTGGGGCCGTGAGCCATGGGAGAGGCCACGGCAGTGAGAGGCCCGCGTGCCGCAAAAATAAAAAAAATAATAATAATAAATAAATAAATAAATAAATAAATAAATGTGTGCCTGTGTGTGTGCCTGGAGGATATTAATGTAATAATTTCTTAATGTTTGTGTATAAGACCCATAACATTTAGTGGCACTGTAAGTCTACTTAATATTGTGAAGTTTATATGACTGGAAATCAAATAGCAACCTGCTTAAAATTCTGCAGGAAAATAGCCCAATATCTAAGAGATAGCCACTATTAAGTAGTCTTTGAGACAGAGTGACAGATAACCACGGCAGTGAGAGGCCCGCGTGCCGCAAAAATAAAAAAAATAATAATAATAAATAAATAAATAAATAAATAAATAAATGTGTGCCTGTGTGTGTGCCTGGAGGATATTAATGTAATAATTTCTTAATGTTTGTGTATAAGACCCATAACATTTAGTGGCACTGTAAGTCTACTTAATATTGTGAAGTTTATATGACTGGAAATCAAATAGCAACCTGCTTAAAATTCTGCAGGAAAATAGCCCAATATCTAAGAGATAGCCACTATTAAGTAGTCTTTGAGACAGAGTGACAGATAAGGTCTTCCACACTCTGATCTTTATGTTTTCAGCCCCATTTCTCAGTATTTCCTTAGATGACTCCCATAGTCCAAGTAAACAGCTATCTTGACTGCCAGTTCTCCTGCCTCCAAGCCCTTGAGCACACTGCCCAGAGTCACCATCAGCACCTGCCAAAAATTTAAAACTCTATGGCCCAGTTCAATTGCTGCCTCTTGAATCCCTCAACATTTAATAATAACTTTGGTCCTCTGCCTGAGTCACTTTAAGTGACTCTTATTTTCTCTCTCATAATAATAATAGGAAAGGGCTAAGCATATTAAAAAGATTTTCTCATTTAATACTTGCATAGACCCTAAAAAGAAAGTACTAGCATTCTGTTTATTTACAGTAAAAGTGAAGATCAGAAAGGTCAAATAACTTGCCCAATAGCACCCAGCTTGAAATTGGCAGGGGTGGGATCCAAGCCTGGACCATCTGTCTCTAGAGACCAAATTGTTAACACTTTTTTCTGCTAACATCCTTAAAGTGAGTACTATTGTGATCTGTATATTTTACCCCTGCTACTATACTCTGTGTTGCTTTGCAGTAAAACCTGTGTTCTATTTACATACAAGTGATTCTTTATATATAAGTAATTTGTATTCTTAATTTATATATAAATACCGTGTGCTCTCCATATCAAATTATAACCCTATTAGAATTTCCTCTTGCCTCTCAAAGGCTGCAAGGGGAAATAGGGACAAACAAAAGGAAATGTTCATTAATTAAGCCATTGGATCATAGACAGAGGGCCCAGTCTCCCACAGTTGTTAAAGGAAAGCCTAACTATTGCTATTTATTTCTTATATTAAATGTGTATTAGCATAGTTAGAAATTTCATTTTCTGAAAAAGATTGAAAAGAGCAGAAAATAACTCTAAAAACAGACTCAGAACATGCTAGCTCAACGTTATTGAAACAAAATTTTACTCAAATGAGCACAGATATTAAACATTAAAATATGTATATTTACTATAGTTGACAGATATTCAAACAACATGGTAATATTATGTAGAGCATTTTAATTTGAAGTATTATGGAAAATAAGCATTTTCAAAATTGGGAAATCAGAGTTATAATAATACTAGAGGCATATCAATATAGGTTAAGGTTGATTTTTTACCCCATACATATTGGCATAAATAATTTTCCAATTATTTCTTCTTGAAAAATTTTATTCAAGAATATAAGCAATAAAAATATGAAAAGGGACATAGAAAATAAGAGCCAATGCTAAAAGAAAGAAATTGATATCCTAATTTACAAGAAAGAAAGAAATTGATGTCCTAATTTACATCTGAACACCCTGGTATTCTGTGCAAAAAATAAGAGCACAGCAAACTAGATAGATTTGTATCACAAAAGAGGTAACTTACCATGTCTTCAAGAAAGATAAAGATTTTACTAAAACTAAATTCTGAAATATATTTTATTTGGTATGTAATATAATCTATTTCTGAGAGTAGAAATTCTCAACCACAAATTTACAACAAATATAAAATCTGATTTATTTACATTTTTTAATGATTTCTATGAAGCTGAAGAATACAGTTAAAATATCTCAGTGTAGGCTTCTGCAAAAAATATGAGCTGAGAGGAAAAACCAACATTTTTCAAGTATGTAAACATATGTCATATAATTTGAATCAAATTAAAACAGAATATGTAGAAAGAGAAGATCCCTTAGATAATTATCTCTAAATAAAATGATCTGTAAACTCAGGGGCATGGGATATATTTTGTTCACTTTAAGAGTATTTAAGTGCGGGGGGAGGCGAGAGGAAAACACAAATGAGAAATCCAAAGGCTTATACAAGACAGACTTTTAGAAGCAAGCAGCAACTTTTGTCTCCCCAAATTCTTGCCCTGTAAACACTGCAAGTAAGGCAAAACAAAAGAAATGAAATGAGGGGATGCATGGAGAAATGAGTTCCTTGAAAATGAAAATATTGCTTGAAAATGTTTAGTTTATCTGTTTAGTTATTCCTTTTGCTTTGCTGTTACCATTAGAAGCATTTCTCCTCTAAGTCAGTCTCTGAAATCAACATTTTATTCATGGGTTGTTATCCTCCTTTTCAAGGATTTGCATTTATACAAGTTGGGACAAAATTCTAGTGCATTTAGAATAATCGGTTTTACCTCTCTTCTTCTCCATGTGGTGTCTTGATGAAGAGGGATTGTTGGTTAACTGCTTTGAGTGTGTCAAAGCACTTTTTATTTTATTTTTTCAATTCAATTTAATTTAATTTTATATTGGAGTATAGTTGATTTACAATGTTGTGTTAGTTTCAGGTGTACAGCAGAGTGATTCAGTTATACATATACATATATCCATTTTTTTCAGATTCTTTTCCATATAGGTTATTACAGAATATTGAGTAGAGTTCCCTGTCAAATCTATTCATGAGATGAGTGCTATTCATACACAGCAGATGCTCCATAACAGTTTCAATATATGGGGAGCTTAAGGGAGAAGACTCACATGTATTGTTTCCTCAGATTATTCTGAAGGTCATATCTAAGAAACTACTGTTTAGAGGGCCCCTTAAATAAAATGGTTGTATCTAACATTTTAAGATTTACATTTTAAGATTAATTTCGGAAATAGAAGTTAATAATAAGATGAATTATAATGTTATCCTTTCTTTTACAAGCATTGCAAATAATCGGTTAAAATTTTACAGAGAAATTTGGAAATTTCTTATTTTTCCTTTAATTATATGTAAAGTATAAATATTATAGCTAATAAACTGCTAACAATTTACACAACATGTCAACATACTGCCAGATTCCAAGTGAACATAAAATGTGTGTATGTGTGCATATTGTTATAACTGTTTGTAAACGTATTTCATATAATAGTGCTTATATGTATATAATAATGTAAACCAATAGGGATTACAGATAAAGAAGCCAAAAAAGAAAATGATGTCCACAATAGAGAAACCAGTTAGTATAGACTTTTTTTTTTTTTAATTTACACTTTTTATAGCGCTCTAGACTGTTATGGTGGTAGAGACTTTTGGGTCTCTTTCCAGACATTTAATAGTCAAAACAGATGTGAGATCCCAGATGACAAAGGCTGGATGTCACTCACTTTCAGTTCCAGCTCTAATAAAATCATTGCTTTATATAGTACATAAATCTTGCCACCATCTACATTCCAAAATGCTTCTCTCCATACAAATAATGCAGTATGCTTTTATTTTATTTATTTGTAAAACTTCTTTTATTTATTCCCCCAAACAGATTTTTTAAATAGCTATAGTTACCAACACATAGGAAATGGCAGTATTACTTTCTGAAGATTTTTTTCACCAATTTTATAAAGTATTCAAAGCATATTCTAAGCCATCTAATTTATACAATTTAAAGGTATTATTTTTGCATGTGTTCTAATCATCAGATGCTTATGAATATAATCAAGGGTAATAAAAGCTCCTTTAGTCTTAATCTGATTGTGAAAATGCTTAAAAATAGTCACCGTTGCTTTGCCGTTTCCGAATGTGATCCAAAAAACACATGATAGACTAAACTTTCCTCTTTTCCACACCCTTACTCTTACTTCTGTATCCTATCAAACGTCAGAGAGATCGTGAAAGCAAGTGTTTTGTCTGTTACCTTGAAGTCAAGCTGTTAACAGTTCTGTGTGCATCTTCCTTCAGCGGTGAGATACCCTAAGGCAGGCTGAAAAACAGAAGCAACAAACAGGGAGAAGAGTTAGGTACCACAGTAAGAATTTTCACATGTGTTTCAGTCCTGCGGTGACAATGCTCTGAAAAGCAAGACAGTTCCAAAAGTAGCAGCAGGCTGCAGAATATTCACTTCCTTCCCCAAAATGTATTGACTAAAATTTTACAGGAACTTGTTTGATATTTGGAGGAAAGATTTCCAGTCAATAATGAATGTCTATAACCGAGCATCAAATCTGGAGCTTGAGGATCCACACAAAATGTTTTACTACAAATAAAAAAAATCCTGTTGCTGGAATGAATAAGCCGTATTTATTTATACCTTGCCTGTGAACATTTTGAAAGCTACAGATTCAGCAGTGACATATGGTGCATCCAAAAGGCCTAAAAAAATTTTTTTTTTTTTTTTGGGACAGAGATGTTCCTTGGCTTTTTCTCACTATTCATGTTACTAGAGGCTGCTGTGATAAGACTATTTTTTATAGACTCTCAAAATAAAAGGCTGATAAAATACTACACTGTTTAGAAGTTTCTATAATACTATAATCTGTCTACTACTTTTAGACATGTGATTCAAATGGAAAGGTACATGGTATAATATATACTTGCATCCCTCAATTTTAAATAAATTTAAATTCCAGACCTCTTTGTTAGAGTATGAAACTTCTACTCACTGCCCTAGCTCCTCTCTGTAAATACATCTTAGGAAAAGTAATTTTGAGATAGGTATTCCATTGAGATCTCAGAGTATTAGAGGGTCAAGTCTAAACTGCTATTATCGCTATTAATCTTCCTCTCTCAGTGACAGCATTCCCTGTGGCAGTCTCTGAAACTTACAGATGCATTGTAGTTCAATCACCCAGAGGGAGTTTCAACTTTAAAAATATACCCTTTGTGCAGTGGAAGAATGTACTGTAATTTAGGGTGAAGGAAGGCAAGCCATTTTCTATAAGGTCATTTCAAATGGAAATCACAGTAAGTGTGAAACCCTTATTATTTATGGCTACAGTATCACAACATTACCAGCCCTTTTTTATCCATTTGACAAGTTTTACTATAATTATGAAAATCAGCAAGTCATCCTGGAATTTTAGAAAACATACTACATTGGATAAGGACACAGGTTTTCCTCAATGTGGTTCCTGTGCTCCTCTCTCTCCTCTTTTTTGCTGTTCAGTTGCTCATTTTATTTCAAGTTGACTTTCATTTTCTTTCAAATTGACTTTCATGGAATTACAGCATGCTGAACTGGAAAGGAATATTAAGAACATCACGCTGCTCATGAGGAAACCAAAACATAGAGGCTTGGAGTGATTTAGCTAAAGGCAGACAGAGAAGTGGTGGAAGCACCTGATTTTCTTCTGGGTTTTGCTGCTTTTTATCATTAAATGATATAACATATATGCCTGTGATCAAAATCACTTCTAGACGTTAAACAACAATAAAACTGCTATCATGTGACTAACAAAGGTACCCAAAGGTATCCTCTAGCCATTTGATTTCCTCCGTGTTATGCAGTTTTCCTAAATTATATGCTTAACCCTATATCCTTGATAGTTTTTAAACATCTCAGCCTTAATGCTCTCTGTGACTCCTGAAATTCAAAAAGCTGGTAATTTTTGGATTTTGGCATCATGAACAAATGAAGCAATGTTTTTCTTTTTCTCTCTCTTATTAGGGAAAG